>NC_080697.1:1233750-1542187 GCF_030445035.2 Dasypus novemcinctus | reverse complement strand
GCCCCACCCCAGTTGTCTGTTCTCTGTGTCTATCTGCTGTGTCTTCTTTGTCCACTTTCTGTTGTTGTCATTGTTGTCAGCAGCATGGGAATCTGTGTTTCTTTTTGTTGTGTCTTCTTGTGTCAGCTCTCCATGTGTGCAGCATCATTTCTGGGCAGGCTGCACTTTCTTTCGTGCTGGGCAGCTCTCCTTACAGGGTGCACTCCTTACACGTGGCCTCCCCTACGTGGGAGACACCCCTGCATGGCATGGCACTCCTTGCACGCATCAGCACTGCGCATGGGCCAGCTCCCACATGGGCCAAGTAGGCCCGGGGTTTGAACCACGGGCCTCCCATGTGGTAGACGGTCACTCTAACCACTCGGCCAAGTCCACCACCTGAAATAATTTTTAAAAAACTACAATTCTCCTTACCATTCTTGCTCAAATTTTCCAACTTCAGTTTTCTAAATTAAATTTATTCAAATTTTATAAGTGGGTGCCATGTATAGGAATTATTTTTTCCTTCATTTTGGCTGTGGTTTCAAAAGCTGTATAATAGGTAGAATAAAATTTCTCTCTCAGGGAAAATTTTTGGAAATTAGTAAAGGCCAGAAGCAATGAACAGGATTGTTTTAATCTTAGATGAGATGAAGATAAAAGTGAGACAATGAAACTGGTCTTTATACACCCCTAGAAAAAGTTGAGATTGGGAGGTCTCCTACCACAGGAGTGGTTAGTCTAAGGCCATATATCAGTACAACTCTCTCAGATGTCCCTGGCTTGTGAAACTGAACCATCTGTATTTATACATTACAATGAATACCTGAGCTATGTAGCACTGAGGAAAGCAGGACTTACTGATCTGAAACCTATTCAGTTCTGCAGAATTCTGGTTATGTTTTCAAGGGTTGCTGCCATTTTCGTGAATAATAGACCTGTGAATTGAATTTAGATAGAAAGCAATTGATACATTAACTTGCATTTGCCAAAATACATAACAAATTCTTAAATGATTTTATAAATGAAAGGAAAGTGAGCTCATCTATATAGGGGAGTAACCTAACCATACCCATTTTTAAAAATGATATATATAATAGATATTGCTCGCCTTATAATATCTGTAAATTTACTTAAAATTGTTGACAAATATTGATTTAGTTATTGCTCAGAGGAAAACTGAATAATTAGTAGAAAGAGGCATAATGACAAATTTATTGGGATATTTCCAGATATATGTCATACCCTATGTCATGTGATTTTCTTTTACAATGGGGTATTTTGGTTCAGAGCGTGTATGTGCCTGTGAGTGCATCTGAAAGGCAAACGGAAGTTCAGCATTGATAATGATGTTACTGGAACCCCGATACCTTTTGAATTTTATATACACAGTTTCTGCTTCTTTAGTGCTGTTTTTTGTACATCTCACTCAAGACATTGGTAAGGATAGCCCTGTGTGAACACAGATTTCTGTGATTATTTAGGAGTTAGTGACCTTCAAGGATGTGGCTGTAGACTTCACCCAGGAAGAGTGGAACCTGTTAGACACAACCCAAAGAAAGCTGTTCAGAGAAGTGATGCTGGAGAATATCAGTAACCTGGTCTCAGTAGGTGAGACTCTCAAACTTTACCAGCTATATCTATTTATTTTCTAACATCTATCTAATCTACCTATATATTTATCATAAATCATTTTCCCTTTTTAAATTCAGATATCTAAATCAGCTTCTCCAAACTGTATAATCTTTCTTACATTATATTTTTATATTTTATAATTTTGAAACATTTATATTGTGCTAACAATCCCTAAATGAATTTGTTTCTTCATTTTTTATTTACATCTAGTTTACCCCAATAGAATTTAATCTTCTTGACCACAATTTAATGTCTTTCTTGAATTTCAATTTCCAGCACTCAGGGCTGTGCTGAAATAAGTATTCTCCTCCAAGTGCTATACTGAGGCTTCAGAACACAGTAGTAGAAACATTGCATATATCCTTTTCCTTATAGAATTTAGATCATTTTTTGGGAATTTATGTTAATTGGATTATTTTTGAACATAATGTTCAATCACTTTGAAAACAGAGACTTCTCACCGTTTAGAATATAGACAGTTCTGCAGTCTCTCTCTTTACTAGTACATGGGTAGCAACAAACAGTGGTCCTCATTGAAATGGGCAAAAGATCAAGAATTACAGTTTCTGTTGGAATATTGTCAATAATCTAAGTTCAAGTTATTGCTGCATTGCTGACCTTCAGTGCTTACCCTATTCTTTGGTAACTTGTGATGTACATCATGATCATGCCCTGTTACTGTCATAACTCAAAATGCAGGTAAGTTTTTTTCATACAAACAGGATATCAAGTCTGCAAAAGAGATGTGCTTTCCCAGTTGGAAGAGGAAGAAGTGTCGAGAGAAGGAATAGCTTGTCCTCAATCTCAGAGTCCAGGTGAGCTGTAAAGACCTCTGCATTAGAAGAGGGGTCTCATGATAAAGTATGTGCTTGAATATTTTAACTTCAGGATTCCTTAAATGTGTAATGATTTCTTCAGTTTTCTTTATATGAGTTATGATTTCTAAAATGTAGCTGAAAATATTGGGGAAATTTTAGTCACATGTGTTTGTTCCATACATTTCTCAAGCTTTAATGAATGTCATTGGCATTGGGAAAGGGATATTCATTTGTTATTGTAATTAAACTGTTACATAATAATCTTTATCCAGTTCTTATTCTTGGAAGATTTTTTCCTCTTTTTTACCTCACCAACATGCCAGCTTTTTTTTCACATTCCATGTCTCAAAATCCTTTCTGACTGTAATGTCCTAGAATTATCTTACTTATGAGTTTGATATTCTTTCCCAGCTAGTTGTGAATGTGGGAAACATACTGAAAGGGATATTTGGAACTTTTAAAATTTTTCTTCCCCTAATACTACTGTAACAATTTATTCTGTTTTTTTCAATCACAACAGGGAGGAAATGTGCCTTTAAAACATGGGAAATGATAGAAATGGTATTCAGTAAACCTACCTTTAGGAAAGACACTTCTAAAATCATGTCATTGGTAAGTTCAATTTTGTAAATCCTAGTGTTTTAAATAGATACCAAAGGATGGAATAAATTAGAAATTCTATAAATCATGAAATTATAATTAATGTTAGAATTAAGTGCTAATCCAGCAGAAATTTGTGATAGTTTGAATTTTCGGTAAAAGCCTAAACACAAACTCTAATTTGAGTTTACATAAAAATCAAATTGCCTAAACAGGTTTCATGAATGTAATCTTTGAAACATCATGAAGCTCAAAATTGATGAGATAACTGCAATTAGATTTTTATAATAGAGAAAATCTACGTGTATGGATTAGAATACTTTATATATGAAACCAACATGGCAGATATTTTAATTGGAGACTACCACTAGTGGATTAGCCTAGGTTTCATATATAGGGAAATGCAGGAATTCATTTAAATGGACAAAAGTTTTACAGTCTCTCATCTAATTCCTCACAGCACAGATCTCACACCCAGAAGAATTCCTTTAAATATATTTCTTTGCAAGAAGATTCCTCTCTCACATTCATAGTGAACCAGTATGCATTGATTCACTTAACAAAGAAATCCTATTTCAGAAAACCACCTCCAGCAGTCCTCAGTGACTATTCATATTTTAAACAACATAAGCATCTTCACCATACAAGTAAATCATATGAATGCTACCAAAATGATAAAAATTGTATCCAATGCTCTGAACTCAGGCAATACAATGTCACTCCCATTGGAGAGAAAACCCATGAATATCACCTAGATAGGAAAGCCTTCACTACATCCTCTTCCCTTAAACAGCATGAGAGATGTCACACTGGAGAAAAACTGCAAGAATGTCATCTTTGTGGGAAAGCCTTCATTCAATTATCTTCCTTCAAAAAACAGGAAAGAACTCACACTGGAGAGAAATCTCATGAATGTCGTCTTTGCAGGAAAGCTTTCAGTCAACATTCTCATCTTCAACAACATGAGAGAACTCACACTGGAGGGAAAACTCATGAATGCCATCTCTGTGGGAAAGGCTTCACTACATTATCTTCCCTTAAACAAAATGAGAGATGTCACATTGGGGGAAAACCACATGAATGTCAACTGTGTGGAAAAACCTATAGTCATTATAATTCCTTTAAATATCATGAGAGAAGTCGCACTGGAGAGAAACCCCATGAATGTCATCTTTGTGGGAAAGCCTTCATTCAACTGTCTAACCTAAAACGACATGAAAGAACTCACACTGGAGAGAAACCCCATGAATGTCTTCTATGTGGGAAAGCTTTCAGTCAACGTACCTCTCTTCAGCAACATGAGAGAACTCACACTGGAGAGAAACCCCATGAATGTCATCTTTGTGGGAAAGCCTTCATTCAACTATCTAACCTAAAACGACATGAAAGAAATCACACTGGAGAGAAACTCCATAAATGTCATCTTTGTGGGAAAGCCTTCATTCAACTATCTACCCTAAAACGACATGAAAGAACTCACACTGGAGAGAAACCCCATAAATGTTGTGTTTGTGGGAAAGCCTTCATTCAACTATCTAACCTAAAACGACATGAAAGAACTCACACTGGAGAGAAACCCCATAAATGTCTTCTATGTGGGAAAGCTTTCAGTCAACATAGCTCTCTTCAACAACATGAGAGAACTCACACTGGAGAGAAACCCCATTTATGTCATCTTTGTGGGAAAGCGTTCATTCAACTATCTACCCTAAAACGACATGAAAGAACTCACACTGGAGAGAAACCCCATAAATGTCATCTTTGTGGGAAAGCCTTTATTCAACAAGCTACCCTAAAACGACATGAGAGAACTCACACTGGAGAGAAACCCCATGAATGTCATCTATGTGGGAAAGTTTTCAGTCAACGTAGTTCTCTTCAACAACATGAAAGAACTCACACTGGAGAGAAATCCCATGAGTGTCATCTCTGGGAAAGCCTTCTGTCAATACGTTAATCTTCAACAACATGAAAGAACTCACACTGGAGAGAAACCCCATGAATGTCATCTATGTGGGAAAGCTTGCAGTCAACATAGTTCTCTTCAACAGCAAGAGAGAACTCACTCTGGAGAGAAACCCCATGAATATCATCTTTGTGGGAAAGCCTTCATTCAACTGTCTAACCTAAAATGACATAAAAAAACTCACACTGGAGAGAAATCCCATGAATGTCATCTGTGTGAGAAAGCTTTCAGTCAACATTACTCTCTTCAACAACATGAGAGAACTCACACTGGAGAGAAATGCCATAGATGTCATCTTTGTGGGAAAGCCTTCAGTCATTATGCTAGTCTTCAAAAACATTTGAGAATTCACACTGGAGAGAAACCCTATGAATGTAGTCTATGTGGGAAAGCTTTCACTTTTAGTTCTGCCCTCAGGAAACATGAGAGAATTCATGCTGGACAGAAATCATAATATATGTATGATGAAACATTTATTCTAATCTTGGTCAACAGCAGATTACTTAAACTGGAGAGAATCCCTATGAATGCCATAAATTTGAGAAAGCCATCAGTCAATATTCTTACATTAAATGTAAAAACTCATAATAGTTTTGGGTATGAAAGAGACTTTAGCCATAGATTTAACCTTTAAACATAACAAAAAACTCACATAGTGAATAAACAGTGTTTTTAATCTGTTCAGTTTTTCCTGTAGTCATCCATACTACTTCAATAGCTTGCATGTATATTATAAGCCTCTGAGCCCCACCATTTTTTACTTGTTATCTTTTATATATTTGTGCATTGAGTGTACCAAAGGCTTTATTTATCGCTACCTATTTTACATTTGCATTTAGGCACTTGTAGGAAGCAAGATGTAGAGTTACACACCAAACAATAAAATACAATAATGCTGGCATTTACAATTACCCAAATGGTTACTTGTACTGAAGATCTTTAGGCTGTTTTGAAGTACTACCCAGTGTATTTTCATTTCAGTCTGAAAAACTCCCATTAGCATTGCTTGCAAGGTAGGTCTAGTAGTGATGAATTCCCTCAGCTTTTGTTTAACAGAGACTGTCTTAATTTCTCCCTCATATTTTTCTCTCCCCTCTCCCCTCCACCCTGCTTTTTTTGCTGTCTGTGTCCATTTGCTCTGTGATCTTCTATGTCTATTTCTCTTTTTTGTTTTTCCTTCTCATTTTTCCTCTAGGATCCACTGGGATTTGATCTGGGAGACCTCTGATGTGGAGAGAGGTTCCCTATCACTTGTGCCACCTCAGTTCCTAGTTTCTGTTGTTGTCTCGCCTTGACCCTCCCCTTCATTTCTCTTTTTGTCACATCATTATCCTACATGGCTCACTGTGTGGGCACTTGCTCACCACATGGGTGCTGGCTTACCACACAGGTTGCCACATGGGCACTGGCTCACTGTGCAGGCACTGGCTTACTGTGCAGGAACTGGCTCAATGCTTAGGTTGCCACACAGGCACTGACACGCCATGTGGGTCAGTGCACAATCACTGGCTTGCCACATGGGCCTGGCTCACCACATGGGCATGCCTTTACCAAGAGGCCCCAAGAATCAAACCTGGGTCCTCTCATTTGGTAGATGGAAGCCCAATCACTTGAGTCACATCTGCTTCCCTCTCCCTCATTTTTGAACGAGCAACTTGCTGTATTAAATTTTTGTCTGGCATTTGTTTTCCTTCAAAACTTTTAGTATTTCAACCCTCTGCCCTCTTGCCTCCACTGAGTTCTGATGAGAAATCAATCACTTCTCAATCTAATTGGGACTCCTTGTATGTAAAATGTTGCTTTTCTCTTGCAGCTTTCAGAACTCTCATTGTCCTTTACATTTGGTAGTATAATCAATATATGGTAGAGTATATTTTTTTCATGGTTATCCCATTTGGTGATCACCGAGCTTCTTGGATTTGTATATTCACACCTTCTTAAAAGTTTGTGAATGTTTCTGTTATTTTTAAAATAATCTTTCTGGCCCTTTTTATTTTTCTTCTCCATCTGGCAGAGCCAGATATATTGGTATGCAATAAGCGTTTTAGGCTATTTTTTACTTTCAATATTTCTTTTCTCTTTGTCTTCCTCAGCCTAACTCACTTCCAGTGTTTTTATTCAAGATCACTGCCAGCTCCAGTCTACTCTTGAATCCCTCCTGAAAAATTTTCATACCAGTTATTGTGGGCTTCATCTCCAGTACTATTGTTTTGTTACTTTTATTTAAGTTGTTTACATTTTTCTCTTTACTTAAACATTTATATTGCTCATTTATTGTTTTTCTGATATACTTTAGTTCTTTACCTGGACTTTCATTCACCCTCTTTAGAGTTTTTAAGACCTCTCTTTAAAATACTTTGTTCATTATGTCCACATTTTCATTTTCTTCATTAGAATTTTCTGTATTTTTATCTGCTTCCTTTGGATGGACCAACATTTCCTGTTTCTGTTTGTATTTTGTTTTTTTCTTGCACATTCTATGTGTTAATATTTTAAATGTCAATTCTTATATTTATGCCTGGGATAGATTCTTTTCATTTTGTAATGAGCTGGTGAGAGGACAAACATTTTCTTGGGCTTCAGCCCTCTTATCAGGAAGTTTTGTGAAGGCAAATGCACTCTGCAGGGTTTTCCTTGTCTTTCTGGGCCTTTGTTTTCCTGTGGCTTTGTTTCTTAGTTGTTTCGGAGTTTCACTGTTTACAGGAGTTTGGTTTTCTGCTCTTTTCCTAGCATATAGACTGCCCTCTCCTGAGTATTTGAAGCTGCATGCCTTTGCCTCAGACTGTCCACTTTTATAGTTTTTTACAGTCATTTCATTGTCTCATGCTACTTTTTTGTAGAGTGAATTTCCCAAGTTATTGTTTCCTAGGTATAACAGAGCCAGGGACTAATGAAGGGTTGCAGACTTGCTCCAAAGTGTCCTATGGAGGAGGACAGTAAGGACAACAAAACTTGAATGCCTTCCTAAAGCTTAGCTTTTCTAGCCTGGAAAGCAAATGCAGCACTTCAGCTTGCTCTCCCCCACAACCCTGGGGAACTACTGCTCCTTTAAATCACCACTGCCTCTGCCTCTGTCCAGGAAAGTTTGGTAGATGCCACCATCTTTGTGCAGAGCAGGTTGAAACAATAACTTCCTCCAGAGCCATTTCCCAGTGATATGAACTCAATAATCAAAAGCTGTGGTCAGTGATCAGCTGTTACTCTCCTGTTCTTGGGGAATAGGATTTTTAAATACCTTTCTGTCAGTGGCAGCTAGCCAGGGTCTGTACCCCATGGGGAGGCCTTTTGTGAGATTGTATGATGGGCACTAGTAGCTGCCACTCAAAGACTGTAATTACAGTTTTATATGGTAGTTTATTGGCCTCTTCCTCCTGCTCCTCCATGGATGTTGTACAGTGTTATAATGGACCTAGACATTTGAAATAGATGTTTCAGGTGTTCCCTGCCTGTTTTATAGTTGTGGAAGGATTGAGTTCTGGAACTCCCTACTCTGTTGTCTGACTTATGTCTCATAATTTAAATTTCACCTGCAGGTCTCTATTTTCAATTCTCATAATCTCCTAAACAATGAGTGGCCTCACACTCACCACAATATTATTCTTGGAAGCCTGATTGTAATCTTGGTTCCAGAATGAAAAGAGATATAAGAAACAATGGGCCAAGCATTTGTAGCCCCAACCTCATTGATCTCAGGATTAAACTAGTTTGACAGCTCCCTGGTATTCAAGGGGGTCTCTTAAAGTCCCATTTATTGATACCTTTCCTCAAGAGGATGTAGACATCATGTCATAGGTACCTGAAATGTGGGGCTTTCCCTTTACCCAGGATTGTAGACAAGGTTGAAACGTGGGCTGCCACCAACTTTGTGCAGAGCAGTTTGAAATAATAACTTCCCCCAGAGCCACTGAATTCAATAATCAAAAGCTGTGATCAGTGATCAGCTGTAGACAGTTTACTACACAAATGCTTCAGTCCTGTATTGCTTAAGACACCACCATATGAAAGGTATGAAAGAAAGCTTAAAATAATTGCCAAAAAGTCAACCAGTTCCATTCCATAATTTGCAAGGTACTCTGCTTGCAGCCTCCTAAGTCAGTGGAACAAGTTGCTTTGTAGTGCAGCTTGGGAACATAGGCTCAGGCACAACAAATCTTGTAGTAAATGAATAGTTCATTAGGACAAATGGCCAAAAGAGGAGGGGAAAAGATTCAATCATGGCCAGTCTCCCAGGCAGGCCTGCTAACTCAGGCCAGAGTTGGTAGATGCCTGCTCTACATGCTTCATTACGAGAGCAGTGACTCTGTACTTTTTCAGTGTTGAGTATTTATACACTCAGAGGGAATAGGACAATAAATCTTGACACGTTTAATCTTATTTCACAATTTGGGATGTTGTGCAATTACAAACACTGGAAAACTGGCATTATGGTAAATCACTGTCACCTTGATGGTGCTTTATTTACAACAGACCTAATTAAATTCCAGAAAAGATAGCCATTGTTTCATGCAATGATTTGAAGGAATCAAAAAGAGAATTTTCATCTATAGACTTTGATTAATAACAATGCTTCAATATTGGTTCATCAGTTTTAAAAAATGGACCACACTAATCTGCAATGTTAATAGTAGTGGTAGCCATGTATGGGTGCCAGGATGTTGTGTGGTACTTCCCTATATTTTTATTGTAATTTTTTCTGTAAATATGAATCTAAACATCTCTAAATATAAAGTCAAAACAATCACACTAAAGAAAAAAATTTAAAAAGACTACTATGATCACTAATAAAGTATAGATGGTTACAGAGCTATCCTTTCATGTGAGGAGATAAAGTGACCTTCAGGCTTAGTTAGAATTTGAAGGAGGCAGCCATTCAAAGTGCTAAGGAAAGAGCTTTCCTGACAGCAGTCACAGGAAGGGCAAATGCTTTAAATGGGGAAAGAAGTCCCCCAGTTCAAGGAACAGAAAAGAGAGTGGGGAAAATTTGGAATGCAATTGGAGAGCTGAGAAGAAAGCGGATCACATGGGACTTTGAAATCTGTATGGATAGTGGTGGGAGCAGGGTAGAAGCAACAGGAGGAACATGGCATGTTTCTGGGCAAGTTAACCCTTATTTTTTCTAACCTACTATGGTAAGGAATAGTCAAATGGGTAAGAAGATGTTTCTGCCTAACTTAGTGAATCTATCCTAAGCATTTGGCTGTAGGGAAATATGCCAATTGATGAACAATATACTTGAATAAGCAAATATTAATAGACCTATTTCAGTTGGCCTTGACTATGTTGCTTCTCATCTTACCCCAACAACCTTGCTCAGTTCCTTCAGGTGTCTCCCCTCCCTCTCTCTGGCTTTCCCTTGGCACATAAGCATTCTCTCCCCTCTTTATGTATCATCCAAAACTGAGAGATCAGCTTTGCTGAAGGCCTTCACCACTGCAAGTACTGCTCCCTCAATCTCCTCTCAGAGCTAAGGTTCTTAGATGAGTCTTAGGTCATTACTTGACACTAACTCATTTCCAATTCAACTAGCTGTAATCTTGTCACACTTCAGCCAACAACTCCACTGAAACTGTTCTTAGGACTATTTCATTCAAGTTCTCAACTGTAATGGACACATTCTTTTATCTTCTTGATCATTTCTTCCTGATTTCTCATCCTTGTTTATAGGTTTGATTATGTTTTTCCCTACCCCCACCTTGGCTTACCCATATCATCCTTTTCAACTTCCTTCCTACCCCTTGGTTTTTTCCTTCTCAGTGTAGTCTTCCACCATTTATCCCTTTCCTGTTGATGCCTAAAGTTTCAAACTCCTGCCCATATACCCCTTACTCTAATATAATTTGGAGTGACCACTTCCAAATTATGGATTCAACTGAATCAAAATACAAGTGAACCCAACTCTTCACATCTAATGAGAACTGTCTCCTCAGCCCCACATCTGAATTTCCATTTGAATTCTCATGGACACCTCAAACTAAAGCTCTTCATACAATGTTCTTCCCCCTCTTCCTTGTCAGGGTTCAGTCACCACCAATGCTCTAAGCCAGAATATGGAAGATTTTCTTGACATGTCCTGCTCTCTCATTCATTAGTGCACTTAGTGATATGTCAACTTTACTCCCTAAATACATTTTCTTAATTTCCCTCCTCTTCCCTGCCTTTCCTGCCATAGACCTTGCCCAAGTGTTCATTACTTGTAGACTGCCTCTCTATCACAAGATTTCTACTAGTTCCTCTCTCTCTTGATGGGACTTTCTCCAATTCATCCTCTATATTGATGCTAGTAAAAATATAACAACCTTTTCAAAAATCTTTCACTTCTTTATGTAGTCTCCACAGTAAAGTCCAAATTCCTCAACACTTCATACCAAACATCTCATGATCTGGACACAGTTCATCTCTCCAGGCTCTCCTCTACCATCTCATCAGAGTTACATTATACTAGAGGTCAGGATATTCTAAAAAGGGTTCTGAGGAGAAATTCACAAGTTAATAAAATTTTGAACAAATAATTTTAATTTGTGAAAGTGGGAAAATTGATTTAAACACAGTAATGGGTATTAAGAATATCCATGAAAAGAGCAGAAATGTAAATTTTGAGTACTGAACTGCTTTTCATTGAAAACTCATTAACATCCTTAGGAGTTCAATTTAGAAAATGCTACTGAAGGCATTTGGAACAACTTATAACAGTTCCTAGAATATGCTATGCTCCCTTGCTTCTCTATCTCTGTGTAGGATACCATCCATTCATTCATTTATTCCTTTGTTTTTAGTGCAAAAACGTTCATTGTGCATCAACTGTATATACTAAAACTAGTATAGGTTGGACATTCAGAGGGAGAAAATGGTCTACATAAGCCAAATTAGAAAACATTTGCTTTAAAAAAAACCAGGCTGAATGTTATGAACTTGGCAGTATAAAGTATAAGGGACTGAATTGCAGAAGATCATGAGACAGTAACCTTGCCCCATCTCTCACAGGGTACTATCTCTGAGGTAGGTGTCAGGGCTTTATTTTAGGTATTTTGAGGCATAGGTATTAAGTATGCATATATTTAAAGTTACATTTTCTTTGTGTATTGATTCTTTTGTTATGCAATATCATTGTCTCTAGTAATATTTCTTGTAAAGTCTATTTTGTCTGATACTAATATAATTACTCTAGTTCTCTTTTGGTTTCTGCTTGAATGATATGTCTTCTCCCATCATTTTATTTTCACTCTATTTTTGTCTTTAAGGTGGGTCTCTTATAGACAGTACATAGTTAGATCTTGTAAGTTCATCCAGTCTGATGATCTCTAAATTTGATTGGGCTGTTTAGGCAATTCACATTCAATGGGTTGTTGGCATTTCTGGAATTATAAATCTATATTAGTAGTTATTTATTTTCTATGTCTCCTTTTTTGTTTGTTCTTCTGTTTTGTGTAAGTTATTATTTCTTGTGCCAATTAAATTGATTTGTTTACTTTTAACATTTCCTTTAGTTATTCCTTTTGGATTCTAATAGAAAGATTGGAGTACAGCTTATTTTATACAATCTACTTCAGGTCGATCCAGAAATACAGACACTTTTCTCCAATGTACCTCCATTTCTTTCCTCTTTTCTTTAGGTTGTTATGAGATATTTTTTATATGTTACAAGTGCTCCATGTAATAATTACTGATTTATACAATTTTCCATTTCATAAATTAAAAAATAAAATTGATACCTATAGAAGCTTTTATATTAACCCACATTTTTATCATTTCTTGTGCTCTTCATTGCTTCCCAAATAGAGTAAGTTCTTTTCAGTCTGGAGTACTTTCTTTCAATTTTCTTGTAAGGCATGGATGGTAGTTGAAATTATTTGTCCCCAGAAATGCCAAGTTCTTATTCTTAATCTCAATTAATTTGGGTATGAACCTATTGGTAAATAGAATCTTATTACTGGATCCTCTATAAGCAGAGTTAATTTGACAAACACCAGCAGGCGAAAGTCAGAGGCATAGATATAAGACATTATCATGTGATATAGCTCTGCTAAGACCAGAATGACTGACTTGAGAAAACACAGCCTTGCTGACATCTTCATTTTTGGTGGCTAGTTTCTGAAATTGTGAGTCAATAATTCTTGTTATTTAAGCCAGCAATTTAAATGTTTGGTATTTGTCTATCTTGGATCATCTTTTTTTTGACTTTCATTTTGCTAGATATGGAATTCATGCTTGACAGTGTTTTTCTTGCAATGCTTTGACAATGTCATTCCACTGCTTTGTGGCTGCTGTCCATTGATTTTATTGATACTCCACTTTATGTGATGCATCATTTTTCTCTGGTTGCTTTCATGATTTTCTCACAGTACTTGATTTTGTTTAATTTTCTTTTTCTTTTGAATTAGATTTTGAGTAAGTGTGTCACATAATAAAGGAAGGGAGAAGACAGAATAATTCTACCCAAGTAACCAATATTTAAATGATCTACCTATTAAAATAATTAACATTTTGTATGAATGATTAGGCATACTGGATAATTAAAAAATATATCTTATATGGGGACAGTAGCAGGGGAGGCTTTTGATGTGGCAGAATCTGTTTTGAGATTAATCTCATTGGTCCTCACATGGCAGTGATATGTAGAAGACTGCAGTAGCTTCTCTGATACTCTCATGAGCTCATTAGTTTGTTTGCAGGACTTTTCACATGTGCTGTACTTGAAGGGCTTCTCTACTTTGTGAATCTTTGGTGCACATTGAGGTCTTATGTCTGGAAGAAACCTTTCTGACACATGGCACTAACAAATGATCTCACATTCTTGTGTCTTCTCTGGTGGGTGTCTAGCTGAGCTGGTACCTAAGGATCCTGGGACAGTTCTCATACTTATGTGATTTTGGGTAACTGTGGACACTTTCTTGGTTTATTCCACATCTGTATATTCCATCATTGCTTTGGTTGGTAGGGAAAGGCTTAGAGATGGCTAGATCTATCCTGGGGAGAAACTGTGGTTCCACCTCCATAAGGACATCTTGAGAAGATCATCCTAGGGATCCTTTCTGGGATATGGAGGAGCCAAGCTCTGCTCTTCTGGAGTTATGCAGGTTCTCCCAGGTTCCACACCCTTCTTCAGGCTTAGGGTATTATCTTCCTGAATAATAACCAGGGTAGGTCATTGATTGACTCAGTTAGTAATACCGTCATTTACTTGATTGGAATATCACAGAACTGTTGATATTCCTCTGCTTGTCCTGTTCGAAGGGGACTATTTTGGGGACCATGGAAAGGTGTCCTCCTGCTCCCTTCTCTTGGGGTTCCTGCTGACATTTTTTTGCCATGAGATGAATAGTTCCCTTAAGGTCATATTTTCTGAGAAGTGGGCTTCTTGTCCCTGCATGTAGACATGAACAAAATCAGGTGACCGCATGCAGTCAATGGTCAGATCTTCCATGAGTTTCTCCAGGATTCTTCCACTTGAATCCCAGTTCCCTCTCAAAGTGGACCCATTTTTGTAGTATCCATTCATCATAAAGTGTTCCAGGAGCAATTGAGAAATAATTTCTTCCTTCCTGTGATTATCTGGCTGCAGCCACAAGTGAAATGCCTTACAGAATATTTTTAATTCCTGCTTTTCAAATGAGCCATTGTTGGTTTGATATAGGCCGAGCTGAGAACACTGAAACTTAGAGTTCACATCTCTCTTCTAGACATTTGTTCCTTGTATGGGTCCTTATATTTGTTTTTCATAGTTTCTCTGTGATGTGTGGATCTCTTTGTATACATCCTAGCAGGGTTTGTTTTTTAACTTCCTGGATATGAATATTGTTTATCATTAAATCTAGGTCATTGTTGGTCTTTATTTCTTCAAATATTTTTCTTCCTCTTTCTCTTCTCTGCTTCTAGGAGTCCTATTACATGAAAGTTGGTATATTTGATGTTTCTTACAGATGACTGACATTCTCTTAATTTTCCTTCAGTAATTTTTAGTTGAGTTCTGAAGAATGGGCTATATTTGTTAGTTCGAGATTCATTCTTTCATTCTTTTGCCATCTGGAATTATTTGTTGGCATTCCTCTACAGAATTTTTCATGAGTTATTGTTTTACCAACACTAAAATTTCCTTTTTTAAAATAATTTTTATCTCCCTCTTAGAAATTCCTTTTCTTGCATCATTGTAGCCATACTTCTTTTCATTCATTAAATATGATCTTCTTTAATTTTTGGAGCATATTTATAATAGCTGTTTGATATCTTCATTTAAAAGACTTTTGGGGATAATTATGGACCAATTCTCTTCACTGCATTTCCTGATGTGCATGAAACACTTTCATCTTCTGAAAACTGATCACTCTGGATGAATTAAAATATTTTACCATGTTTTTAATTGTTATGGTGCTTACTGTTGCTGCTGTTGCTAATTTTTTAATTCATATTTTTATTTTGGTCTTGCTTGGACTAAATCTATGACTTCTCTGTACTATACAGCAATATATGTCTCTTCTTGATATATGTGTGTGCATATATATGCATAAACACAAAAATGTAATATATTTTATATAACATATATTACATGATTCTTGCTGACTTCCTGTGGGTTGCACCTGTTTCTGTGTAGATTAACTGTCAACTAATAAATAGGCAGAGGTGGTTGTTAACCACATTGGACCATTAAGGATTCAGTCCTTTGCTCATCAGTCTATGTGGGAAGAAGATTATTGAAAGTTCCCTGAGATTACTACCAGTCACTAACTGGTGATGCAACTAGAAAGAGACTTTGAATAAAAGGGTCAACTCAGACCAGCAGAATAGCTCAGTCTACATGTTGGATCATATATTAAAAACTGCTTTTTGACCTTGAATAAAAGGGGGAAATGGCAAAGACAAATGGGTTGATATGGCTAAGAGTCTTCCAAAAAGAGTCAGGAGGTCATTAGAAGGGTCACACTTATGCACACCTCAGTAGGACCCCAGAGAGAGCCAAAGGAGATATAACACTAGGTGCTGGTTCTCCTGAAGGTTACAGAGATCCACAGGGTCATGGCAAATGGACTTGGAGTTCTGAGCCATGTAAGAGGGCCCTACTTTGGAATTTGTGCTCTTGAGTGTGATGGAGCTGGACTCAGATGTGGCCTTCCTATGCATGCCTCTTCTGTCACTTCTACTCAACCTGTGTTTGGTGCTAGGGATGGTGCATACTCAGGAGACTTGACTCTCTGGACTGCCCATGTGCCAGCTGGGCCCTGAGCCCCTGCATAGTTGTAACTCCTACTCTCTGATTCATTGGACTTACCCAGGTCAGCAAACAGGGAGGTGAACCAGGTCAACCAGGGAATTAAGAGTGCCAACAACTGCAAGCAGAGGAATTACATCCATCATCCATATGGAATCTAAGCCCCGTCTTGATCTAGAGGTGAAGTGGACATCACCATCCCAGGGTTCATAGAATGGAGGAATAAAATATGGATTAGAGTGGACTTACTGGTATTCTACTATAAAACTATTGTGACTAGTAATAGAAGAAATTGTAGCATTGATGTGGAGAAAGTGGCCACAGAAGTTGCTGAGGGCAGGAAGAAGGAAGAAATGTGATGTGGGGGTATTTTGGGGACCTTGAGTTGCCCTAAATAATATTTCAGGATCAGATGCTGGACTTTATATATCCTGCCATAACCAACTGAATGTACTGGGGAGAGTGTGAACTACAGGGTAAACTATTATCCATGTGGTCCAGCAGTGCTCAAAAATGTGTTCACCAAGTACAATGAATGTGCCACAATGATGGGGGAGGTTGTTGGTATGGGAAGAGTGGGGTGGGGAGGTGGGGATATATGGGAACTTCATATTTTTTTTGTGATGTATATATCTTCAAAAAAATGCAATTTGCAAAAATGATGGGGTGGGGGTGGGGAGTGGGATATATGGGAACCTCTTATGATTTTTTATGCTTTTTAATGTAATGTTCTTTGTGATTGATTAAATATAAAAAAAAACCAAAAAAATAATAAATCTGAGATATCCAAGAATGAAAAGGTTATACAGGAAAGGGAGAGTTCTGTGTTATTAGAATTAGTTATAACATACTGCAAGTGATCATCTTCATCTTCTTGATCTTAATACTATTACACAGTAGTATTAGAAAGAATAGGAGGAGACGTAAATAAGCAGATCACCATGTAATTGAGGTAGAGATTTATTACCAGCAAGCCACCACAAGAACACTGCAGATTTTGGAAAAAGGATGGCCTACTGGTAACTTGGTTTAGTACTCTAGCCTCCAAAACTGAGATAGCAATTTCTTGTTGCTTAAGCCAGCCATTATATTGTACTCTTAAAGCATCCCTGGAAAACTAATATAATATTGATGAGTCCAGAATGATATCTGTCATTCAACATCCCCCAATGACTCAGGCAAGTACAAGAGATGAAATTTAATGAAACAAAGGATAAAAAGTTTAGAATAGTTTCAGAAACTTTATCTTGGAGACAATTGGAGGCAATAATCCTTCATAACCTATATAAATGATTTCCAAAAATTTTGCTTCTGTACTTAAACAAAGGACATTTTAAAATTATATAATTCTGGCACACATTTTTACGTTGACTTCCTAACATCTTTTTTCATAAATTTACATAGCTCCAAATGATATATCTAATATATGGCATTTACTGCAGTTTTTAAAATAAAATTTCTATATCATTCTTTTAAATGAATCCACTGTCATTTAAATATATACTGAGTTCATATTACTCTTTATTTGTTTAAAAATACACAAACTGACTTTTTATCACTAAACAGAAATGTGTTCCTATTTTTTTTTGGTAAGGGTTTAATTTTTTTTTTCTTTATTTTCTTTTAAATGTTACATTAAAAAATATGAGGTCGCAATATACCCCCCACCACACCCACCCTACCCCTCCCACAGCAACAACCTCTTCCATCATTGCAGCACATCCACTGCACCTGGCAAATACATTCTGGACCACCACTGCACCACATGGACAGTGGTCCACATGGTAGTCCACACTCTCCCCCAGTCCACATAATGGGCCATGACAGGACACATAACATCTGGTATCCATCCCTGCAGCACTACCTAGGACAACTCCAAATTCTGAAAATGCCCCCACACTATATCTCTTCTTCTGTCTCCCTACCATCAGCAGCCACTGTGGCCACCATCTCCACATCACTACTACAATTTCTTCCCTTACTAATCACACTAGTTCCCCAGCAGAACACCAGTAATCCATACTCTATTCCTCCATCCTGTGGACCCTGGGATGGTAATGTCCAGTCCACCTCTACATCAAGAGGGGGCTTAGATTCCACATGGATGATGGTTGCAGTTCTCCTGCTTGCAGCTGTAGGCACTCTTGGCTCCCTGGTGTGGTGGTTGACCCTCTTTGCCACCCTGTCAGCTGGCCAGGGTAAGTCCAAGAAATCAGAGGGTAGAAGCTGCAAGTTTGCTGAGGCCCAGGGCCTGGCTGTCACATGGACAGTTCAGGTATTCAGGTCTCCTGAGTATACACCAACCCAAACACCAGTCACAGGTCTGGTAATAGTAACAGAAGAGCCATGTGTAGAAAGGTCATATCTGAGTCCAACTCCATCACTCAGGAACACAAACTCTAAGGTACATCCAACTGACATGGCCCTGAACTCCAGAGCCATCTGCTGTGACCATAGAACCTGTGGGTCTCTGCAGCCCTCAGGAGAACCAGCATCTAGGTTTCCATCTACCTTGACTGTCTCTGGTACCCTACTGAGGCATGCATAAGCATCACCCCTCTGATGACCTCCCAACTTTTTTTGGAGACTCATAGACATATAAACTCACTTGTCCTTTCCATTTCCCCCTTTTATCCAAAGTCAAAAAGCAGTTTTTAACATCTGATATTACATGTAGCCTGATATATTCTGCCAGTCTGAGTTGACCTTTTTATTCAAGGTCTTTTTCTAGTTACATCATCAGCTGGTGCTTGGTAGTAATCCCTCAGTGCCAGGGAGGCTCATCCCTGGGAGTCATGTCCCATGCTGGTGGGAAGTCAGTGCATCTACATGCTGAATTTGCCTTAGAGAGTGGCCACTTTTGAGGAACATGGAGGCTCTCAGGAGGTAACACTTAGGCATTCCACAGCTCTAGGCCTAGTTCATATTTTAGGCACACAGGCTCATAATCAGCCATCAATATCAAGGGTTCATCATTGGACCATCCATTTTGTTGGTCTTTGCCATTGCACTTGGGGGATTGCTGCTGTTTTCTTGGGGAATATGATAGAACTCCACTGGTCAGGAACTCAGCACTCTCATCTGTTGTTTCCAACTGAAACCACACTATGAAAATATCCAAACATTTTTATGTACCCTGTATACATGCCCTGGAGAACTCCTTCCCAACCATGTGCCCCGCACCAATAACACCCCATACAAGTGATCCTCCCCCACCATAGTAGAAACTCTCTGTACTCCAAAACTTCTTCAAAAAGAAAGCCCAATATATAGTCAGGTTCTATTAATAGTAAAATGGAATATGGTGATGGGTTTAAAGGTTAGATATAGAATACATAGTAATTTAGAAAAATTAAATAAAGGAAAAATAAATTGGCGTATCGAAAAAATGAAAAAGCTTTTTTTTTTTTTGACATTTTGCCTTTCATCACTGCTATAGGTGTTGCTCTTTATGTAGAGTGACAAGGCAATTTCTTCCATTTCTTCCTCAGTGTCTACCTCCTTTCTTTTTTCCTAATTATTAAGTTTGTCTTCACATAAGTTTTAGATCACAGTAATTCACATATATAATATTTGATACTCCCACATATCCAACATCCAACCCTTTGTCCCTTCCCCAACAATGATCTTTTTACATGTTCATAGTATATTTGCTGCAGCTGATATACAGATATTGAAACAATAGTTTTCAAACATGGTTCCATTTGTGTTTATGTTATGGTTTATATTTTAGAATAAACAATTTTCTAAATTTTTAGTTATCTTATGTTTTACATTATGGTTTACATTTTAGCCTATAGACTTTTATACATTTAACATGTCCTATATCCATCATTGCATCATCTTCCATTGCCCCACAGTTACCCTGATTCCATGTATTCAATACCTCTTTCCCCCTCCCCGGGGGCCCACCATGACAATCTTTATTACTTGAAGGACCATATTCAGAGATACTTGCAAAAGTGTTGAGGGCTTGACATACCTGACTGACCTAACTCATTGGGAGCCACAAATTCTCAGGAGAGATACAATTCCCTCTGTTTGAGACCACCAGTCCTCCTCAGGATGTGGGTATACCTTCACTCTCATAGTATGGGTCTCCACCCAATGATATAACCCACTATAACAAAATGAGCACCCACACATTCCCTAAAAGCTTGACCTATGTCAGATGCCCCCCCTTAATCATCTTAAACAGGTAACCTTCTGTATTATATTTTCTAAAGAGTTTTCTCTGCATTATAATTTCAATGACATACATGACACTCTCCTATGTTCAAATGTTCCCACCAACCTCCCTGCAATTTCCTGGGCCATCTGACCCATCCTCACACCCCTAGCTCCCATCAAGCCCACAGAGCCCCACCCAAAGTTATCCCTATGCCCTCATTTTATGCCTTCCCTTTACAAATACTTACCTCCAGCTTATCATAGATTCCCCCCAAGTAGGTGTCAGCTTGCAGCCTTCCTCTACCCCCCAACTTCCTTTAAGTTTATCATCCAGTCTCTTGCTCTCTGAGACAGATTGATTTACTTATTTCATATCAGAGAAGTCATGTAGTGTATTTGTCTTCAATGCCTGTGTTGCTTCACTCAACATAAGGTTCTCAAGATTTATCCATGTTATCACATGCGTTTGTACTGTATTTGTTTTTATAGCTGAGTAGTATTCCATTGTATGTATATACCCCATTTTTTTAATCCATTCATCTGTAGATGGGTATTTGGGTTGATTCCAACTTTTGGCAATAGTGAATAGTGCTACTATGAACATTGGTGTGCATATATGTGTTTGTGTCCTTGTTTTCAGTTCTTCTGGGTATATACCCAGCAGTGGAATTACTGGGTCATATGGCAAATCTATAGCTAGTGTTTTTGCAAAACTGCCAAACTGTCCTCCAGAATGACTGGATCGTTGTGCATTCCCACAAGCAGTGGATGAGTGTTCCCATTCCTCCACATCCTCTCCAACAATTGTAGTCTACTGATTTTTTGATAGCTGCCAGTCTTATGGGAGTAAGATTGTATCTCGTTGTTTTAATTTGCATTTTTTCATGTGTTTTTTAGCCATTTGTATATCTTCTTTGGAGAAGTGTCTGTTCAAATCTTTTTTCCATTTCTTAAATGGGCTGTTTGTCTTTTTATTTTCAAGATATAGGAGTTATTTACATGTGCAAGATAAAAGTCTTCTATCAGATATATGGCTACCAAATATTTTCTCCCATTGTGTAACCTCTCTTTTTACTTTCTTGACAAACTCCTTTGAGGTGCAGAAGGCTTTAATTTTGAGGAAGTCCATTTGTCTATTTGTTCTTTTGCTGCTCATGCTTTTGGTGTGAAATCCATGAAGCCGTTTCCTATTACAAGAACCTGTTAATGCTTCCCTACATTATTTTCCAAGGTCTTTATGGTCTTGGGTCTTATATTTAGGTCTTTGATCCATCTTGAGTTGAGTTTTGTGTAAGGTGTGAGTTGGTAATCCCTCTTCATTCTTTTACATATGGATATCCAGTTCTCCAGGCACCATTTGTTGAAGAAGCCATTCTCTCCCAGTTGAGAGGGTTTGGTGGCCTTGTCACATACCATATGGCTGTATATATGAGGATTGATATCAGAATTCTCAATTTGGTTCCATTGGTCAGTGTGTCTCTCCTTGTGCCAATACCATGCTGTTTTCACTACTGTAGCTTTGTAGTATGTTTTGAAGTCAGGTAGTGTGATATCTCCAATTTCATTTTTCTTTTCAATATATCTTTGGGTATTTGAGGCCTCTTTCCTTTCCAAATAAATTCCACAGTTATTTTCTCTAGTTTATTAAAGAATGCTGTGTTGAATTTTATTTGGATTGCATTGAATGTGTAGATGAGTTTTGGTAGGATAGACAGCTTAATAATATTTAGTCTTCCTATCCATGAACAGGGAATATTCTTCCATTTATTTAGGTCTTCTTGATTTCCTTGAAAAGTATTGTGTGCTTTCCTATGTATAAATCTTTTACATCTTTAGTTAAATTTATTCCTAGGTATGTGATTTTCTTATTTACTATTGTGAATGGTATTTCTTTCCTGATTTCCTCCTCAGATTGCTCATAACTGGTGTAGAGAAATGCTACTGATTTTTGTGCATTGATCTTGTATCCTGTGACTTTACTGAACTCATAAGTTCGAGAAGCTTTGTTGTAGACTTCTCAGGGTTTTCTATATATAAGATCATATCATCTACAAGTAGTGAAATTTTGACTTCTTCCTTTCCAATTTAGGATGCCTTTTGCATCTGTTTTTTGCCTCAGTGCTTGAGCAAGTACTTCTAAGACTATGCTAAATAGAAGGGGTGGTAGTGGACGTCCTTGTCTTGTTCCTGCTCTTAGAGGAAAAGATTTTAGGATTTCACCATTGTGAATGATGTTAGCTGTGGGCTTTTCATATATAATATTTATCATGTTCAGAAAGTTTCTATTCTGATCTTTTGCAGTGTTTTCATTAAGAAAGGGTGCTGTATTTTGTCAAATGCTTTTTCTGCATCTGTAGATAGGATTGTGATTTTTTTCCCTTCACTCTGTTTATGTGATGTATTACATTAATTGATTTTCTTATGTTGAACCATGTTTGCATACCAGGAATGAATCCCACTTGGTTATGGTGTATAATTTGTTTAATGTGTTGTTGAATATGATTTGCAAGTATTTTCTTGAGGATTTTCACATCAAGTTTCACTAGAGAGATTGGTCTGTAATATTCCTTTCTTGTGGCATCTCTTTTTGGCTTTGGTACTAGAGTTATGTTGGCATCACAGAATGAGTTAACAATGTTCCTTCTGTTTTGATATTTTGGAAGGGTTCAAGCAAGACTGGTGTTAGTTCTTTCTGGAATGCTTGGTAGAATTTAACTGTGAAGCTGTCTGGCCCAGGGCTCTCCTTAGTTGGGAGATTTTTAATGATTGATTCTATCTCTTTACTTGTGATTGGTTTGTTGAAATCGTCAACTTCTTTTCTCAATGTAGGCTGATTATGTGTTTCTAGAAATTTATCCATTTCCTCTAAATTGTCATTTTTTGTTGGAATATAGTTTTCAAAGTATCCTCTTATGATAATCTTTATTTCTATGGGATTAGTGTTGATATCTCCTTTTTCATTTCTTATTTTGTATACTTGCATCTTCTCTTTTTTTTCTTTGTTAGTCTCACTAAGAGTTTGTCAATTTTATTGATCCTCTCAAAGAACCAGCTCTTGGCCTTGTTTATTTTTCTAGTGCTTTCTTATTTTCTATTTCATTTAGTTCTGCTCTGATCTTTGTTATTTCTTTCTTTCTTCTTCCTTTGGGGTTAGTTTGTTGTTTTTTTTTAACTAATTCCTGTGAGAGTGCAGTTCATTCTTTATTTTAACTCTTTCTTCTTTTCTCATGTATGTACTTATGGCTATAAATTTCCCTCTCTGTATGGCTTTTGCAGCATCCCATAAGTTTGGATATGTTGTTATCATTTTCTTTAGTTTCAAGGTAGTTATTAATTTCTTTTGAGATTTCCTTCTTGACCCACTGTTTTTCTAAGAGTGTGTTGTTTAACTTCCAAATCTTGGTGCCAAATCTGGGTCTCTGGCCCTTGCAGATTTCCAGCTTCATTTCACTGTGGTCAGAGAAATTATTTTGTATGATTTCAATCTTTCTGAATTCATTGAGCCTTTTTTTGTGGCCTAGCATTTGGTCTCTCTTGGAGAATGATCCATGTGCACTTGAGGAGAATGTATATCCTACTGTATTTGGGTGTCATGTATATGTATTCTGTATATGTCTATTAGGTCCAGCTCCTCTAATATATTGTTCAAAGTCTTTGTTTCTTTATTGATTCTCTTTGGAGATGTTCTATCCAAAGTTGATAGTGGTGTGTTAAAGTCCCCCACTATAATTGTAGAGACATCTTTTCCTTCAGTTAGTTTTTCCAGTGTTTACCTCATGTATTTGGAGGCACCCTTGTTAGGAGCATAAATGTTTATGATTGTTCTTTCTTCTTGAAAGATTGTCCCTTTTGCTAATATGTAGTGTCCATCTTTGTCTCTCACAATTGTTTTTAATTTAAAGTCTATTTTGTCTGATATTAATATAGCTACTCCTACCATTTTTTGGTTATGTTTGCTTGTAAGATTGTTTTCCAGCCATTCACTTTCAATCTGCTTGTATCCCAGGGTCTAAGATGTGTTTCTTTTAAACAGCATATAGATGCATCATAATTCCTTATCCAATCTTCTAGTCTGAGTCTCTTGACAGGTGAGTTTAATCCATTGACATTCAGTGTTATTAGTTTCAAAGAATTACTTATATGAGCCATATTTTCTTTGGATTTTTGTCATATTTTGTTTGATTTTCTTTCTTTTTTTGTCTTTTGAGTTGCTCTTACACTCTCCTCCAACTCTCTCTCTCTTGTTTTTTTCTTTCTTCCTGTAGAACTCCCTGTAGCATTTTTTGAAGGGTAGGATTCTTGTTGGCATACTCTCTTAGTTTCTGTTTATCTGTGAATATTTTGAACTCTCCATCATTTTTGAATGCCACTTTGCTGGATAGAGTGTTCTTTGTTGGAAATTTTTTTCTTTCAGTACCTTGACTATGTCATACCACTGCCTTCTTGCCTCCATGATTTCAGCTGAGAAATCAGCACTTAATCTTATGGAGCCTCCTTTGTGTGTGATGGTTCTCTTTTCTCTTGCTCCTTTTAGTATTTTCTCTTTGTCTTGAGCATTGGATAATTTGACAAGTATATGTCTTGTGGTAGGCCTGTTGGGATTTATGCCGTTTATGGTGTATTGTGCTTCTTGGACATGTACATCCATCTCCCTCAGTAGTTTTGGGAAGTTTTCAGCCATTATTTCCTCCTACACCCCTTTTTCCCCCTTTGACTTCTCTTGTCCTTCTGGGATGCCTACAATGCATATGTTTGCACATTTTACATTGTCATTCAGGTCCCTAAGTCCCTGCTGGTTTTTTTCTATCTTTTTATCAGTCAATCTACTATCTGTTTGATTTCAGATGTACTGCCTTCCACATCACTAATTCTCTCCTCTGCCTCTTCAAGCCTGCTGTTATTTGCTGAGTGTGTATTTTTGATTTTTTGAACTGTGCTGTTCATCACCATAATATCCATTATCATTTTCCATATGATTGTAATTTCTTCTGTATTCTAAGTGTTTTCTTCATATTCTTAATCTCTTCCTTCACTTCATTGAATTGGTCCCTAATATATGTTTTGAGAGCTTTAATTACTTGTTCGATATTCTGCTCCTCTTCCTGGTTTTTAGTTTGTTCATTGGAATGGGGCATGTTTTCCTGATTATTGGTTTGGATTTTAGTTTTTTGTTGCTGTCTGGTCATCATTTTATCTTGACAGTTTTAATCAGTTGCTTAGCTTCTTTGTCTAGTTTGGGGTTTAATTAGTTGTTTATTTTGTGTGTGTTTTAAGTGTTTTCTTTGTCACTTTGTTCTTCTTATTCTATTTGTTTGTTGTTGTCTAGTTTCACTTGAAGGAAAATATTAGGGCCAGAGAAAGCAAAAGGAGTTAGAAAAGAAAATGAATAATAGTAGTATTGATGGTAAATATTAACAGAGGTACCATGTGAGATCTAGGAGAATGGATATTAGACTCATGTAAGGTATGTATAGTTATAAAAGTAAGAAAAGTAGAGGATGTATAACTGCATATGGGGATGAATATGGTGTGAATTAAAAGGCCAGTGTGTTCAGGAGAGAGGGAAAGAGAAAAGAAAGGACAATATTGTAAAGAGTGAATATAAGACAGAAAACAGAACAAAGTTATTAGAAATAAAAAGTCAGAAAAATAAGGGGGCAAACAAAGAAAGGTGTAATGTAAGAGAAAAAATAAAAGATGGATGATAGAAAGATGTAGAGGAAAGGGGATACTGTTGGTGGCCAAAATCAATACACACAAAAAAGAACAAATGGAGGATGAGGAAACACAGCAAATGTGAAGCACTCCCTGCAGCACCTAATATCAAAAGAATAAAAAAGAGGAGAAGGAAAAGAAAATTTAAAGGAACAAAAGGTAGTGGGGGAGGAAGCAAGAAAAAGAAAAAAGAGAAAAAAGGGGCGGCGGACTTGGCCCAGTGGTTAGGGTGTCCGTCTACCACATGGGAGGTCTGCGGTTCAAACCCCAGGCCTCCTTGACCCGTGTGGAGGTGGCCCATGCACAGTGCTGATGTGCGCAAGGAGTGCCCTGCCATGCAGGAGTGTCCCCCATCTAGGGGAGCCCCACGTGCAAAGAGTGTGCCCTGTAAGGAGAGCCGCCCAGCACGAAAGAAAGTGCAGCCTGCCTAAGAATGGCACCACCCACACGGAGAGCTGACACAAGATGATGCAATGAAAAAGAAACACAGATTCCCGTGCCGCTGATGACAACAGAAGCGGACAAAGAAGACGCAGCAAATAGACACAGAGAACAGACAACCGGGGTGGGGTGGGGGGGAAGGGGAGAGAAATAAATAAATAAATCTTTAAAAAAAAAGGGGGCCTTGGGGTGATAAAGAGGAAGGAAAAACAAGAACACAAACCAGCTAAATACCAGACAAATTTCAAGCAAGAAATCCTCTTTGCAGTTAAATAAAATGCCTAGGGATCTGACATTCCCCCTTTCTCCCTTCCTCACTTCTTTCTCTCCCAGGTCAGCAGGAAAGCAGCGTGAGAGGTCCAGTAGGAGCTACAAGTGGGTATTTGTTGAACCAGCTCTGCACAGAAAACAGTGACTCTTAATTTCCAGAGAGAGCACCCACACTTCACTGGGAACCCCAAGTATGATATTGGAAGCTTGGAAAGCACCTCCTACAGTCCCTCTCCTTTAGGTGTGCTATGAGAGGGCTAGTTAATATTCTAACTCCACCTTTTCCCAGGCCAAGTTTCCTATCCCAGGGTATTTAGGTGAATTGGGCTTTCTCAGCAGATTCACCACTCCTTTCTTCCCAGGCCAGCCGGTATGCTCCTCCAACCAAAAAAATAAAAAATAAAATAAAATAGAGAAAGGGGGCGCACCAGAAAATTGAACCTGTATAGCCAGGCCCCCCTGCTGTATCACCTGCCAAATTCCTCTCACCCATGGAATCAGTACAAAACTGGAGGGCTAGGGCAATCCCAGTCCTCGGGGAGTGCTGGACTCAGGAAAGGGTAGTCCGGGACACTGCAGACCCAGGGTACATAGATCTGTGGAACAAGAGCTATGGGGGCTCAGGGGACAAGGACCTGGAGACCACACATCTGTGGATCATGGGGCACAGGAACACTGCCACACACCAGACAGTTCTTAAAGAATACTGTGGCTGCCAGCCCCAGGGGGAAGGGTCCTGCCATCCCACAGCTTCCAACCGCTGTACTTGTAACCCACAATTCTACCTTTAGCAAGCACCGCGTCCATCACTGTCTCTCTAAATCAACGTCCATACACCCTCCACCCTGCAAGACGCAAGACAACCCACTCTGGCAAGACTCCAACCCTACTCGGCTGCCTCTTTGTAGGAGAGACCGTAAAGTGCACTCACTCAGATGCCATCTTGCCCTGCCTCCTTTCTCTTCGTTCAGGTTTTGTCCCACATTTTCATCTTTCTTAATAACTGGTCATTTTCATAGGACAAAATTACTTTGTTTTTCCACAGTAAAAAAAAAAAAAAAAAAAAAACTAAACAAAGCACATTTTATATACCTAACATGCTTAAGTTACCAAAATGATTTTGGAAATTGTCTCCAAAGAAATCTCTTACAACATTCATTACCACCAAAATTTAAAAAATTTTTCAAAATAATGATTTAATTTGGTTCTATGCAAACATAATTTCTCTTTATTTCAAATACACAATAGTAAGCAATACTGGAACATTGGTAGTCCACAAGGGATGGTTTTCAGAAATACACATTTTCTTTAGTTTATTATTTTATCACTATTTCAGAGAGCTATATTATGAAACATTTATAAGAACACATTTTTGAGACAGTTCTCTGGAGGATTTCATGGCTAAACCATGATTGATCTGCAGGCTTAAAAGCAGATAGATTTTTCTATTTTTTTTCTCTTTTAAAGTGCCACCCAGTTCAAGAGTTATACAACTTTAACAACACCAATTTTATTTTATTTTATTTTATTTTATTTTATTTTATTTTATTTTATTTTAAAAGTACCTCATATATGAAGCAGGCACTCAACCACTGAGCTACACCCACTCTCCTGCACCAATTTCCTTAATGTGACCTTCCAGATTCCATTAAAAATAACATGGAAACAGGACAGAGAACATTAATGTTACTAAGTTTTTCCACTTCTGCAGTAGGTAAACGCATTCCATTTGTGGTTTTTTTACAAAACAAATCTAATTGCAAGATCATATTGCCAAGACTCATTTTTAGGTTACTTTTCACTGTCATCTAATTTATACTATGTTCAGGCAACATTGAAGAAAATCATTTTCCTTTTCATAAGATTGTCTCCTCTAGATTTAGACCAATTTTCCAACTTACAACCCACAGGAGATGTAGCTGGCACATTCTGTAAGATTCCCATGGCTAGGCAACACCAACAGAAATGAACATGATAGAACATGAAGAACAGGAGCTCCTCAAAGTCAACAGGTTTCCCAACTTCAAAGTACAAAATCAATAGGCAAACCCTAAATCTGATTTATGAGGTCCTAGGTGTGAGCAAACTGAAAAAGTGAAAGTATATGCAGATCAGAATGAGAGAATTTTACACACTTACCTAGGAGAGGGGAAAATCCAGCTTTAGAATCACCATCACACAAAGCACCCAGTGAGTGCCCAGGTGGAAACCTCACCCAGAATCTCCAGCCTCAGTCCTCCCAGGAAATCCCCAGGCAGCTCTTAGGCACAGAGATGGAGATTCAAGGAAACCCCATGATTGATAACACATGAATCAGACTGCACCACAGACTAGTATGGCTTCTGGCTGGCTCACCAAATTGTTCTCATAAGCATCACTCATTTACAATAGAAGGGTCCACCTGATCTAGCACCACAAAGAAGAAACATGTCTCTCAGTGAAAAGGTGATTGATTGTGAGTGCACAAGTAAGGGAAGAATCTTCCCCAAACCAGGTCAAAGTGAAAACGGAGGCAAGCATATTTATAGACAAAAAGGAGAAAAGGGATAGGGGAGAAGAAGTACAAGTAAAAAATAATTGACACCAGGGGTCTTGTGAGGAGAGTACATGAAATTATCAGTCCTGCATTGTGTCAGGCATGCTCAAGTTGTCCTTGGTTTCAGTAGCTAATAAACTACAGTTTAGATATTGTGCCAAACCTTTCAAGGATATCAAGCTTTTTGTCTCTGAGAAAAATTAGAGATTTACTGGGTCATAAGATGCTCCTGACATTAGTCTGCCTGACTTTGCTTTGAGACATTATCTTATTCCTGTAAACAAAACAGAAGGTTTGATTTATATCCTTCCGAGAATGAAGAACAAAGAGAAAATTTCTAAAAATAGATGAATAGAAAACTAACTTAACTGGTGTATTAGAATTTTCAGAGTTGCTCAAGTGAAATTTTCAGTAAGCAGTTTCCTGCTCTCAGGAGCAGGGTTGGAAACTCAAAAAGGAAGCTCTGATGTGATCAAAGTGTGAATCTCCAAGGGCAAGGTGAGCCATGAATCAGCAGTGCACCCTTCAAAAGATATCAAAGGGGCCCACAGTGCACCCACCACATGTGATTGTCCTGGTTAGCTAACACCTTTAGGTTCCAGTCCCCACCCACTCCCTGAAGCCATGGCTATTCTTTTCATGGCTCCCATGTATCTTAAGCACCAGAGTAAGAACTTTGATGGGTTTTCCAAGGACTCCAAGGACATTCACAGGAAGGGCAAGTGCCAGGAAATAAGAATATCAGAAGGGAAGTGGATTTTGCTCAACTGATAGTGTCCACCCACCACATAAGTGGTCCAGGTTCAATCCTAGGGCCTCCTGACCTGTGTGGTGAGCCGGCCCTCATGCACTGCTGATGTACACAAGGAGTGCCATGCCATGCAGGGGTGGCCCCCACATAGGGGAACCCCATGCACAAGGAGTCCACCCCACAAGGAGAGCCTACCCACGTGAAAAAAGCACAGCCTGCGCAGGAGTGGTGCCACACACACAGAGAGCTGACACAGCAAGATGATGAAACAAAAAGACAGATTCTTGGTGCTGCTGACAGGAATGCAAGTAGATGAAGAAGAACACACACAACGAATGGACACAGAAAGCAGACAATGGGGGGGGAAGGGGAAAGAAATAAAAAATCTTTAAAAACAATATCAGAAAACACAGAAGCAGAAGTAAAGCTGCAACGCAGGCTCCAAGGGGTTGAGAGGGTTGGGTCTAGGGTCCACTCTGGGGAAGTGGCTGCTAAGGCTTCTATTTGAACAGCAGCCCCTCCTCCTCACAGAACCTTAACTCCAAACCAGGCTCTCCAACCCTGCTTCTCCTCCCAAGACTCTGGAAGAAGTTCAAGGATATCTCTGCTTTTTCAGGGGTGCCTGGAGCACCAATGCCTTTCCCATGTCTCCCAGTGTCTCCTTTTTCTGTTTCTGTAGCATCTGGCCCTGTAATGTGACTCCACTCTTCCTACCCATAGCTTCCCTCTGCCTCTTGGTCAGGTTGTCCTTGGAGTGAAAAAGGGCAGAATTGGGTCAAAATCAGGAAGGCAAGGCTGGACTTAAGAGTTGGCAGTCTCAAATAACCAAGTAGTGTCAAGGTGGGAGGGAAACAATGATGCCAGCCATGTACAGGGAAGGATGTCAGCAGAGGGGTCCTCAGCAGTCTGTGGACGCAGCCTCTGAGCAAGCTGCACCTTCCTCTGTATGATGTGTGCCATGTGCTTTATCCTTCTGATGCACAAAGTGTGTTCAAAGAGCCACAGGAGTTGCTGAGGTCAGGGAGAGGGAAGAAGAGGTATGATATGGGGGCATTTTTGGGACTTGGAGTTGTCCTGAATGATATCACAGGGACAGATGCAGTACATTACATATCCTGCCAGAAGCCACTGAATGGAATGTGGGAGAGTGTAAACTAAAATTTAAACTATATGCAGTGTAGCAGTACTCCAAAACGTATTCATCAAATGGAATGAATGTGCCACACTGATGAAAGAGGTTGTTGATGTGGGAGAAATTGGGGTGGGGTGGGGAGTGGGTATATGGGAAACTCATTTTAATGTAACATTTTGTGATCAATGTATCTTTGAAAAATAAGAAAATAAAAAAATTGCTAAAAATAAATATATATATGTATATATATAGAGAGAGAGAGAGAGTCAGAGAGAGAGAGAGAGAACCAGGCAGAGTACCCTCTGAGAAGTGGAGGCAGAAGGAGCAGGAAGACATCTGAGACAGATGGAAATACTGATGTGTCAGTTGGGAAATCATCCTCCAGAAAGTAAATGTGTACATTTCACAGGGCAAAGCTTTATGTAGGCCTTATATTAAGTAGGTTGTCAATAGCCAGATGTTGAATTCTGGACTTCCAGGTCTCTATCTCCCTCTCTTAAGATCGATCTATCTATCTATCTATCTATCTATCTATCTATCTATCTATCTATCTATCTATCTATCTATCTATCTATCTATCTATCTATCTATCTATCTATATCATCTATCTATCATCTATCTATCACCTATCTATCTCTCTATCATCTATCTATCATTTTTATTTCTTTTTCTCCCCTTCTGCTCTCCCCACCAATGTCTGCTCTCAGTGTCCATTCACTGTGTGTTCTTCTGTGTCCGCTTGCATTATTGTCAGTGGCACCAGAAATCTGTGTCTCTTTTTGTTGCATCATCTTGCTGCATCAGGTCTCCGTGTGCATGGCACCACTCCTGGACATGCTGCACCCTTCTCATGCAGGGTAGCTCTTCTTGTGTGGTGCACCCCCTGTGCGTGGAGCTCCCCTACACGGGGTTACCCCTGTGTGGCACAGCTCTCCCTGTGCACATCAGCACAGCACATGGGCCAGCTCACCACATGGGCCAGGAGACCCTGTGTTCAAACCCTGGACCTCCTATATATTAGGTGGATGCTCTATTGGTTGAGCCAAATCTGCTTCCCCCAGGTCTCTTAAGTGCACCAAGAGCTGAGCATCAGGGTCACCCTGACACAGGGCTCATTGATCAGGTGTCCGTGAATGAAGGACCCACAGATTCCTACACCAGAACCTAGCATGTAATTCCACCATGATGTATAAACTTTGCCAGCTTAAATACTACCTCATGACTGAGTTGCAGGGAGTTTTGTAATTAAGTGGTTCCTGAACTGACTCTCTGTTATGCAATAGCACAAATGAGAAGTAAAAACCAAAATTTGTTCATAGACACCTAGTACTATTCTCTATGAATGGAGTGATTCGTGATGCTAGGACAGGGGATTCCCTAACTGGTGTGTCCAGCAAAGCACCCAGCTGCTCTGAGTATAGGCATGGTCTCCCTTTGTCCCATGACTCTGCTCACATGGGATGACCTGACCATTCCACTCTAGTTCTTGGGTCTTCAGGAAATATGTGCAAAGGATTTTCTCATGGTCTCGTGAGTGTTATTCCAGTCTCCCCATTCAACTCCTCAGCCTCTGAATCCCAGTGACTCTATATTTCTGACATATTTATGCATTGGAAGATGATGCTCATTCCCCCACTGCAATTTTTCAATTGCTTAACTCATTGCATTTATGCCAAAAGTTTTTATATGTGTTTTGAAAAATGGCCTAAACAGTCTACATTTAGCTAATAATACAATAAGGGCCCAATAATGAGTAATGCTTTTCATTATTCTATTATTTTATCATTAATAATTCCCATGTGAAGTTCTTATTAGTAGATGCAACATAAAGCAAGCACAGTCCAAGCATCAAACTAAATAAAACACAAATGTGAACCATGGAAGAATTTGACCTCATGGATCAAAATCCCTGCTTATTTCCCCTATTCATCTCCTTGACTCAAAATCTTCACGGTTGTCAGAGTTTGGAGTGGGAGACTTTTTAGTGAAAGAAAAATTGAAAAAAGTAAAATATTCCCTGAATTTGAGAGGAAGTAGAAAGCAAAGTGCTGAGAAGGAGGGCAGATCTGGGACAACATGGATATTTGGTGGGCACTGAAGGTGGGCAGGCACAGACCTGCATGGATATGAGGCAGGATTTTAGATACCCCAAGGGACCCAGTGGCCCATATCGGCTGGTGGTTTTTCCCATCCAGCACTCATTGCTCTTCTGGCTCAGCCGCCATCTTCCTGGCAGTCTTGAAGGGCTCCTGGACACAGCTGGTGTGCCAGTTTCAGCTGAGGTCACCTTCACAGGCTGGGAGTCCTGCCTACATCTCTGAGATGAGATGCAGTCCCAGATTAAGAGTAAAGTCTGGAGTTGTATGTGTGGGTTGGAGGTGTGTGTGTGGAGGAGTCATGGATGAGCTCCACTGAACCACAGAAGGGGGCCTGGAAGCATCCTAAAGGCCCACCCTTCCTCTTAGGGGCTGCGCCTGTCAAAAGTCCCAGGAAACCTCCTGGATGAAGGGGCTGGATTTGTTTCATTTATTTTCCCTCAGGAGACCCCTGCAGTCCCATCCCCAGCACAGCTCAATGGGTAGACACACTACTATCTCTAGCTACCTCTCCAACTTTTGCTGAGGCTGAAGGCTGAGATCCACCCACTTCTTCTGAACGTGACCCGACCCCATGCCCATCTCAGAGCAGGAGGATCTGGAGGTAAGCAGGTGTCCTGAGAAAGAAGGAAAGTGACAGTCTGAAGGAACATTCAGGACTATGGCTTTCCATGCATGTGACAATAGGTTGGAAGAATAAAGGACCCCAGCCAGGGTGGAAGTCAGGAAGGGGTCCTGCTGGTATTGGAGAGGGGTGGTCACTGTTTGTCTGAAGTGGAGCAGGAATCTTTGAGCTTCTGTGGTGTGGTGGGCAAGGCACAGCCTCCGTGGGTCTGGTCAAACTGTGGGAGCACTAGGCAAATTGCCCAGGCCAGATCTGCCTTCTGTCTGGGCCCATGCATGATGTCCCCATCTCCTGGCCCTTCCCACATGCTCTTGCTGTCACTGGTAGGTACTGGAACATTTGTGGACTGTTCAGGTGGTTCCATCATTCGCCTTGGCCTGAATCCCCTTGCAAGAGTCAAATGCCTGCCTCTCCTTGTCCTGCTCCCTTTGTGGCTTTTGTGGACCCCATGGCCAGAGATTCAGATCTCAGGCCTGGACCTTTGATGACCTGGCCACAGTTGGGCACACCCTGGTCTCCCTACCCAAGTCTCCAGCCCCTTCCTTTTGCCCCCACTCTAGGTTGAGCCCCAATTGTGGAACTAGCACTTCTGGTCCTCTTGTCCAATGAGGCCATGCCCCTTTGTGGCCTAAGTCAGAGGTTCACACTATGTGCTACATGGATTCAAACTCACATGATGCAGTGTAAATGGTACCTAGGTCAGTGCACAGGGTCAGATTCTTCATGTGCTCTCATCAGGTTACTTGAAACTATCTGGGTGTTGAGGTTTGGGTCAATACAAGTAACCCCTCCCTTGGTGGGGTTACAGTATGTCTGGGGGTGACTCAGGCCTTGCAGGTAGGTGTCTGGGCCTGGGGAGATGGCAGTATGGGAATGGGAAGTACTAAGGACAAGGAAGCCTGGGGTACTGCAGCATTTGTCAGGTCCTTGGCAATCCAGGACAGGGACACCAAGGCCTTGGGTGTCAGCTCCACCTTCCCAGGCTCCATCCTGGGAATGGAGCAGTGACATTCAGTGTCTGGGAATTTGATACAGATTATGCACAGATGCCCTTGGAGAAGCCCTAGAATCAAGTCCTCAAGTTGGAGGGAGCGAAGTGACTAATCTCTCTGGCTCTGGCCATGACTCCTGGTACTACAATGGCAGGTCAGACCATGAGTAAGAGAGACCTAAAGAAAAGAAAAAGAAGAAAAATTCAGAGAAGACAAAGGATCTTGATGAAAGTTAAGAAGTGAAAGATAAAGAGCAGGGGTCTGGTTTGTTGGCCCTGCCACCACTGGGGAGAACCCCAAGTATGGGTCTGCTTTTTCCATAGGAAAACCTGGAATGTAGCAAAAAGTAAACAAGCATGTTAATTGTTTCTGGTCTGAGTTTATTAATTTTCTTTTCTAGGCCAGCCCCTTATGAGGTAACTTGTAAGTTTCAGAAACCTGGAGTAAGAAAATTCTCTGGAAGAGGATTTTTGTCTCATAACTTCATTTTGCCACTTAGAAACTGAGGCAGGAGTATTTAAATCCCTAGCTGTTTCCAGTCTGGGGTGAGAATCCAGCAGCTCCATGGCCCTCATTACCTTGATGCTGCCTCATAGGAAGATACGAAAAGGAGCCCTAACTCAGATAAAGACACCACGGACTTTGATCCTGAGAAGACAGAGGGCTATCAGAGGGAGCCAACCTCAACCAGGTCAGCTTCAGGATTTCATGCAGACATTTCTAGATCATCATAGCTTGTCTTTTTAATATAAGATTTGACAGAGTGCACTTTAGCTTTTAGGGAGAAGTACAGAAAGGAAGACAATGGGCATTTTATTTTCTCTTTCCAGGCCTCATCAAGTGTCACACTGCATCACAGTTTCCTGCCATCATACTTTTTGATTTTCTTTTTTACAAGTCACAAGCTAAGAATTATTTATGTATTTTTAAAGACTTGCTATAAAAAGAAAGAAAGCATGACACAGAGACTAACCACACCAAAAAAGTCTAGACTATATTCTATCTGTCCTTTACAGAAAAAAAAATCCAATCACTTATCTAAAAGTTTGTATATATCTGGACTATCTCAAATAGATCAAATTTAGAAGAGTGTTCCCAGTTCAGTCAACCTCCTAAGAGATAGGCCTGTAAACCAAAGTGCAGATAATTCCATTTGTGAAGAAGAGAGGTCTCACTTATGTTCAGGTCATTACTACCTAGTGTCAAGTCCACTTAAAGACCCAAAAGACGACTCTGAACTTACTCTAAGTATGCATTTGGAGCAAAGAAAGTTGAATATTCTTGATGAAGTTTCTGTCATGATCTCTGAAAGAGATCACTGTCTGCAAGGGATGGTGTTTGACTAGTATTCCCAACTAAAAATTCTTTTGGTCTGGTGCCCCATTACATATCACACGCACAATTCAATGCAGTTACAGTATAAGTGGGGATATTTGTATTTACCATGAGAGTGCTTCTTCCTAGTGACCCAAATGTCCTGTGTTTAGGGTGCATCTCACAGATTGCAAGGAATTTTAAACAGTAGGGCCCATATGTGCAACATCACAGACAGGTTGGGGGTTCTGAGATCAGTTACTCAGACCACCAAAACTCACATAGCCATGCTGGTTTTGCCAAAGGAAAGACTTAGAATACTCATGTGTCTTGTTATCCATGTGTGGTGTTTTCCTGTCTGACTCTCTAATAGTCAGATAGACAAGGTCAGTGAAAATTTTGCTTTTTGACAAGGTTGATTTTAGGTTTGAGCATCTCCAATTAACAGGGGTGTAAAAGATGCTATTGTATTGCAGTAATTTTTGACAGGAGTGCTCTTTCTGGCAATGCTTCCCTCCCTTATTTAGAGACATTGTCATGGTGAACAAGTAGGACTTGGATGATTAAGGCCTTAGCTCTAAGCCCCAATGGCCCACAGAAGAAGACTGCCTTCAGATGGCCAAGAAACAGGAGGAGGGATTGGAAGATTTTTCCACTGCCCCAGGTGGCCTCAGCCACTTGGGGAATTGCAGGGAGTCTCCAGAGCCCCACCTCTCATCCCAGAGTCTCTGTGATCTGTAGGAACAAGGACATTCACAGTTCCCATCTCAAAGGGAATCTCCTCCCAGGTGAAGATGCCTTCAGATGGCCTGTCTCCAAGCTCATGGTCTCCCAGTCTCCATTGGGGCTTATGGTTGGGGTTTCTTATGATAGCATATCTGATCTGAGCCATGATTTGGTTCTGACTGCTGAGTTGAGAGGAAATTCCCAATAAAAGTGAGTGTGTCTTGCATGAAGGCAGAAAGTTGGGCCAGGTGGGACCTTGGTGCCACAGCTCCTGAGGCCCAGTCCTCAGGGCAGATATCAGCTTTCTGCCTTGGGTGGTTCCCAGTTGGGTTCTGAGGGCCTAGGATGGAGCCTGTCAAGTGACAGGTACTGTGCTCAATCAAGGGTGACCAATAGCAGGAATGCTGCAGCCACACTTGTGGGAGGATGATGGGTGGGATGGGTGGACATGATGGGAGGGGAGGGGAGGGGGAAGCCCAGTTGGGGCTCTCTAGATGTCCAGATCAGGCTCACTAGAGGACAGAAGTTCCTGTGTATAGATGAAAAATAAAGCCTCTGGCTTCCTCCCTTGTCTGCTGATTCAAGCATGCTGTGTAGATGGGGCCCTGGCCAGGTTTGGTGGTAGACAGCATCTAAAGGAAGTCCCGGAAGGGCAGGACACCTCACTGCTGGGTGAGATGGCAAGGGCGAAGGCAGCTCCACTTGAGAAGTTGAAGAAGCTCGGGTCCAGGCAGGGGCCAGCATAGGCTGGTGATGGGGTTGGGCATGTATTTCAATGGAATTGGGGCACCTTCCAGAGACTGAGCAGGGCTGGGCAGGGTTGTGTAGTGCTGCAGGACTGAAGGCACAAAACCCTGAATACCTGACCTGGTGGTGTGTTGGAAGTCAAGGGGAGCCATGCCTCCTTGGAACCCTTATGGTGATTGTGTGTGACTGGGGGTAGGGGCCTAAGCCTCTAGTCTTCCTGAGAGGGAGATGGACACTGCTGGGCCTGCTCACCTTTAGCCTTGTGGCCACTGCACTTGCACTTGGAGTGTCAGTACTAGCAAGACTGGAAGTCTACCACAGCAGCTTGGATGTCTGGCATAAATTCCTGTTATTTAAGAAAGAAATAAGTAATTTATTTTAAATTTGTGCTTTTTTTATAGCCACATTTCTTAGCACATACCTGTCACCTGGTGAACTGTGAATCATGGTGAAGAATGAGTGTTTTTAGGTACTGTCCTGGTCCACACTGACTCAGATTTGTATTGAGGTCCTTATCCTGTCATTTTTCCTGGGTCCCACTGTTTGCAGTATGCCACAGTGTCCCCAGACCTGAGAGGCCATGATATGGTCAATACACATCCTAGTTGTTGACACACGATAGAGGGGATGCCACCCCTTCAGAGGAATAAGGTCACAGGTTCTGCCTGGTACTCTGACTTGACTTCTTCTGGTTCTCATGTGTCACTCTCCTCCTCTCCCACCTACTATCAATCTGCCAAGTTTCACTGGAGTCAGCAAAGTTTCCCCTTCACATGACTATGTCCTTTTTTCTCTTCCAGTTCTCCCTAATTTCTGGGTTCTGATGCCTTCACATTTCTTTCTAGAAATGTTTTAATTGTAGTAAAATAAACATAAAATTATTTTAACCATTTATAAGTTCATAATTATGTGACATTAAGTACACTGACAATTTTGTATAATATTTACCACTGTTTTTTCCAGAAACTCACTATCCTAAACAGAGACACACATTAAGCAAAATCCTCCCCACCCACCACCCACGGGTCACCACTCATCTGCTTATAGTCTTTACAAATTTGCTTATTCTATGTATTTCATATAAAAATCATGCAATGTTTTTCTTTTTGTATCTGGCTTATTTCACTCAGCATGGTGTCTTCGAGCTCATCCATGCTATAGCACATATATTTTTTAAAAGCAGTTTTAGGGATTTTGGGAAGATGACACTGTACTAGCAGGCAGAGCTAAATTCTCTCACAAAAACAATGGAGAAATAGCCAGAAGATGCCTGTGGTAACAGCTTTGGGGGTCAGCAGAGTAGGACAGTGCTACAGAACTCACAAGAGGGGGACAGAGAGAGAGAAAAAAACCTCAAAACAACAAACATGAGTTACCAACTCCCTGCAGTGGCTGGGGAGGGTTTGTCTGCCATCCCCAAGATATTAAGTTGCGTAAAACCCTTGGCTCACTGAAGCTGACAGAGATGGGGACAGAAATCTTCCTCCATGTCAGCTGTTTCAAGGGAAACTGGGGGAGGAGTTGGAAAGATTTCTTTCGGTGAATTTGGCCAGCAGAGCCTGCTTTAAATCTCTGTTCTGGAGATTCAACAAAGGAACACAGGAAAGCTCAGACTGAAACAGCACTGTGGAAAGGTGCACTGATGAGCAACACTTGCTCACTAGTCCGGAAAATGCATAGACAAAAACTGTTTTTGGTTCTCTCTCTATCCTAACACTTGAGGGAAAATCTGTGCCCTATTAGTGAGTCCCTGGACTGATTTTCATTATTTAAACTAGGCAATAAAGATTTAGAATAAGTTGAATGAAATATTAAAGAAGTGCTGTGAAACAAAATAGGCAAGAGAGAGAAATTCACCAATAGAGAAATTAGTGAACATATTCAGATGCCTTGATATCAGCAAAAATTTACAAGTCATATTAGGAAACAGAAAGAGATGGCCCCATGAAAGGATCAAACTAAATATTCTGAAGAGATAAAGGATTTAGGACAATTAATCAGAGATAATCTCACAACTCTCCTGTCATTTCAAATAATTTAAAGAAGACATGACTAAAGAGACTAGTAATGGAAGGAATTGTAGCATTGATGTGGAGAAAGTGGCCATAGTAGTTGCTGAGGAGAGGGAGAGGGAAAAAGAGATGTGATGTGGGGGCATTTTCAGGACTTGGCATTGTCCTAAATGATATTGCAGGGACAGATGATGGACATTATATAACCTGCCATAACCCACTGAATATACTGTGGGAGAGGTAAACTACAATGTCAACCATTATCTGTGTGTACAGTAGTGCTCCAAAATGTATTCACCAGATGAAATTAATGTGCCACAATGATGAAAGAGGTTGTTGATGTGGGTGGAGTGGGGTGGGGGTGTGTGGATATATGGGAACCTCATATTTTTTTAATGTAACATATTTTGTGATCTATGTATCTTCAAAAAAATAGAATTAAAAATGATGGGGTTGGGGGTGGGGAGTGGGATATATGGGAACTTCTGATGTTTTTTAATGTAATGTTTTGTGTGGTCTATTACCTTTAAAAAATAAAATAAAACAAATAAATATTTTCCTATCCCTTCCCCTCCCTCCCCCCAAAAAGAAGATACTGGGTGAGCATAAAGAACAATTTGAAAGCCTGTGAAGAATAGTAACAGATCTTATGGGAATGAAAGAAATGATGGATGAGATTAAAAAGATAGTAGAGGCACATAAGAGCAGATTTGAATTGCTCAAAGACAGAATTAGTGATTTTGAAATTGGAACATCTGAACTGGAAAAGACAGAAGAACTGAAGGAGAATAAGAGAATGGACAAAATGGAGCAGAATCTCAGGGAATGAATGATAATGCAAAATGCACAAACATTCACATTATCAGTGCCCTAGAAAGATAAAAGAATGGAAAAGGGGTAGAAAGAATATTTTAAGAAATAATTACTGAGAACGTCCCAAATCCTTATGAAAGACATAAACATCAATATCCAAGGAAGGCAATGCACAACAAACAGAATAAATCTGAATAGACCTACCCTGAGACAACCCCTATTCAGAAAGACAAATATCAGTGATAGAGGATTCTGAAGCAACAAGAGGAAATTAAAGCATCACATACAAGGGAAATTCAATAAGATTAAATGCTAACCTTCATCAGAAACTATGGAGGCAGGAAGAAATGGTATGATGTATTTAAAGTACTGAAAGAGAAAAACTGTAGTCAAGAATTTTATATCTGGCAAAACTGTCCTTCAAATATAAGGGTGAGTTCAAAGTCTTCACAGACAAAAACTTGATAGAATACACTACCAAAAAAACAAGAATTACAAGAGATACTAAAGGGAGTGCTGCAGACAGAAAGGGGGAATAAAAGGGTGAGAGATTTGGAGAAGAGTATAGAAGTGAATATTATTAGGAAGGGTATATTAAAGGGTAAAAAACAGATAATAGAACAGTATTACAACAGAGAGCTAAAGGACAAAATGGATGAAGTGACAAGTACTTTTACTGTAATAGTATTGAATACTAATGGATTGAACTTCCTCATCAAACGACATAGACTGATATAATGGATAAAAAACTATGAGCCATCTATATGTTGTCTACAAGAGACCCACCTCATAAGGTCACAACCAGATTAAAAGTGAAAGGCTGGGGAGCTGATGTGGTCATTGGTGGAGCACTGGCTTTCCACACTCCCACATAAGAGGTCTTGGGCTCAATCACTGGCCCCGGCACCTAAAAAACAATGTTAAAGGTTGGAAAAATATATTCCATGCAAATAGCAACAAAAAAGGACTGGAGTAGTTATACTACTAATGGACACAATAGATTTCAAATGTAAAACTGTTATAAGGGATGAAAGTTATTATATATTATAAAAGGGACAATTCACCAAGAAGAAATAACTATACTAAATATTTATGCACCTAACCTGAATTACCAAAGAGACATGATGCAAACACTGAGAAAACTGAAGGGAGAAATAGATATTAATATTTGGAGTGTTCAATATACCACACTCAGTATTAGATAGAATATCTGGACAGAGGATAAATAAAGAAATAGAGAAGATTAATAATATGATAAATGAACTAGACCTAACGGATATCTATAAAGGAAAGTATCCCAAAAAAACAGGATATACATTCTTTTCAAGTGCTCATGGATCCTTCTCTAATATAGACTATATTTTGGGTCAAAACACAGGTCCAAATAAATTTTAAAAGTTTGAAATTATAGAAAACACTTTCTCTGATCATAACAAAATGAAGCTGGAACACAAGAATGGATGGAAAAGGGGAAAGCCATAAATAAATGGTGATTAAACAACACACACTTAAATAATCAGTGGGCCAAAGAAAAATTACATGAGAATCCAGAAAATATCTTGAGACAAATGAAAATGAGAACACAACATATCAAAACCTATGGGACTCCATAAAGGCAGTACTGAGATGGAAATTTATAGGCCTCAATAGGTTACCTTAAAAAAGAAGAAAGAGCTAAAAATGAAGATCTAACTTCAAACCTGGAGGACCTAGGAAAAGAACAGTAAACTAATCTCACAGCAAGCTGAAGCAAAGAAATAGTAAAGATCAGAGCAGAAAGAAATAAAATTGAGAACAAAAAAACAGATACTTAACAAAACCAAAAGTTGTTTCTTTGAGAAGATAAACAAAATCAATAACACTTAGCTAGACTGACAAAGAAAGAAAAAGATACAAATAAATAAAATAAGGAATGAGAGAGGGGACAATTCAACTGAGCACAGAAATAAGAGAGATTATAAAAGGATACAATGAACAGCTGTATGTCAAAAAAGGAGACATTGTAGATGAGATGGACAAACTTTTTTTTACATTTTAAAATATTTTTATTAGAGAGGTTGTACAACTCTTATAAATATATGAACCACCTACATTGGCTCTAGAAGAAACAGAAGACCTCAACAAACCAATCATAAATGAAGAGATTGAAACAGTCATCAAAAACCTCCCAAAGATTAAAAGCCCAAGACTAGATGGTTTCAAAGGTGAATTCAGTCAGTATATAAAGATGATCTAATGGCAATCTTGCTCAAGCTCTTCCAAAAATTGAACAGGAGAGAATGCTACCATACTCATTCTAGGATGCCAACATCACCATAATACCCAAATCAGGCAAAGATAGTACAAAAAAAAAAAAAAACCCACACAAAATTACAGACCAATATCAATGAATATAGGCAAAAATCCTCAACAAAATTCTTGCAAACAGAATCCAAAAGCACATTACAAGAATCATACAAATCATCAAATGGGTTATATTCCAGGTATGCAAGGGTGGCTCAACACAAGAAAATCAATTAGTGTTAGAGTTTCCCCCTTACAAGGTTTGCAATAATTAACAGGTCATAAGGTTGTGACTCCATTATGATTGATTAAATCAAGAAGCCAATGTGCAGAGTACAGCATATTTCCCCCCAAGGATGAGCCATATCACAGTGGGAATGGAGCAGATAAGGACCTTCATCAGGCCACCAGACCCTGCATGCCAAGAATACCCTACCTCCTGGCCCACTACCCCCAAGTCATGCATGAGAAGAATTCACTTTTACAACCCCTACAAACCCCCTCCTCATGGACTAGTGTTTCTCTGCCTATTGTTGTACTGTATAAAGTCATATCCACCATATTTCATGAGCAGGCTGAAGCTTAATCTTCAGAAACCCTCTAATGGAAGAGTTTCCCAGTAAACTTGCTGCCTGCCTGCAATCCTTAGTCTCTGTCTCCCAGTGAGCACTGTTTTTTCTCTAATATTTGGTGCTGAAAACCCAGCTCTGGGACAATGTTGAGACTGATTGATTGGTGAGGAATTTCCACTCTGCCACTGTTGAATGCTCATCCAACCCCAGACATTGAATCTCATCTGGGTGAGTTAAGGATTTCTCCACTGGACGATCCTGCTGTCTCTCTCTCTCCTTTATTCATTGTCCAGAACAACCCACTGATTAAAAACCTAGTGTTAGGTCAGGATCCTCAGTGGTCCCTGAGGGCCCAGCAAACAAAAGACCGTGTTTTTAAGGGAAGAGACCCGTGGCTCTGGAAACATCCAGTCCCAAGTGCAGTCTCCTGTTTCCTTGGAGATATCTGACTGATTCAGGGATGCCTGTCTCAGAATCTCCCCTATCCTAGATCCCTAGTCTCACCCAGGCCACCTAAAATGGGGAAATCAATTTTGCCACACCCACAAAACCATGCCTCTGGGCTGTCTCCTTCAAAACCTTAAAATGTTGTACCCAAAAGGAGACATCAGACCCAAAAATCTCATTTTCTGTTTGACCTCTGCATGGCTGCAATACCAATTGGACAATGTAAGTCAATGATGAGAAAAGCACTTAATTCTCAAGTTCTCTGAGATTTAAAGGACTTTATCCAGCATAGTGGCAGGCCTGTGAGATTCCTCACACTCAGGCCTTCTCTCATCTTTGTATCCATCACTCCTTCTGTCAATCCTGTTCTTTTACACCAAAAACCTCCTCAAAAGCTTTCTTCTTCCTCCTTTCTGCCCCTTAAATCCCCCAAAAACTTCGACTGTAATCCAGCTGGCCAGGATCCCCCTTCAACTCCTCCATATATACTTTGGACATCACCTCCACCCCACCCTCCTCATCCTCTGACTCCCCTTCCTCATAGTCACTGCCTTCTGCCCCAACTTTTTCCTCTCCTCATTCAGGCACCAGGGTTGGAGCTCTTCATAAAAAACTAGTTCTTGACTAAATTGAAATGAATAGCTTGTTTTTCTTCACAGAAAGAAATGAAAGATGTGAAACTTTAATAGAAAGTTTGTAGCTGATTGAAATTTGATAAATTTGTTCAAGAAAAGTATGATTTTTCCTAGGATGGGATGGCTGGTTTTCATAAAATCCGAATGGAAGTATGTAGGACAAAACTTGAATGCATATGGCAAGTTGTGGAAGAAGGTATTGTGGTGGCATTAGATAAGGGAATGTGTTCTGTGAAGGTGGACTTTGTCTTGAAATGAAGCAACAATGCTCTATGTGGTTATAAATAGTTATAAGAGGTTTGTAGATCCATTGCTTAAACTGAAATATTCAAATAGTTAATTACAGAAAGTCTTTAGTTTAATTGATACAGAACAGGAAAACCTATCAGGGGCCACTTCAATCTGAATATTAAAGTGGTGATAGGGAGAAGATAATTTTGATTCCCTTGGGAATCTTAGGTTTTCATAAAATAATGGGGAAAGTAGTTTTTCCTTCACTGCTAAAATAAAATTCCTGTTAACTAATGTAATTATGGTAATCGTATGTTGTAAGAATTTGCTGTAAGATAGTTCCCAAAATCATTTTAATAACATATGTATGTAGGGTGTATAGAATATATTTTTATTATTAAGGAAAGAGACAGTTATTTTGTCCTAAGATCAAACTGGTTATATGAAGAAAAGTTAAAATATAACACAAAATCTGAATGAATACAGAAATTTTTTGTAGTTAAAGTTGAGTAAAATTTATTTGGTCTATCTATAAAGTTTCAAAAGCTGTAATATCAAATAGCATACTGATGCAAAGTTAAAATTTTGTTTTTTCTCTGTTAAAATAACAAAAACCAAATCAGTGGTCTGTTTCAGCAAAAGTTTGGAAAAAGTTTTTCTCCTGACTAATCAATAAACAAAAGAAAAATCTCTTTTTATCAAAATAGCTTTATATACTTTAACCCTGTCATTTCCTTGGCTGTTAAAAAATAAATAATTACCTTTATTTATTTATTTATTTTTATTTTATTTTATTTTTTTAAAATATTACATTAAAAAAATATGAGGTCCCATTCAACCCCACCGCCCCCACCCCCTCTCCCCCCACAGCAAAACTCTCCCATCATCATGACACATCCATTGCACCTGGTAAGTACATCTCTGAGCATCACTGCACCCCATAGTCAATGGTCCACATCATAGCCCACACTCTCCCACGTTCCATCCAGTGGGCCCTGGGGGGATCTACAATGTCCCGTAATTGACCGTGAAGCACCACCCAGGACAACTCCACGTCCCAAAAACGCCTCCCCATCTCATCTCTTCCTCCCATTCCCCGCACCCAGCAGCCACCATGGCCACTTTCTCCACCTAAAAGGAGTTCTTTAACTCTGTTAATCAAAGTAGTATCAGTAAAATGCTCATATGAATACTGAAAAGAGTGCATCAAATTCCTGAAAACCTAAAAAATGTTTGGCATAATATTAGATAAAGTATAATGTTGCTTATTTACTACTTTGAAAAAGTTTTAGGAGGTTCAGGAGTTGAACCTGGGACCTTGTATGAGAAGCAGCTGTTTAGTCAACTGAGCTACACCTGCTACCCTGTTTACTATTTAAAACCATTCTAAGCAAAGAAAAAAGAAAATTTAAATTATTTGAAGGAATTTTATTGTTCATTATATTTATATTTCACTTTTAAATAGAAGGCTAAGAGCATTTAATTCATACGTGGAATATAATTACACAATTCCTATTACATAGCTCTTATTTCATTGCACATGTATTTTATTTTTTGAAACTGTGCAAAAATAACACAACTGTTTTTATTTTGCTTTTTTAAATTAATTAATTTTTATTACATTCAGAAAATATGAGGTCCCCATATGACCCCACCCCCCTCACCCCCCTCCTCCCCAATAGCAACAATCTCTTCATGAGACATTCATTGCATTTGGTGAATACATCTCTGAGCACCGCTGCACCTCATGGTCAATGGTCCACATCATAGTCCACACTCCCCCACATTCCACCCAGTGGGCCATGGGAGGACATACAATGTCCAGTAACTGTCCCTGCAGCACCACCCAGGACAACTCCAAGTCCCAAAAATGCCTCCACATCTCATCTCTTCCTCCCATTCCCCATCCCCAGCAGCCACCATGGCCACTTTCTCCACACCAATGCCACACTTTCTTCGATTACTAATCACAATAGTTCATGAATAGAATATCAGTAAGTCCACTCTAATCCATATTCTATTCCGCCATCCTGTGGACCTTGGATTGGTTGTGTCCACTCCACATCTCTGTCAAGAGGGGGCTTAGATTCCACATGGATCCTGGGTGCAGTCCTCCTGCTTTCAGTTGTAGCCACTCTTGGCTCCATGGTGTGGTGGTTGACTTTCTTCAACTCCATGTTGGCTGAGTGGGGTAAGTCCAATAAACCAGAGTGTAAGGACTGAAGTCTGTTGAGGCTCAGGGCCTGGCTATCATATGGTCAGTCCAGATATTCAGATCCTCTGGATATATATTAAACACCAGCACCAACTACAGTTCTGGTAAATGTAACAGGAGAGGCTTGTGAAAAAAGATCACATCTGAATCCAGCTCCATCACACAGAAAAAAACTCCACAGAAGGGCCAACTGACATGGCACTGAACTCCATCTGCCATGACCATAAAACCTGTGGGTTTCTGTAGCCCCCAGAAGAACCAATACCAGGGGTTGTATCTACTTTATCTGTCTCTGGGATTCTGCTGAGGTGTGCATAAGGGCGACCCCTGTGATAACCTCCCAGCTCTTTTTTGCAGACTTATAGCCATATAAATTCATTTCTCCTTTCCATTCCATTGATTCAGGTCAAAAGGCATTTTTACTCCTATTATTATATGTAAAATGAGATATTCTGCTGGTCCAATTTGACCCTTGTATTCAAGGTCATTTTCTAGTTACATCATCAGCTGGTACTTTATAGTAATCCCTCAGTGCCAGGGAGGCTCATACCCGGGAGTCATGTCCCATGCTGGGGGGAAGGCAATGCATTATTAACATGCTGAGTTCAGCTTTGCGACTGCCCACATTTGAGCAACACAGAGGTTCTCAGGAGGTAACTCTTAGGCACCCTGCAACTCTAGGCCTTGTTCTTATTTCAGGTACACAGGCTCAAAGCATATTCATTAGTATCAAGGGCTCATTGTTGGACCTTCATTCTTTTTTGGTCTTTGCCATTGCACTTGGGCATTGTTGGTGTTCCTTTAGGGAATGTGATAGAACTCCCCTGGCTAGGAACTCAGCACTCTCTCAGTTGTTTTTGATTGTATTCACTATGAAAATATCCAAATATTTTTACGTACCCTGGATATGTGCCCTATAGAACTCCCTGCCAACCAAGCGTCCCCTGTCAATAACATCCCACACCAGTATTCCTCCGCTGCCATTGTTGAAACTGTCTGTGATCCAAAACTTCCTGAAAAGTGAAGCCCAATATATTGCCAGGTTCCCTTATTACTTTACACTTTCTTGACACACTCCTTTGAGGTGCAGAAGGCTTTAATTGTGAGGAAGTTCCATTTATCTATTTGTTCTTTTGCTTCTTGTGCTTTTGGTGTGAAGTTCATGAAGCCATTTCCTATTACAAGGTCTTGTATATGCTTCCCTACTGCTTTCCAAAGTCTTTATGTCTTGCCTCTTATATTTAGGTTGATCCATCTGGAGTTGATTTTTGTATAAGGTGTGAGATGGTAATCCTCTTTCATTCTTCTACATATAGATGTCCCATTTTCCAGGCACCATTTGTTGAATAGGCCATTCTCTCCCAGTTGAGAGGGTTTGGCAGCTTTATCGAATATTATATGGCTATATATATGAGGATCTTTATCAGAACTCTCAATTCGGTTCCATTGGTCTGTGTGTCTTTCCTTGTGCCAATACCATGCTGTTTTCACTACTGTAGCTTTGTAGTATGTTTCAAAGTCAGGTAGTGTGATTCCTCCAATTTCATTTTTCCTCTTCAATATGTCTTTGGCTATTTGGGCCCTCTTTCCTTTCCAAATAAATATCATAGCTAATTTTTCTAGTTCCTTAAAGAATGCTGTGCTGATTTTTATTGGGATTGCATTGAATGTGTAGATCAGTTTTGGTAGGATAGACATCTTAATAATATTTAGTCTTTCTGTCCATGAACAGGGAATATTCTTCCATTTATTTAGGTCTTCTTTGATTTCCTTGAATAGTGTTGTGTAGTTCTCTGTGTATAAGTTTTTTACATCTTTAGTTAAATTTATTTCTAGGTATTTGATTTTTTAATTTACTATTGTAAATGATATTTGTTTCTTGATTTCTTCCTGAGCTGGCTCATCATTGGTGTACAGAAATGCTACTGATTTTTGTTCATTGATCTTATAACCTGTGACTTTACTAAACTCATTTATGAGTTCTAGAAGCTTTGTTGTAGACCTCTGAGGGTTTTCTATGTATAGGATCATGTCATCTGCAAATAATGAAAATTTGACTTCTTCCTTTCCAATTTGAATGCCTTTTATATCTTGCTCTTGACTCAGTGCTCGAGCAAGTACTTCTAAGACAATGTTAAATAGAAAGGGAGAGAGTGGGCATCCTTGTCTTGTTCCTGATCTTAGTGGGAAATATTTTAGAATTTCACCATTGTAAATGATGTTGGATGTGGGTTTTTCATATATACTCTTTATCAAGTTCAAAAAATCTCCTTGTATTCCAATCTTTTGGAGTGCTTTTATCAAGAAAGTGTGCTGTATTTTGTCAAATGCTTTTTCTGCATCTACACATATAATTATGTGATTTTTTTTCCTTCAATCTGTTTATATGGTGTATTACATTGATTGATTTTCTTATGTTGAACCATCCTTGCATACCTGGAATGAATCCCACTTTGTCATGGTGTATAATTCTTTTAATGTGTTGCTGAATATGGTTAGCAAGTATTTTGTTGAGGATTTTTACGTCTAGGTTCATTAGAGAAATTGGTCTGTAATTTTCCTTTCTCATGGTGTTTTTGTTTGGTTTTGGTGCTAGGGTAATGTTGGCATCACAGAATGAGCTAGGTAATGTTCCTTCTGTTTCAATTTTTTGGAAGAGTTTCAGCAGGATTGGTGTTAGTTTTTTCTGGAATGTTTTGTAGAATTCACCTGTGAAGCCGTCTGGCCCTGGACTCTTCTTAGTTGGGAGGTTTTTAATGACTGATTCTATCTCTTTACTTGTGGTTGGTTTGTTGAGATCATCAATTTCTTCTTTCGTCAATATAGGCTGCTTCTGTGTTTCTAGGAATTTGTCCATTTCCTCTGAATTGTCATTTTTGTTGGAATATAGTTTTTCAAAGTATCCTCTTATGATAGTTTTTATTTCTGTGGCATCAGTGGTGATATCTCCTTTCTCATTTATTATTTTGTGTATTTGCATTTTCTTTCATTTTTTCTTTGTTAGTCTCACTAAGGGTTTGTCAATTTTAATGATCTTCTCAAAAAACCAGCTCTTGGTCTTGTTTATCTTTTCAAGTGTTTTCTTATTTTCTGTTTCATTTAGTTCTGCTCTTATCTTTGTTCTTTCTTTCTTTCTTCTTCTTGTTGGGTTACTTTGTTGTTTTTTCACTCTTTCCTCCAAATGTGCAGTTAGTTCTTCAATTTTTGCTCTTTCTTCTTTTTTGATATATGAATTTGTGGCTATAAATTTCCCTCTCACACTGCTTTTGCTGCATCCCATAAATTTTGGTATGTTGTGTTATCATTATCATTAGTTTCAAGGTAGTTATTAATTTCTTTTGAGATTTCCTCTTTGACCCACTGTTTTTCTAAGACTGTGCTGTTTAATTTCCAAATCATGGTGTGAAATCTGGGCCTCTGTCCCTTGCAAATTTCCAGCTTGACTCCACTGTGGTCAGAGATATTGTTTTGTATGATTTCAATCTTTCTGAATTCATTGAGCCTTTCTTTGTGGCCTAGCATACGGTCTATCTTGGAGAATGATCCTTGTCCACTTGAGAAAAATGCATATCCTGCTGTATTTGCATGTAATGATCTGTATATGTCTATTAGGTCCAGCTCCTCTAATATACTGTTCAAATATTTTGTTTCTTTACTGATTCTCTTTGAGATGTTCTCTTCCAAATTTGATAGTGGTGTATTAAAATCTCCCACTGTAATTGTAGAGGTATCTATTCTTTCACTTAGTTTTTCCAGTGTCTGCCTCATGTATTTGGAGGTGCCCTTGTTAGGAGCATAAATATTTATGATTGTTCATTCTTCTTGAGAGATTGTCCCTTTCACTAATATGCAATATCCATCTTTGTCTCTCACAATTGTTTCGCATTTAAAGTCTATTTTGTCTGATATTAATATAGCTACTCCTGCCTTTTTTTGGTTATTTTTTGCTTGTAAGATTGTTTTCCAACCATTCACTTATAACCTCCCTGAATCCCTGGGTCTAAGATGTATTTCTTGTAGACAGCATATAGATGGGTCATATTTCCTTATCCAATGTCCCAGTCTGAGTCTTTTGATAGGTAAGTTTATTCCATTGACGTTCAGTGTTATTACTTTCAAGGAATTATTTGTGTTAGCCATATTTTGATTGGACTTGTGTTTGTCATATTTTGTTTGTTTTTTTTCTTTCTCTTTTTGTCTTTTTTGTTGTTCTTACACTCTCCTCCAACTCTGCCTGTCCTGTTTTTTCCTTTCTTCCTGCAGAACTCCCTTTAGTTTTCTTGAAGGGCAGGGTTCTTGTTGGTGTACTCTCCATCATTTTTGAATGCTAGTTTAGCTGGATAGAGTATTCTTGGTTGGAATTTTTTTTCTTTTAGTACCTTGACCATATCATTCCACTGCCTTCTTGCCTCCATGGTTTCAGATGAGAAGTCAGCACTTAATCTTATGGAGCCTCCCTTGTATGTGATGGTTTTCTTTTCTCTTGCTGCTTTTAGAATTTTCTCTTTGTCTTGAGAATTGGATAATTTGACAAGTGTATGTCTTGGGGTGGACCTGTTGGGGTTTATCATGTTTGGGGTGCATTGTGCTTCCTGGACATGTACATCCATCGCTATCAGTAGATTTGGGAAGTTCTCAGCCATTATTTCCTGCAACGCCCTTCTCTCCCCTTTCCCTTCTCTTCTCCTTCTGGGATGCCTATAATACATATGTTTGTGCGTTTTGCACTGTCATTCAGGTCCCTAAGTCCTAGCTGGATTTTTTCTATCTTTTTATTGATCAATTCTCCTATCTGTTTGATTTCCGATATACTGTCTTCCACGTCACTAATTCTCTCCTCTGGCTCTTCTAATCTGCTGCTGTTTGCTGAGAGTGTATTTTTGAATTCTTGAACTGTGGTGTTCATTCCCATCATATCTGTTATCTTTTTGCATTGTCTGCAATTCCCTCTGCAAGTGTTTTCTTCATATTGTTAATCTCTTCCTTTACTTCATTAAGTTGGTCTCTAATATATGTTTTGAGATCTTTAATTACTTGTCCAATGTTCTGTTCCCCTTCCTGGTTTTTAGTTTGTTCATTGGATTCAGCCATGTTTTCCTGATTATTGGTTTGGTTTGTAGTTTTTTGTTGCTGTCTGGTCATCATTTTATCTTGACGGGTTTAATCAGTTCCTTAAGTTCTTTGTGTAATCTTGGGGATTAATTAGTTGTTGTTCTTGTTTAAGTGTTATGTTTTCTCTTTGTCACTTTGTTTTTCTTACTCTAATTTCTTATTGCTGGCTAAGTTCACTTTGAAGGAAAATATTAGGGCCAGGGAAAGCAAAATGAGTAAGAAAAGAAAATGTGTAAAGTAGTATTGGTAATAAATGTTAACAGAGCAACAATGTGAGATCTGGGAGATTGGATATTAGTCTCATGTAAGTTGTGTAGAGTTATAGCAGTAAGTAGAGTACCTCTAATGAGACAGTCAACTGAATATGGGGAGGAATATAGTATGAATTAAAAAGCCAGTGTTTTCATGAGAGAGGGAAAGAGAAAAGAAAGACAGTAATATCAAGAGTGGATAAAAGACAGAAAACAGAACAAAGGTATTAGAAATTAAATGATAGACAATTTGGGAGCCAAAGAAATGAAGGTGGTATGTAAGAGAGACAGTAGATGATGCAGGATAGCAAGATGTGGGGGAAAGGGATAGTGTAGGTGGCCAAAATCAATTCACACAAAAATGAGGAAATGGAGGATCAGGAAACACAACAAATGTGAAGCGCTCCCTGCAGCACCTATTATATAAATAAAAGAAAATAAATAAAATAGGAAGAAAAAGAAAGAAAAGAAAAAAAGAGAAGATAAAAAGGGGGTGGGCAAAGAAAAGGGAGGGAAACAAGTAAGAAAAAGAAAAGAAGAATAAAAACCTAAATAAATGAAACAGGACCTTGGGGGATAAAATGGGAGAAAAGACCAGGAGATAATGCCATATTAGCACCCAAGACAATAAAAAAAAAAAAAAAAAAAGAAAAAAGAGAGAAAAAAAAAAAAAGAAGAAAAAAACCCACAAATGCTGAGGGCTAGGATAATCAAGGACCTTAGATGGACCTCAGGGCACAGTGAATTCAGGGATGGGAAGTGTGTGATATTGCAGACTCAAGGTGTGTGAGTCTCTGGAGTGTGGGACACCAGGATTTAGGGGACAAAGATCTGGGAACCATGCATCTGGTTAGCAGGGAACCTGGGAGCACTGCAGCACAACACAGCCTTCAGGGTTCCCCGCAGCTGGGCACCAGTCCTAGGCAGAGGGGTCATGCCTGCAAACTCTGACCTCTGTGTCAGAAACCCAAAATTCCACCTCTCACAAGAATCTCTTCTGTCACTGTCTCACCAAATCGACTTTCAGATAGCTCCCACCCTGCAAGCCCCTGAAACAGCCTGCTGGGGGTGCCACTGCACTACAAACAGTTCAGGGACCACCGCAGATGGGCTGCCAGCCCTAAGAGGAGGGGCTCCAGCCAGAAGCTCTGACCTCCGTGTCAGAAACCCAAAATTCCACCTCTCACAAGAATCTCTTCTGTCACTGTCTCACCAAATCGACTTCCAGACACCTCCCGCCCTGCAAGCCCCCAAAGCAGCCTGCTCAGGGCTTGGGAACTCCCCAGTGCAGCAAAGCCTCCAGGAATTGCCACTGCTGGGCTGCCAGCCTCAGGGGGAAGGGACCCATGTGCAGCACTGAGCTCCATGAAAGAGACCAAAATTCTACCTCTTATAAGAATCTCTTCTGTCACCATCCCTCTAAATCAATATCCAGACACTTCCTGCCCTACAAACACCCAAAACAGCCCAGTCCAGCAAAACTCCAATCCTACTCAGCTGCTTCTTTGCAGGAGAGATTATAAGGTGCACTCACACAGATGCCATCTTGCCCTGCCCCTATTTTGCTTTTTGATATGCACACATTTGATCTACACACTCTTTCTTTTGCTTAGTGATGAATAAGAAAAAACTTAAGGAAAAGAACTATTCGTTGCCCTATCTTTCCCTTTCATTCTGTCATCATTTTCATTAGTGTTTGACTAACAGAGTAAGAAATATATGATAGGGTTTATTGGTTGTTTCATGGTTTTAGAAGGACATTCCCTTCCTTCTACTTTGGAAGTAAGCTCTAATTTGAAACGAAAGTGTGGCCTCTTGAAACTGTTGGCATCCCCTTACTCACAGAGGTAACATGCTTGTCTTTATACTCAATTGAGCCTTGTTGATCTCTCACCCACAATAGCTTCACTGTAATCTTGTGCTGCTGGGATGTTGTTAATACTACATGCTAATAGAGTGGCAAGGAGTGGTTGATAAGCATTTTGTGTATATCTCCTCTGCTTCACTCCCTTTCTGTATTAACTTATAGAACACAAGTTCAAAGGTAAAATGGTTAAGAATTTCAGGATGATGAGAGCAAAGCATTAAAAAAAAAAAACACAGAGTTCTTATGAGAATGAGTCCGTGTGCACCTGCAACAGGTCACAGGTCCAGGAAGTTGGCTTTGGCTCTGACTTCTTGCAACTGAAATAAAATCCAATCAAAAGCTGTCATTGAAGATGTCATGGTTTTGGTAATAAAACTGGGCATCATAGATGTGTAAGTAGTGATGCATGTCAAAATGCTCTCTTTTCATAATGTGATAAATTTGGGTAGGGTATTTACCCAGGCACTGTTGGAAAAAGGCTCCAAATAGGAAAGCTTGAATTTTCTCTGAAGTGAGTTACTAAGGCAAACAAACAAATTTGAATTTTCAATGATCAGTTCTCCTCTTTCTTCAATGAGAGCTTTTGTTTAATGTTCTAGTTCCAAATCCTTTCCTTTGGCTTACTTGTTACCATCATGCCATACCCAGTTTTCAGACATTTGAATGTTGAGAAATATTGTGTATGGATGCCAGTCATGATGTTGCATGTTTATTTTATTTCTTCTACTGCCTGACAAGGAATTTCTTTCCACAAAAAAGTAATCAGATTTGTGTAAGTTATGTTTATCAATTTCTGCTTCAAAAATATTTCAATAATTCCTTTCACCTCTTTCTCATCCAGAGCATCCTCTTTTGGTTTTCGATGAAATGGTACCTCTTCCTGACTGTCCAGGAAAAATTGGGCTCTCCCTCTGTGCTGTTCTCTGCTCCTCTCTCTGTGTGGAAATTATTGGATTATAATACAATGATAGATTTCTATGTCTGTTTTCTCCCCTGGGATTTCAAATTTCCCCAGTGTAGGAATAGGATAATTTTCCTTTCTATGTACCTGCTGCTTATGAAAGAGTCAAGCACATGGTCAACTTAAAAGGGAAACACTTAACATCTCTTTATTCTTTTGGACATTTTCTCACATTTTAGTCAGAGCATTTTTCTCAGATGTGATGGCATATATATTTAGCTGTTGAAAATGAAATGTAAAGACTGTCTCTTCAAAAGCTGATATGCCATTTTAAAGGTCTCTTGTTAACCACTCTGCATAGTCATTTCAATGAATTTAAGCTCTTAAGAGTTAAAAGGTTTAAAGACATTTGAGTTTCCCAAATTTAAAAAAAATTATCATCACTATTATTATTTTACTTTAATGGCACATATAGCTATTGATAAAATACATTTAAAGCATCTGCCTGGTGAAAACTAGCATAGGGAGATTTATCCTTTATGTCCTCCACCAGGACTCTAAGTGTCCATTTGTCTGTGGTTGAAATGGGCCTAGAATTTTCCCCAAGAGAAGTTATTGTCTCCTTCTGCTCTCCTGGTCATCTATACATATAGGCAATGACCTTCTGTTTATGCATATTTTAGTTCATCCTACAAACTCTACCTGAACTCAATTCATGATCAAGGGATATGAACTGCCCATAGTTTGCAACATGGTATTTGCACTTTGCATAGTTGTCAAAGCAAAACTCTAAATGTTCTTCTGACCAATACTTATCAAAATCAAGAAATAATATTTATAGAAGTTGATCTGAAGAAAGACAGTTTTGCACTTCCCATGTTAATCCTTCAATAATTAATAGAATTTTCCTTTTCACTGTCATCTGCTTTCTTCCTCTTTATTGTTAAATTGTTGTTGATACATTATGTTAAAAGTAATGTAGTCAATTTGTTCTCTAGTTCTGCTGGAAAACACTAAAAATCCTTCCTAGTCCAGACCATTAGATTGCTGAGTGTATGCACCTCATTATTGTGATATTTCATAGACCTGAATTTATGGACTGGGTAAATGGCACAATTTGGAGATTGAGAGCTTGGAGTTTGGAGATAGATATTCATGATTTGAATCCTGCTCTAGTCTGAGATCTTCCGCTTGCTCTCTGTATGACCACTGTCACTTCCTCTGACAACTCTAAGGCTCAGCTCTCCCTCCCATCTGTAAAATAAGGTAAGATGATTCCTGAAAGGATTGTGAAGACCGTTGAAAGAATAATTTATATATTGCAGTGAACACAGTGCCTCACCTAGTAAGTGCTCAACATAAAACTAAGGGCAACTTGGTGTACTATCATTGTTCTGCATGGGGTAACACTATATGACAGAGCTCCCCTAGTCATGGTAGAGATGTTGCCAAGAATATTCATTCATTTGTTTATTCAACAAGCATTTTGTGCCAACATAATTCCTCTCACCAGCCATAGAGCAATGAAAAAACATGAAGTAATCCCAGCACTGAAGGAGCTTATATTCTAGGTGAGCTGGGTGGGATATACTTAATGTATTAGTAGATTATTTAATACAGGAGAAGGTGAGAGGGCTATGGAATTAAAAGTGAGTGCAGTGTAGTGGGTGTGGGTAGTGTTGGGGAGGAGAATATATTTTTAAAGATTGTCATGCAGGGCATTACCAAGAAACATCACTTGAGGAATCCTTGAAGGAAGAAAAAAGCAGGCATGCAGATTTCTGGGGAAGAGAATCCCATCAACAACTTTGATGTGGGAGTGAGTTCCTGGTGTGTTGAAGGAATAGCCAGGGCACTAGTGGGACTGGGGAGCAATTGGCTGCTTGGTCAGTGATGAGGTTGAGATTAGGTGTGGGGGAAGATTTGGACTGGGGCAAGATAGGAAAAGCTTATGGGCCTTGGGCTCTCCTTTGAGTGGAAGGGGGGCCGCTAGAAGATATGAGTGGGGAGTAAGTTGTTCAGTTTGTATATCCTATAGTTTTTCCTTCCTTCCTTCCTTCCTTCCTTCCTTCCTTCCTTCCTTCCTTCCTTCCTTCCTTCCTTCCTTCCTTCCTTCCTTCCCTTCCTTCGCTTCCTTCCTTCTCTCTCTCCCTCCCACCCTCCTTCCCTCTCTCCCTCCTTCCCTTTTCTCCCTTTCCTATTTTTCCTTCCCTTCCCTTTTTTATATTATCTCTCTCTTTCTCTTAAAATCTGAGATAATCTCATCTGTGCCATTCATTGTTGGCATCTATTGTTTGTCTTTTCTCATTCAAGTTGAAAATTACCTGATTCTTGGCATGACCATTGGTTTTTTATTGTACCTTAGACACTGGGGTTATGAGACTCTGGATCCTATTTAATTTTCTTCTTTGCAGGCAGTTACCCTTTTGAAGCACAGGATGCTTGTCCAGATGGAAGTGGAAGTTTATTTTTCCCTACCGGGATCCAATAGACACTACCCAGCAAAAATGAAGCAACAAATGACCTCACCTCACCTTGTCAGTTTCCACCCCATTTTGTACCTTAAGGATGGGGTAGATATTCCGCTCCTGGCTTGACTTCACAGATGTCAGGAAGAGTGGGTGCAGATGGAGGGAAAGCAAAGTGTTGACTATCACCAACTTGCTTTGAGTCATTCCGCCTCACTGCTGCTTAGTGAGGGAGGAGTTTCAGCTGCCTGATACATCCTGTTCACACCACCCCTGCAAAAGCAAAGCACCAATTTGCAAAACGCCACTGTGGCTTGTTGCTTCCAGCTGGAGTGGGCATTCAGCTGCCTGTTTAGTTCCACTGACACCTTGGACAGTTTTCCTTTGGAGCTTGAGTGGATGGGTGGACATTATAATGAAAAACAACATTATAATAAAAAACTTTTTATTATAATGTCCACCAATTTTTTCTGGTCCTTTGGTTGGGGTAGCAAGCTCTTTTTCTTCAGCAGTTGGTTCTGTGTTGTGGGCTTCTCTAGCACTCTATTTGGGATATATAGGAAGCATGGAATATTTACTGACACATTTTCCTTTAGGTTCTTAACCAACTCACTATTTTCCTTCCATTCTTGAGAGTCTTCCTGTGTTTTTGTATTATGTCCAGAGATTTTTGTTGTAAGAGGGGAGACTAGCAAGGAATGTGGTTAAACCCTACTGACTTAGCCAGAGTCTGATACTTGAATTTATCAGACAAATTGTGTCACTTTTGAGACTGAGTGTGATGTCTGGATGTCTGAGCAAAAGGCACAAAGTAGAATATATGGTCACTACATCTATAATCCTTGTTAGTGGCATCTCAAATAGGAATCACTTTGTCACTTTTACTCAATCTGAAGCCATATTTTAAAGATGGTGTGGAGGGTCTTGATTTCTTGTCTCGACTAATACCAGAGGGATTTTCCCCCAGCACTTGTCCTTCTCCTCTCTTTATTAAAAAAAAGTTCAGTAATGGTAACACTGGATGTAGGGAGGGAGGATGCCCCCAGCCTAAGCTTTCTCTCATCACTTTGGGGGATGTTTATTTGACCTCCCAGTAAGGTCACTAGCTGATAGGAGTTTGTGTATCAGTGTCTCCAAGAATATTTGCCTTTGGTGCTCACTTTGTGAATCAAGAAGATACTTCTGGCTGTGGGTCTCCTGTGTTTCCAGGGCTCAGAAGTGTCTTTCCATTTGTTTAGGTCTTCACTGATTTCTTTTAGCCTTGTTTTGAAGTTTTTTTGCATATGGATCCTATACTTCTTGAGTTAAATTGGTTCTTATATATTTGAGTATTTTTATTGCTATTGTAAATGGAATTTCCCCAGTGATTTCCTTCTTAGATTGTTCAATGCTAGTGTACAAAAACATTACTGATTTTGTATGTTGATCTTGTATCCTGCCACTTTGCTGAACTCATTTATTAATTCATGTGGCTTAGTCGTACACATTTCAGAATTTTCTAAATATATGGTCATGCCATCAGCAAATAGTGGAAGTTTTACTTCCTCTTTACCTCTTTGGATACCTTTAATTTTTTTCTTGTCTAATTGCTCTGGCTGGAACTTTTAGTAAAATGTTGAATAACAATGGTGATAGTGGGCACCCTTTTCTTGTACCCAATCTGAGAGGGAAAGCTTTCAGCCTTTCCCCATTGAGTACAATGTTGGCTGTGGGTTTTTCATATATGATTTTATCATATCAAGGAATTTCATATCAAGAAATTTCCCTTTTATTATATTTTGAAGTGTTTTTATCAAGAAAGGATGCTGGGTTTAGTCAAATGCCTTTTCTGCATCAATTGAGATAATCATTTTTGTTTTATTCCTCCAATTTTTATATGTGGTATATTACATTGATTTTCCTATGTCGAATCAGCCTTGCATACCAGGAATAAGTCCCACTTGGTACTGATATATAATTCTTGTGATATGCTGTTGGATTCAATTTGCAAATATTTTGAGAATTTTTGCATTTATGTTCATTATAGAGACTGTTCTATAATTTTCTTTTATTTTTGTATTTATCTGACTTTGGTATTATGGTGATGGCTTCATAAAATATGTTGGTAATTTTGCCTTCTCCAATTGTTTGGAAGAGTTTAAAAAGGATAGGTGTTATTTCTTTTCTAAATGCTTGGTAGGGTTTACCTGTGAAGCCATATGGTCCTGGACTTTTCTTTGTTGGAAGATTTTTGATGATGGATTCAATCTCTTTAAATGTGATTGGTTTGTTAAGTGATTGTATTTCTTGTAGTATTAGTTTAGGTTGTGGCTTTCTAGGTATTTGTCCATTTCATCTAGATTGTCTCATTTGTTGGTACACTGCTTTCTCATAAGTATGTTATACTTATTTCTGTGGAGTCAAACATAACCTCCCTCTTTTCATTTCTGATTGTATTTATTTGCATCTTCTTTCTTTCTTGTTTTATTACTCTGGCAGGGTAGGGGTTTGTCAATTTTACTGATCTCAAAGAACCAGCTTTTGATTTTGTTGATGTTCTCTATTTTTTTTTTTGTTCTCAATTTCATATAATTCAGCTATCTTTATTATTTATTATTGCTGACTTTGGGATTGGTATGCTGTTCTTTTTCTAGTTTTACAGTTAAATGTTTAAGTTTATCTCTTTTCTCTTTTAATATAATCATTTAGGGATATAAATTTCCCTCTCATGACTGCCATCACTGCATCCCATTTGTTTTTTTTATTATTTTAAAATTTATTGAAATATATCACTCATACATAAAGATACATAAACGATAAGTGTATAATAGTTGTGAACTTACAAAACAAATATATATAACATCAAATGAATATATATATAACATCTCACCCTACCACCAATAAATTGCATTATTTTTAAACCTTTTTAATAATTAAAGAGCATTGTCAAAATATTACTACTAAACAGTATTTTTCCACTAACCAATCCTATTATTATCTTTATGCCATTTACAATGAACATGCATAAACAATTAAGTGTATAATAAAAGTTGTGAACTTACAAAGCAAACATGCATAACATCATACAGGGGTCCCATACATCAACCCTCCACCAATACCTTGCATTGTCATGAGATGTTTGTTGCAAGTTATGAAAGAATATTGTCAAAATCTTACCACTAATCATAGTCCTTATCTAACATTTGGTGTGTTTTTCCCCCAACTCACCCTATTATTATTAAAAAAATTTTTTTTGTAACAGAAGTTGTAAACTTATAAAACAATCATGCACATGTGCAGAATTCCCAAACAACACCCCTCCATCAACACACCATAATGTGGTGTGTCATTTGCTACAGATAAAATAATATCATCTGATTGTTACCATGTCCATACTGTACATTTGCCTCACATTTTCCATGCTGGCTCAGTATCAACACAGTACATCTTTCGCATAGATGCAAGAATATTATATTATTACTACTAACCACAGTCCATAAGTCACTCCAGCTGTATTTTTCCCATGCTTCTCCACATTCACAACACCCTGCAGTAGTGATATACATTTGTTCTAGCTCACAAAGGACACTCTTGCATCTGTACCATCAACCACAATTCTCATCCACCTCTTGGTTTACTGTGCTATCCAGTTCCTAGATTATTCTCTAGCATTTTGTCAATTGGCATTTACATAACTAGACTCCATTTTCCGTCATAACCCCATTTATAAACTAGCTGTTACTGTGTGTTACCATCCACTCTATACATTTCCACACTTTTACAATAAAGCTAATTAAAACTTCTACATACATTAAACACCAGTAGTCCACTCAGTCCTTCTCTTATCTCCTTTAAGAACCACCAACTACCACCTGGTCTTGAAAGTATTTTCCTACATTTTTTCTAGAAGTTTTATGGTTCTTGCTTTTATTTTTAGTTTTTTTTTTAATCCATTTTGAGTTAATTTTTGGATAAGGTGTGAGATCGGGGCCCTCTTTCCTTCTTTTAGCAATGGATGCCCAATTTTTTCAGCACATTTTATTGAATGGATTGTTCTGACTGAGCTGTGTGGTCTGTTTCTGAACCATAAATTTGGTTCCATTGGTCTATTGTGTCTATCTTTAGGCTAGTACCATATTGTTTTTACCACAAAACATAGGTCTTATGATTTAAAGTCTGGAAGAGAGGGTTCACTTTTCTTTTTTATGATGTTTCTGGCTATTCAGAGCTCCTTACCCTTCCAAATAAATTTAATGGTCGTGTTTTCAATTTTTTCTTTAATGCTGGTAGAATTTTTATAGGGATTGCAGTAAATCTGTGTATCAATTTGAGTAGAATTGACATCTTGTTGATATTCAGTCTTCCAATCCATGAGCATGGGATGTTCTTCCAATTATTTAGGGCTTTTTTGATTTATTTAAACATTGAGTTGCAGTTTTCTGAATATAAGTGCTTTACATAATTGGTTAAGTTTATTCCTGACTATTTGAGTTTTTTCTGTCATATTTTATTTTCACCACTCTTTTGACACTTTTAACTACTTTTATTGATATCCTCATTTCTAGACTCACTTCCAGGCCCCTCTCTCCTGTCTTTCCTTTTCAGGCTCTAGCACATCCTTTAGTATTTCCTGAAAATCTGGTTTCTTGCTTAGGAATTCCCTCAGTTTCTATTCTGTGAATATTCTAATCTCACCCTCATTTTTGAAAGACAATCTTTCTGAATATAAGATTCTTGGTTGGAAGTTTTTTCCTAGTAGTATCTTAAATATTATCAAACAACTGTCTTCTTGTCTCCATGGTTTCTGGTGAGAAATCAGCACTTAATCTTATTGGATATCCTTTATATGTTATGCATTGCTTTTCTCTTGCTGCTCTCAGAATTCTCTCTTTGTCTTTGGCCTTTGACATTCTGATAAGTATGTGTCTTGGAGTTGGTCTGTTTGGATTTTTTTTCAGATGGGAGTACATTGTGCTTCTTGGACAGGGATATCTATGTCCTTCAATAGGATTGGGAAATTTTCTACCATTATTTCTTTAAATATTCCTTCTGTCCCTTCTCCATCTGGGACACCCATGACACATATGTTTGCATACCTTTTGCTGTCATTTATTTCCCTGAGACCTTGTTCAATTTTTTCCATTCTTTTCTTCATGTCTTCTTCTGTACATTCACTTCCAGAAGTCATTTCTTCAAGCTCACCAATTCTTTTTTCTGCCTCCTCAAGTCTGCTATTATGATTCTGTTTTAAAAGTTTCATTTATTGCACCTTTCATTCCCATAAGATCTGCTATTTTTCTACATATGCCTTCAAATTCTTCTTTGTGCTCATCTGGTGTCTTCTTAATATCGTTAGTCTCTTTAGCCATCTCATTTAATTTATTAAGGAGATTTGTTTGAAAATCTATAATTAGCTGTCTCAACTCCTTTATGTCATCTGGAGGCTTATCTTGTTCCTTTAACTGGGTCATAGCTTCCTGTTTCTTGGTGTGGATTGTAATTTTTTTGGTGTCTTTGATTCTGGCTTACTAGAGTATTTGTTCTGGGTGCAGTCTTTCTCCTTAGTTTAGGGCTTCCTATCATGTCTTCCTTGCTGGTTGTGCAGTAGGAGCCAAGCATGTAGTTGGTGCTGCAAGCTGTGGAGGCTCAAGCTGCCCTCATTGTGCCAAGGACCAATGGAGCTTTTTCCAACTTTCTCCTTTGCCAGGGGTAGGGACAGAGTCACAGCTATGTGGAATAATCCAAGTCATGCTGGCTTAGACTGTAGTTGCCCAGAGAGACTGATGAAGTTTCACATCCCTTTCTCTCCTGTCTGGGGTGGGAATGGAGCTTCAGGTATGGGCAGCAATCTATGCAGTGTGGGTACAAGATGACCACAGTTGCCCTGGTAGACTTCTGATTTTCAGTCTATGCCAGCCAAAGTTACCTGCAGTTACCCGTATAGGCTGATGCAGGGCTCCTCAGGCTCCTCCCCACCAGAGGTGGGATTGAAACCTAGGCGGACCACAGGATGATCTGTATGAAAGAAACTGGTTTCTGCTGACACTGAGAGTTTCAGTCAGCCTGGCTTCCCCTCAGGCTGGGGGTCGAGTCAGAATGGTGGCCCCTCTTTCTGATTTGGGCTGGTTCACACCCCACCATTCCCAGGGTTATCTCTTAGCCAGCCAAGTCTCCCAATCAGTAGCTGAAATCAGCAGCCAACCTTCTCCTCCTCCCATGTTTCTGGAAAATGGAGCTTCCAATTCCAACCACAGAATAGCTCCTGGGGTGGCTCGTGCCACCAGAGTAGGATAGTCAGTGGCCTCTGTGGTTTGGCTGATAATTTCCTGGAGAGGCTGGCACAGGTCCCCACAGCCTCCTCCCTCCTGGAGGTGGCACTGGGGCCTAGGCTGGAGCTGCAATATGATCTGGATGGAAAGAAACAGGTCCCCCCCAGCACTGAGATCCTCAGTCCACCCTGCTTCCCTTCATGCCATGGGCAGAGTTGAGATGGTGGCTCCTGGCCTCTTTCTGACTTGGACAGCCTCAAACTTTAGCTATTCTCAGGATTATCCTGTAGCTGCTGAATTTATTCATCAGTAGCTGAAATTGGTGCCTAACCATTTCTTTTTCCACAGTTTCGGGGAAGTGGAGCTTTCAATTCCAGCCACAAAACAGATCCTGAGACTGCTTGTACTTCCAGTGGAGGATGGACACTGGCCTCTGTAGCGTGGAGCACTCTACTTATGAGTCTTCTCTGCAGATGGGCAGTCTCCTCCTTACACTTCTTCAAGAACTTTGCCGGATGCTTTTCTGGTCTCCCGGAGCCCCCAAACAGGTGCTTCAGCAAGCTCCAGAGCACTCTTAGTGTTTGCTAACTGCCCTGTAGCAGGATCTGAGTCTAGGAGCTCCTTACTCCACTGCCATCTTGTTGGTTCCATCCCATATATTTTGACAAGTTGTGTTCTTGTTTTAATTTGTCTCAAAATATTTACTGATTTCACTTGCAACTTCTTCTTTGACCCACTAATTATTTAAAAGTATGCTGTTCAGCCTTCACACATTTGTAAATTTACCCCTTTCCTATTATTGATTTCCAGTTTCATTCCTTTATGATCTGAGAAGGTGCTTTGTATAATTTCAATATTTTTATATTTATTGAGAGCTACATTGTGACCTAAAATGTGGTCTATCTTGGAGAAAGATCCATGGGTAATTGAGAAAATATATATATACTGCTCAGTTTTAATGCAATATCCGTTATATGTCTGTTAGGTTTAACTTATTTACCATGTTGTTCAAGTTCTCTGTTTCCTTGTTGATCTTCTGTCTAGTTGTTCTACCTAATATGAGTGGTGTGTTGAAGTCTCCAATGACTATTTTAGAGATGTCTATTTCTCCCTTCAGCTTTGTAACTTTAACTCATGTATTTTGTGGTACCCTGGTTAGGGGTATAGATATTTGTGACATATCTTCTTTGTGGATTGTCCCTTTTATTAATATTAATGGCCATCTCTCTTTCTAGTAACATTTTGTATTTAAAGTCTGTTTTATCTGATAGTGGTATAGCTACCTCTGCTTTATTTTTTGGTCACTCTTTGCATGGAGTATCTTTTTCCAAGCTTTCACTTTCAGATATTTAGTATTAGTGTTCTATAAGTCTCTTGTAAGCAGCATATGGATGGTTCATGTTTACTTTTTATTCATTCTGCCAGCCTATATCTTTTGATTGGAATTTGAATTCATTCACATTCAATATTACTGTAAATTCATTATTTACATCCACCATTTTATTCTTTTGTTCTCATGTCACATCATATTTTCATCTCCCTTTTAGTCTTTTGGTTATCCATTTTGCTCTTTTTTCTTCTATACTCTCCTCCAAACCTCTCCCTCCTGTCTTTTTCTTTCAGAATCTAAGGCTTCCTTTAATATTTGCTGCAAACTTGGTCTCTTTTTGACAAACTCTGCTAGTTTCTGTTTGCTTGTAAACATTTTATACTCAATTTCATATTTGAAGGTCAATTTTGCTGGATAAAGAATTCTCAACTGGCAGCTTTTCTTTCTCAGTATCCTAACTGTATCATTTCACTGTCTTCTCACCTCCATGATTTCTGATGAGAAACCCACATTAAGTCTTACTGGGTATCCCTTGTATGTGATTGTTTGCTTCTCCATTGCTGTTCTCAGAATTTTTTTTAACTTTGACATTCTGAGCAGTACATGTCTTACAGTAGGTCTTAGTCAAATTGATTCTAATTGGGGTACATTGTGCTTCTTGTAGAGGTAAGTTCATTTCTTTCAAGAGCATTGGGAAAATTTCAGCTATTTTTCCTCAAGTGCTCTTTTTGTCCCTTTTTTCTTCTCTTCTTCTGGAACTCCCATGACGTGTATATTGTTGCATTTCATGTTGTCATTTAACTCTCTCGATTTTTTTCATTCCTTTCTTTCTCTATCTTTTGTTCCCTTTGATTTCATCTGTTTCATCTTTGGTATCACTTATTCAATCTTCTGTCATTTTGAGTCTGCTGTATGTGGTTCTAATGTGTGTGGTTTTTTTTTTTTGTTGTTGAAGATTTATTTCTCTCCCTCTCCCCCCAGTTGTCTGCTCTCTTGTGTCCATTCATTGTGTGTTCTGCTATGTACACTTGCATTCTCAGTGGCACCAGGAGACTGTGTCTCTTTTTTGTTATGTCATCTTGTTGTGTCAGATCTGTGTGTGTGTGTGGTGCCCCTCCTGGGCAGGCCACACCTTTCATGTGGGGCAGCTCTCCTTGTAGGGTACACTCCTTGTGTGTGTGGACATATCTATGTGGGGGCCATCCCTGTGTGGAATGACACTCCTTGCTCACAGCAGCAGTACCCATGGGCCAGCAGGCCCTGGGTTTGAACTCTGGACCTCCTATATGGTAGGCAGATGCTCTATCAGTTGAGCCACATCTACTTCCCTCTAATGTGTTGCAATCTCATGTATTGCCTTTCATTCCCATGAGCTCTGTTACTGTTCTATTCAAGATTTCAAATTCTTCTTTGTGATCATTCAATATCTTCTTGATATCATTTATCTCTTCAGTAATATTGTCTTTCAACTCTTTGTGATTTTGGAAATTTGTGTCCATCTCATTAATTATTTGTCTCAAATCCTGCATCTCTTTAGGGGCTTTGATATTCCTTTTTCTGGGCCATGTCTTCCATTTTGAGTATAGCTCATAATTTTTTGCTCATGTTTAAAAATCTGATTAAGACTGTAGTTTACTCAGGTGCTCATTTTCTCTTCCCTTTTTAGGGATTTAGTGGAGAAGGTTATGTGTTACTGCTGTTCTTTAATTCTTGGTTGAACCTGTGTCTTTAGGATTATCCTTGTTAGTTGAATAAAACTGGGCTCTGAACCCAGAAATGAGTTGCAGAACTGCTTCTTAGGGCTTTGGGGAGGGAGGCTATAAAGGTCAGCAAAAGCTTCTTTTACTTATTTGCTTTTAATATCCTCACTTGTACTTTCTTGTTCTGCCAGAAGATGGCATACTTTGGCAGCCTTCTCAGTTCAATGTGTAGTGAGAGTGTGTTCTGCAACAAATGCTGAACCAAAGTGATTGAGGTTCCTGTCTGGAGGCTAAGAGCCTTGTCATTCAATCTTTCTCTGAGAGAAATTTCCAGCGTTCACTGGCAGACCCCTCCCTTTCCCTGGGCAGGAAATAATTCTACTCCCTTTGCATCCACAACAATCAGTCCCAGTTAGTAGAGGGGGAGATTGGGAGGGTTTGATTTTTAGTCCTGGAATTCTTTAGTTCTGAATTGGCTCCCAATCCAAACAATGGCATGGCCTAACCCAGCATGCAAGGGTTTGTGAACAGAGCAGACCAATTTTGTGGGTCGGAAGCTGAGTCTGCCTTAGGCTGTTTCCCTCTCTCTCCCCTTTCCCAGGGTGGTGGATCCCTGGAGCCCCCTTTGTCTGTAGCCAGCCTAGAGGCCTGAGAATTCAAAAGTGTATTTAGTGTGAGGGGGGTGCTGGGAGTAGCAGCTGCTGGTTTAAAATCAGATTTGCAGCTGTACTCTTACCTTTGTCCCTCTCTCTTCCAAGTGGTGTCCAGCTTTTGCCTGGTATCCTAAACCCTAGAAGATTTTTTCCAGGACATTTCAGCCTGTCTTATAGCTAAGAAGAAAAGAGGGTTCTGTGTCTTTCTAGACTGCCATCTTCCCAGAAGTCAGAATTTTTAACAACTCACAAAAATCAGCAGTGTCCTCTTCAAATTTCTGGTAATGTGTTAAAAGGTTGTGGTAACTGAGTGTGTGCTGAATCAAGAAATTACAGATTTAAACATGTTAGCAACCTATGGCACCTTGCTGGCACATTTTCTCTGAATTTCCTTGTGTGACAGGGAGCTGAACTGTACTCGCGTTGTGAATCCCTGGTCATGTTTCAGAGGGATTAAAGTAACCCTTATGCACATACAGGGGGTGCCTGCATGTCAGCACCAGTTCATCAGGTGGCAACATGAAAAACTGAATGAGGGAACTCGTCTCTGCTTGGCTTCCCAGAATTTGCCTTGTAAGCAGAAGCAGCTGCACACAGTTAATACAGTGTAAGAAGCAGTTAAGTCAAAGTGGCTTGGGAAAAGTATCAAGTTTTTAGGCATATAATAGTGTGTGAATGGGGGGGAGGCTATTTCAGAGGGTATGTCAGAAACATATGGATTCCTGTAAATGGGAGAATTCCTAAGGTCATGGTTGAGCATAAGTCTGGGTCAAGACATGGGCTCAGAAAATATAGAGAGGAACCTCCATTCCATTTTTGCCTCAGGGTGATCTTTTTGATGGGAAGATAATACCTTGAAGGAAAGCAGCACCCAATGCAGAGTCAATTTGCAAAGACTGTGAAAAGATGTTCTTTTGAGTTGACTAGTTTGTTTTTGTTAGCTCCTGGCAGTCAAAGGAATCTGTCATATCACTAGCTAGATACAAACTTAAGGAACAAACACCTCAGGGGATAAATTTCAGAAGTAATTCCTTAAAATGTACAATGTGCAACAAAATAGTTCCAAACAAACAAACAAGATATGATGGCTCACTCAAAGGAAAAAGAGAAGTCTGGAAAACATCAATTAAGAATAGGCTACATGTGAAGAAAGTGCAGCCTGCCCAGGAATGGTGCCGCACACATGGAGAAATGACACAACAAGATGACGCAACAAAAAAAGAAACACAGATTCCCATGCTGCTGACAACAACATAAGTGGACAAAGAAGACACAGGAAATAGACACAGAGAACAGACAACAGGGGTGGGTGGGGTGAAGGGGAGAGAAATAAATAAATAAATAAATCTTTTTTAAAAAAGTAAGTGGTATCTCATTCCTTAAAAAAAAAAAAAAAAGAATAGGCTATGAATATACCAGGAAGAGAATTTTATAAAATGATCTTCAATATGGTCAAGGAAAAAATGGAATACATAGACAAGAATAGTACAAAAGATATCAGGAAAACAATAAATGGGCAAAATGTGATCTCAATAAAAGAATAAAATTAATTAAAAGTAACAAAAAATTCTGGAGTTGAAGACCATAATAAATTAAATAAAATATTCCTTAGAAGTGTTTTTTGGTCCTTATTTATTTTTTTATTATTACATTAAAGAAATATGAGGTCCCCATATACCCCCACCCCACTCACCCCATTTCTCCCCCATAACAACAATCTCCTCTATCATCATGAGACATTTATTGCATTTGGTGAATACATCTCTGAGCATTGCTGCACCTCATGGTCAATGGTCCACATCATAGCCCACACTCTCCCACATTCCACCCAGTGGGCCATGGGAAGACATACATTGTCCAGTACCTGTCCCTGCAGCACCACCCAGGACAACTCCAGGTTCCAAATATGCCCCCACATCTCATCTCTTCCTCCTACTCCCTACCCCCAGCAGCCACCATGGCCACTTTCTCCACACCAATGTCACATTTTCTTTGATTACTAATCACAATAGTTCATGAATAGAATATCAGTAAGGCCACTCTAATCCATATTCTAGTCCTCCATCCTGTGGACCTTGGATTGGTTGTGTCCACTCCACATCTCTATCAAGAGGGGCCTTAGGTTCCACATGGATGCAATCCTCCTGCTTTCAGTTGTAGGCACTCTTGGCTCCCTGGTGTGGTGGTTGACCTTCTTCTCCATGTTAGCTGAGTGGGGTAAGTCCAATAAACCAGAGTCTAGGAGCTGAAGTCTGTTGAGGCTCAGGGCCTGGCTATCACATGGTCGGTCCAGAGATTTAGGTCCCCTGGGTATACATTAAACCCCAGCACCACCTACAGTTCCAGTAAAAGTAACAGGAGAGGCTTGTGAACAAAGATCACTTCTGAGTCCAGCTCCATCACACAGAAACACAAACCCCAAAGTAGGGCCAACTGACATGGCACTGAACCCCATCTGCCATGACCATAGAACCCGTGCATCTCTGCAGCCCCTAGAAGAACCAATACCTGGGGTTGTATCCACTTTATTTGTCTCTGGGACTCTGCTCAGGCATGTATAAGGGCAACCCCTCTGATAACCCCCTGGCTCTTTTTGGAGATTCATAGCCATATAAACTCATTTGTCCTTTCCATTTCCCCCTTTTATTGAGGTCAAAAAGCATTTTTAGTTTGTGGTATTATATGTAGATTGAGATATTCTGCTGGTCCGAGTTGACCCTTTTACTCAAGGTCATTTTCTAGTTACATGATCAGCTTGTACTTGGCAGTAATCCCTTGGCACCAGGGAGGCTCATCCCCAGGAGTTATGTCCCATGCTGGGGGGAAGGCAATGCACCTACATGCTGAGTTTGGCTTTGATACTGGCCACATTTGAGCAACACAGAGGTTCTCAGGAGGTAACTCTTAGGTACCCTGCAGCTCTAGGCCTTGTTCTTATTTCAGGTGCCCAGGTTCACAAGCATAGTCATTACTATCAAGGGCTCATTGTTGGACCTTCATTCTTTTTTGGTCTTTGCTGTTGCACTTGGGGGATTGTTGCTTTTCCTTTAGGGACTGTGATAGAGCTTCCCTGGCTAGGAACTCAACACTCCCTCAGTTGTTGTTTTTAATTGTATCCACTATGAAAATATCCAAACATTTTTATGTACCCTGGATATATGCCCTGGAGAACTCCCTGTCAACCTTGTGTCCCTTGTCAATAACATCCCACACCAGTATTCCTTGCCTGCCATTGTTGAACCTCTCTGTGATCCAAAACTTCTTGAAAAGTGAAGCCCAATATATTGCCAGGTTTCATTAATAGTAAAATGGAATATAGTGATGAGTTTAAAGGTTAGATATGGAATACATATTAATATAGAAAAATTAAGGTAAAAATAAATTGGGGTATCAAAACATTTAAAAATGCAAATCTTTGTTTTTGATGTTTTGCCTTCCATCGCTGCAATAAGTGTTGCCCTGTATGCAAATTGGGAAGGCTACAGCTTCCCTCTTTTCCTCAGTGTTTAAGTCCTATCTTTTTCTTTTCTTTTTCTAATTATTAAGCTTATCTTCACAAAGGTTTTAGATTACAGTAATTCATATATACAATATACAGTATACCCACATATTCAACATAAAACCCTTTTCTTAGGAGTGTTTTAACAGCAAAGTGGAACTGGCAGAAGAAAGAATCAATGAAATTGAAGATAAGACTATTGAAATGGTTCCAGAAGAGGATCAGACAGAAAAAAATAAGAAAAGTGAACAGAACATAAGAGAGCTGAAAGATGCCATCAAGCAGATCAATACATATTATGGAAGTCACAGAAGGAGAAGAGAGAAAGGAGCACAATGACCATTCAAAGAAATAATGGCATAAAACATTTCAAGTTTTACAAGATACAAGAATGTATCCATTCAAGTAACCCAAACTGGATGAAATTTAAAAGAGCCATGTCCAGAGAAATTACAATGAGTCTGATGAATGCTAAAGACCAAGAGAGATTTCTGAAAGCTGCAAAACAAAAGCAACATGTTAAATACAAGGGAGCCCAATAAGACTAAGTGCTGGTTTTACATCAGAAATAAAGGAAGCAAAAAGGTAGTAGGCAGTGTGATGAAATATTTAAAGGGCTGAAAGAAAGTAATTGCCAAACAAGAATTTTATATCCAGTTTGTCATGGTTAGGAATATGTGTCAACTTGCCCATGATTTCACTAAAGCAAACAGTGGCCTAATTTTTACTGTGAGATCATTTTGGGGACATAAATCATCAGTGAGTTGATTACATCTTTGCCTGATTAACATCTATAATCAGCTAAGAATGCCTTCAGCAACGAAAGACATCTCATCCAATCAGTGGAAGGCTTTCTTTTTTTTTTTTACCTTTTAATTTTCTAATTCATTTTGTAAAAATATTACATTCAAAAAATATGAGATCCCATTCAACCCCACCACCCCCACCCCACCACTCCCCCCCCCCAGCAACACTCTCTCCCATCATCATGACATATCCATTGGATTTGGTAAGTATATCTCTGGGCATCGCTGCACCTCATGGTCAATGGTCCACATCATAGCCCATACTCTCCCACGTTCCATCTAGTGGGCCCTGGGAGGATCTACAATGTCTGATAATTGTCCCTGAAGCACAACCCAGGACAACTCCAAGTCTCAAAAATGCCTGCACATCTCTTCTCTTCCTCCCATTGCCCGCACCCATCAGCCACCATGGCTACTTTCCCCACACCAATGCCACATTTTCTCTGTGGACATTGGATTGGTTGTATCCATTGCACATCTATGTCAAGAGGAGGCTTAGATTCCACATGGATACTGAATGCAATCCTCCTGCTTTCAGTTGTAGGCACTGTAAGCTCCATGGTGTGGTGGTTGACATTCTTCAACTCCATGTTAGCTGAGTGGGGTAAGTCCAATAAATCAGAGTGTAGGAGTTGAAGTCTGTTGAGGCTCAGGGCCTGGTTATCATATTGTCAGTCCAGAGATTCAAATGCTCTAGATATATCTTAAACCCCAGCACCAACTACAATTCCAGTAAAGTAGCATGAAAGTCTTGTGAAAAGAGATCCCATCTGTGTCCAGCTCCATCATGCAGAAACACCAGCCCCAAAGAAGGGCCAACTGACATGGCAGTGAACCCCATCTGCCATGACCATAAAACCTGTGGGTCTCTTTAGCCCTCAAAAGAACCAATACCTGGGGTTGTATCTACTTTATCTGTCTCTGAGACTCTGCTCAGGTGTGCATAAGGACAATCCTTCTGACATCCTCCAGACTCTTTTTTAGAGAATCATAGCCATATAAACTCATTTGTCCTTTCCATTTCCCCCTTAATTTAGGTCAAACAGCATTTTTAACTCCTGTTATTATATGTAGACAGGGATATTCTGCTGGTCCGCATTCAACCTTTAATTCAAAGTCATTTTCTAGTTACATCATCAGTTGGTACTTGGTAGTGATCCCTCGGTGCCAGGGAGGCTCATCCCTGGGTGTCATGTCCCACGCTGGGGGGAAGGCATTGCATTTACATGCTGAGTTTGGTTTTGAGGCTGGCCACATTTGAGTAACATGAAGGCTGTCAGGAGGAAACTCCTATGCACAGTGCTGCTCTAGGCCTTGTTCTTATTTCAGGCATATAGGCTCACAAGCATAGTCATTAGTATCAGGGGCTCACTGTTGGACCCTCATTCCTTCCTGGTCCTTACCGTTGCACCTGGGGGACTGCCACTGCTCCCCTAGGGACCACGACAGAGCACCCCCAGCCAGGAACCCAGTACCTCCCCAGCTGTTGTTTTTATTTTTTTCCACTATGAGTATATCCAAACATTACCATGCACCCTGGACATATGCCCTTTATAACTCCCTGTCAACCATATATCACCTGTCAATAACATCCTATACCAGTATTCCTCCACTGCCATTGTTGAACCACTCTATGATCCAAAACTTCCTGAAAAGTGAAGCCCAATATAATGTCAGGATCCCTTACTAGTAAAATGGAATATAGCGATGGGTTTAAAGGTTAGATGTAGAATATGTATTGATTTGGAAAAATTCTACATCCTATCTTTTTCTTTTCTTTTTTCCTAATTATTGAGCTTCTCTTCACAAGAGCCCTAGATCACAGTAATTCATATATACAATATACAGTACTCCCACACATCCACCACAAAACCTTTTCCCTTCCACAGCGATATTCTTATAATTTATTCATATCATATTTACTTAAACTGAGGTACAGACTCTGAGACAATAGCTTTCAAACAAGGTGACATCTGTGCTTACATTGTGGCCCATACTTTAGGATATACAGTTTTCTAAATTTTTAGTTATCCTATGTTTTACATTATGGTTTACATTATTAGTCTGTTGTCCCCTATATGTTTATGGTGTAATATTACATGTTTTATATCCATCCTTGTGTACTCTCATGAAACTCCTCTCTTACCCCCACATTTACCTTGGTTCCATCCATTCAACATCCATTTTCCCATCCCATTGGGGCCCACAGCGACAGCCAATCTCCATTTCCAGAGGAGCCACGACCAGAGATACTTGCAACAGTGTTCAGGGCCTGACTTGCTCAACTGCCCTAATGCCCTGGGAACCACCCTTTCTCTCAGGAGATACAGTTCCCTCTATTTGATGGCAATAGTCCTCCCCAGGATGTGGGTCCACCCCCACTCTCACTACTTGGGTCTCTACCCAATGGAACAACCCACCCTGGCAAAATTAGCATTCAGACATTCCCCAGGAGTCTGTCCCACATCAGACCATCCCCTCCAAGCATCCTAAACAGGTAACCCTCCTAATTATATTTTGATACGATTTTCTCAGCATTTTACTCTTAACCAACACCTAACACTCTCCTATGTTCATATGTTGCCCCTCCCTCCCCCCAATTTTTGGGCATTATTACTCATCTGCACATCCCCAGCCCTCCTCAAACTGACAAAGCCCCACCCAAAGGCAACCTCTCGCCCCCATTTGATCTCTTCTTTGTGCTCATACTTACCGCCAGCTCATCATAGATTCCACCCCTGCAGACGTCGACTCACATCCTTCCTCCACCCCCTGATTTCCTGTAAGCCTATCTTCTAGTCTCTAGCTTTCAGAGGCAGCTTGCTTATTTCATATCATTGAGGTCATGAAGTATTTGTCTGTCAATGCCTGTGTTGCTTCACTCAACATAAGGTTTTCAAGATTCATCCATGTTATCACGTGTGTTTGCAATGTATTAGTTCTTACAGCCGAGTAGTATTCCATTGTATGTATATACCACATTTTATCGATCCACTCATCTGTTGATGGGCATTTGGGTTGATTCCAACTTTTGGTGATAGTGATCAATGCTGCTATGAACATTGGTGTACATATATCGGATTGTGTCCTTGTTTTCAGTTCTGCTGGGTATATACCCAGCAGTGGTATTGCTGGGTCATATGGCAATCTATGGTTAGTTTTTTGAGAAACCGCCAAACTGTCCTCCAGAATTGTTGGATCCTTCTGCATTCCCACCAGCAGTGGATGAGTGTTCCCATTTCTTCACATCCTCTCCAGCATTTGTATTCTTCTGTTTTTTTCATAGCTGCCAATCTTATGGGAGTAAGATGGTATCTCATTGTAGTTTTGATTTGCATTTCCCTGACAGCTAGAGATTTGGAGCATTTTTTCATGTGCTTTTTAGCCATTTGTATTTCTTCTATGGAGAAGTGTCTGTTTAAATCTTTTTCCCATTTTTTAAATGGGTTGTTTATCTTTTTTATTTTCAAGATATAGGAGTTCTTTATATATGCAAGTTATAAGTTTCTTATCAGATATATGGTTGCCAAATATTTTCTCCCATTGTGTAGGCTCCCTTTTTACTTTCTTAACAAACTCCTTTGAGGTGCAGAAGGCTTTAATTTTGAGGAAGTCCCATTTATCTATTAGTTCTTTTGCTGCTCGTGCTTTTGGTGTGATATTCATGAAGCCATTTCCTATTACAAGGTCCTGTAGATGTTTCCCTACACTGCTTTCCAAGGTCTTATATTTAGTTCTTTGATCCATCTTGAGTTGATCTTTGTATAAGGTGTGAGATGGTAATCCTCTTTCATTCTTCTACATATGGCTATCCAGTTCTCCAGGCACCATTTGTTGAATAGGCCATTCTCTCCCAGTTGAGAGGGTTTGGTGGCTTTATTGAATATTATATGGCTATATACATGAGGTTCTATATCAGAATTTTCAATTCAATTCCATTGGTCTGTGTGTCTCTCCTTGTGCCAATACCATGCTGTTTTCACTACTGTAGCTTTGTAGTATGTTTTGAAGTCAGGTAGTGTAATTCCTCAAATTTCATTTTTCTTTTTCAATACGTCTTTGGCTATTCGGGGCCTCTTTCCTTTCCAAATAAATTTCATCATTTTTCTAGTTCCTTAAAGAAGGCTGTGTTGATTTTTATTGGGATTGCATTGAATGTGTAGATCAGTTTTGGTAGGATAGACATCTTAATAATATTTAGTCTTCCTATGCATGAACAAGGAATATTCTTCCATTTATTTAGGTCTTCTTTGATTTCCTTGAGCAGTCTTGTATAGTCCTCAGTGTATAAGTTTTTTACATCTTTAGTTAAATTTATTCCTAAATATTTGATTTTTTAATTTACTATTGTAAATGGTATTTGTTTCTTGATTTCCTCCTGATCTTGCTCATTATTGATGTACAGAAATGCTACTGATTTTTGCACATTGATCTTATAACCTGTGACTTTACTAAACTCATTTATGAGTTCTAGAAGCTTTGTTGTAGATCTCTCAGGGTTTTCTATGTATAGGATCATGTCATCTGCAAATAATGAAATTTTGACTTCTTCCTTTCCAATTTGAATGCCTTTTATATCTGGTTTTTGCCTCAGTGCTCGAGCAAGTATTTCTAAGACAATGTTAAATAGAAGAGGAGACAATGGGCATCCTTGTCTTGTTCCTGACTTTAGGGGGAAGGATTTTAGGATTTCTCCATTGTACACAATGTTGGCTCTAGGTTTTTCATATATGCTTTTATCATGTTCAAAAAATTTCCTTGTATTCTAATCTTTTGTCATGTTTTTATCAAGAAAGGGTGCTGTATTTTGTCAAATGCTTTTTCTGCATCTATAGATATAATCATGTGATTTTTTCCCTTCAATCTGTTTATATGGTGTATTACATTGATTGATTTTCTTATGTTGAACCATCCTTGCATACCTGGAATGAATCCCACTTGGTTGTGGTGTATAATTCATTTAATGTGTTGTTGAATACGATTAGCAAGTATTTTGTTAAGTATTTTTGCGTCTAGGTTCATTAGAGAGAATTGTCTGTAATTTTCCTTTCTTGTGGTGTCTTTGTTTGACTTTGGTACTAGGGTAATGTTGGCATCATTGAAGGAGTTAGGCAATGTTCCTTCTGTTTCGATTTTTTGGAATAGTTTCAGCAGGTTTGGTGTTAGTTCTTTGCAGAATGTTTTGTAGAATTCACCTGTGAAGCCGTCTGGCCCTGGGCTCTTCTTAGTTGGGAGGTTTTTAATGACTGATTCTATCTCTTTACTTGTGGTTGGTTTGTTGAGATCATCAATTTCTTCTTTTATCAATATGGGCTGCTTATGTGTTTCTAGGAATTTGTCCATTTCCTCTGAATTGTCATTTTTGTTGGAATATAGTTTTTCAAAGTATCCTCTTATGATAGTCTTTATTTCTGTGGGGTCAGTGGTGATATCTCATTTCTTATTTTGTGTATTTGCATCTTCTCTCTTTTTTTCTTTGTTAGTCTCACTAAAGGTTTGTCAATTTTATTGATCTTCTCAAAAAATCAGCTCTTGGTCTTGTTTATCTTTTGAAGTGCTTTCTTATTTTCTATTTCATTTAGTTCTGCTCTTATCTTTGTTATTTCCGTCCTTCTTCCTGTTGGATTACTTTGTTGTTTTTTTTCTAATTCCTCCAAATGTGCAGCTAGTTCTTCAATTTTTGCTCTTTCTTCTTTTTTGATATATGAATTTATGGCTATAAATTTCCCTCTCAATACTGCTTTTGCTGCATCCCATAAATTTTGGAATGTTGTGTTATTATTATCATTTGTTTCAAGGTAGTCATTGATTTCTTTTGAGATTTCCTCTTTGACCCACTGTTTTTCTAAGAGTGTGCTGATTAATTTCCAAATCATGGTGTGAAATCTGGGTCTCTGACCGTTGCAAATTTCCAGCTTCACTCCACTGTGGTCAGAGATATTATTTTGTATGATTTCAATCTTTCTGAATTCATGAAGCCTTTCTTTGTGGCCTAGCATATGGTCTATCTTGGAGAATTATCCATGTGCACTTGAGAAAAATGTGTATCCTGCTGTGTTTGCGTGTAATGAACTGTATATGTCTATTAGATCCAGCTCCTCTAATATACTGTTCAAATGTTTTGTTTCTTTAGTGATTCTGTTTTGAGATGTTCTGTCCAGAGTTGATAGTGGTGTATTAAAATCCCCCACTATAATTGTAGATGTATCTATTCTTTCACTTAGTTTTTCCAGTGTTTGCCTCACGTATTTAGAGGTGCCCTTGTTAGGAGCATAAATATTTATGATTGTTCGATCTTCTTGATAGATTTTCCCTTTTACTAAAATGTAGTATCCTTCTTTGTCTCTCACAATTGTTTCACATTTAAAGTGTATTTTGTCTGATATTAATATAGCTAATCCTGCCTTTTTTTTGGTTATTGCTTGCTTGTATGATTGTTTTCCAACCATTCACTTTCAACCTCCATGAGTCTCTGGGTCTAAGATGTGTCTCTTGTAGACAGCATATAGATGGGTCATATTTCCTTATCCAATGTCCCAGTCTGAATCTTTTGATAAGTGTGTTAAATCCGTTGACATTCAGTATTATTACTTTCAAGGAATTATTTGTGTTATCCATATTTTGATTGGACTTGTGTTTGTCATATTTTTTCCCTTCTCTTTTTGTCTTTTTTGTTGTTCTTACACTCTCCTCCAACTCTGCCTGTCCTGTTTCTTCCTTTCTTCCTGCAGAACTCCCTTTAGAATTTCTTGAAGGGGAGGTTTCTTGTTGGCATACTCTTTCAGTTTCTGCTTATCTGTGAATATTTTGAACTCTCCATCATTTTTGAATGCTAGTTTAGCTGGATAGAGTATTCTTGGTTGGAAATTTTTTTCCTTTAGTACCTTGACTATATCATACCACTGCCTTCTTGCCTCCATGGTTTCAGATGAGAAATCAGCACTTAATCTTATGGAGCTTCCCTTGTATGTGATGGTTTTCTTTTCTCTTGCTGCTTTTAGAATTTTCTCTTTGTCTTGAGCATTGGATAATTTGACAAGTATATGTCTTGGGGTGGGCCTGTTGGGGTTTATGACCAGTGGGGTGCACTGTGCTTCTTCGATATGTACATCAATTTCTTCCAGTAGATTTGGGAAGTTTTCAACCATTATTTCCTGCAACACTCCTTCTGACCCCTTTCCCTTCTCTTCTCCTTCTGGAATGCCTATGATACATATGTTTGAGCATTTTGCATTATCATTCAGGTCCCTAAGTCCTAGCTGGATTTTTTCTATCTTTTTATTGGCCAATTCTACTATCTGTTTGATTTCCAATGTACTGTCTTCCACATCACTAATTCTCTGCTCTGCCTCTTCTAGTCTGCTGATATTTGCTGCAAGTGTATTTTTGATTTCTTGAACTGTGGTGTTCATTCCCATCATATCTGTTATCTTTTTGTGTATATCTGCAATTTCCCCTCCAAGTGTTGTCTTCATGTTGTTAACCTCTTCCTTTACTTCATTAAATTTGTCGGTGATAAATGTTCTGAGATCTTTCATTTCTTGTGCAAAGTTCTGTTCACCTTCCTGGTTTTTAGTTTGTTCATTGGATTCAGCCATGTTTTCCTGATTACTGGTTTGGTTTGTAGATTTTTGTTGCTGTCTGGTCATCATTTTATCTTCACGGGCTTAATCACTTCCTTAGCTTCTTTGTCTAATCTTGGGGATTAATTAGCTGTTGTTTTTGCATAAGTGTTATATCTTCTCTTTGTCACTTTGTTCTTCTTATTCTAATTTCTAATTGCTGGTTGAGTTCACTTTAAAGGAAAATATTAGGGCCGGGGAAAGTCAATTGTGTAAGCAAGGAAAAAGTGTAAAGTAGTATTGGTGATAAATGTTAACAGAGCAACAATATGAGATCTGGAAGGAGGGATATTAGATTCACGTATGTTGTGTAGAGTTATAGCAGTAGGTATAGTACCTATAATGAGGTAGTCGACTGAATATGGGAGGAATATGGTGTGAATTAAAAAGCTAGTATTTTCGTGAGAGAGGGAAAGAGAAAAGAAAGGTAGTAGTTTCAAGAGTGAATAACAGAAAACAAAACAAAGGTATTAGAAATTAAGAGTTAGACACTTTGGGGATCAAAGAAAGGGAGGTGGGAATATAGGAGAGACAGTAGATGATGGAGGATATCAAGATGTAGGGGAAAGGTGATCGTGTAGGTAGCCAAAATCAATTCATACAGAAATGAGGCAGTGGAGGATGAGAAAACCCAGCAATTGTGAGGTGTTCCCTGCAGCACCTATTGTATAATTAAGATAAAATAAAATAAGAAGAAAATGAGGGACAAGAGAGAGAGAAAAAACAGAAGAAAAAAAATAGAGAAGAAAGGAAGAAAGAAAAAGGCGGTGGGTAAAGGGCAGGGAACAGGTAGGGGAAAGAAAAAATAAGATATACACTAACCACAACAGGAACACCACCACCGCCAACAAAAAACCCTAAATAACTGAAAAAAAAAAAAAGATTTTGGGGGATACGCTGGGAGCAAAGACTAGGGGATAATGCAATGTTAGCAATGAGGACATTAAAAAAAGTAAAAAATAAGATAAAATGAAAATAAAAACAAAACAAAATGAATCAAAGAAGAAAAAACGCAAATGTTGAGGGCTAGGGTATTCAAGGACCTCAGATGTTCCTCAGGGCATGATGGATTCAGGAATGGAAAGTCTGAGATATTGAAGACTCAAGAGGTGTGAGTCTCTGGGGTGTGGGCCACCAGGGTTTAGGGGACTCAGACCTGGCAACCTCAAATCTTGTCAACAGGGAGCCTGGGAGAACTGCAGTGTAACACAGCCTTCAGGGATCCCCGCAGTTGTGTGCCAGCCCTATGGGGGAAGTCAGATCCGCAAATTCTATCTTATGTCTGAACCCCACAATTCACTCGCTCACTGGGGTCTATTCTGTGGATGTATCATCAATTTGGCTTCAGGATAGCTCCCACTCTGTAAGCCCCCAGAATGGCCACCTGAGGGCATCACTACACTGCAACCAATTTAATGACACAGATCAGAAACCAGGCCCAGGGGTGGGGCTCCAGCCGGAAACCCGGACAACAGAGTCCAAAACCAGAATTCCCAAGCTTCGCAAAATATTCCCCAATCAGCTTCCAGACATGTCCCCCCTCTTGCCGCACCCTGTAACAACCTCCCCATTACGTCCCTTTATTGCCAGCTATCTAATTCCGCTGCAGATCGGCAGCCGGGCTTGTGGGCGCGGGGCTCCAGGTGGAAGTGCTATTACTTGTGTCCGCAATCAAAAATTCCCTGCTTCGCAACAAAACCTCGTTTGTCTCCCCAAATCGGTCTGCAAAGGTGTCCCGTCCTGTCAACCCCCTAACAGCCCACCCAGGGCTTGCGAATTCCCCAGTACCGCAGAGCCTCCAAAAAGCGCAGCCACAGGCGCCGGTTCCACAGCTCCACCCCCCCCCACCAGGAGGGAGCGTCCTGCGCAGATCTCACCTCCGTGCAATAGAGTTTCAATTATATCTTATAGAATAATCCTGTCCATTACCTTCCCACCAAATCAATGTCCAGACACTTCCTGCCCTGCAAAAATCCCAAAACAGCCTGGTCCTGGAGAACCTCCAACACTGCCCAGCCACTTCTTTGCAGGAGAGACCGTCAGGTAAGCTCACTCAGCCACCATCTTGCCCCGCCCTCTGGAAGGCTTTCAATGAGGAGTGATTCCAGCAGTCAGTGAGAGAATTCCCATCTGTACTTCAGACAGACATCTTCTCCAAGGGAAATAGTTAATCAAGAACTTTCATCGGAGTTCTAGGCTTGCAGCCTGCTCTACAGAATTTAGACCTGTGCATCACTGCAGTCATGTGAGACAATTTTATAATATCTCATATTTATAGATATCTCCTGTCCTGTATCCCTCAAGAATCTGACAGAGTTGAAATTAAATTTTTATAAAAAAAGACTTGATTGTCATAGATTTGGGATGTTAAATTTAACCTCCTATAAACATAAAACAAATATCTGAAAACGTACACAGATAGAAATGAGAAGGGACTAAAAATTGTTTACTACAAAAAATCAAATCAATATGGAAGTAGGCAGTAAAGGAAGAATTGAGATATATGAAAGATTTAAGACCTACCAAATTAAATGGTATACCTATACTATATTTCAAAGAAGGTTTAAAAAATCATTCCCTCCCATGAATTGTCATTACCATGTCTACCTCCCAGACACCAACACTATGCTGAATATGAGGAACACAGAGCACATAGATGGTTGGCATAAAGAATAAAGTGTAGAAGACTTGTTTTCCATTGTTTTGGAACTCCTACACACTATATATTTATAGAAAAGAAAGGAAGGTAGTGAGATCCTAGTTTTTGGAAGGTATAAATTATTCCAAAGAAACTGGGAATACCATAAAAACTATGAATTATCTTTCCCTCAGCATTTTAAATACTAATAATAGTCCTTATGCTTTAAGCAACAGAATACTTTTATGTAAAACCATGGCATTACTTTAGCTGTGACATCATTTCCACTCCAATCATGTAGAGCTATAGAAAACAAATTAGATATTTTCAGTGTCAACATTATGAACACTTTCAAAGCCATATATTTTTACTGGTTATTAAACTAGAAATGTAGAATCCACTGGAGCATTCTAGGTTTTATTTTCTGATAACAGAAACATAGCTAGATACAACCCACATAAACACCAAGCCCTTTGGGATCTTGGACATTTCTGTTAAAAGTGTAGTGAGTTATTGAGACCAAAAAGTCAGAGGAGACCACTGAGTATGATCTACAGACCTTGCAAGGAACCATTGTTATCGAACTCCAAGCCCCTATATAAGTCCTATGATCTCAGATTTGTGGTCCAATATCCCAGAAAGCTCTTTTTGGTGACCTGTTTGACAAAGACTGTTATTAGCTTGCTTATTTCTCATTCTTGTGGATTATTAGTTTATTTTGTCTGTTTAGTATATGTTTTTTCTTTTTGTACTTATTTTTTCCCAGATTTTCTTTTCTTTATTCTTTATATCCAAATATAATAAAGTCACTTGAAATCATTGGGAATGAGTAAAAACTATCTCATTATGGAGTATGCTAGTGGAGGAAAACTCTTTGAACACCTTGTGGCTCAATGCCCTCTGCAAGAACAAGAATTCTGAGAGAAATTTCATCAAGCAGTATCTGCTCTGTAGTATTGCCACCAAAATTGTATTGTGCAAAATATTTTAATCAACAGTTCTTCAAAGAGGAAATGGCCAAAAACAACAGGAAAAAAATGTTCTCTAACTAGCTATCAGTGAAATGCAAATCAAAACAACAATGAAATACCATCTCACACTGCATAGAATGGACATTTAAAAAGTAACAGAAAACAATAAGTGCTGGAGATGATGTGGAGAAATAGGAACAATCCTTCACTATTGGTGGGATTGTAAAATGGTACAGTCTCTGTGGAAGAGAGTTTGGCAGTTCCTCAGGAAGCTAAATAGAGAACTTACATATGATCCAGCATTTCCTCTATTAAGAATATGTCCAGAAGAACTGAAAACTGTGACACAGACAACTGCACATCGATGTTCATAGTGGCATTATTCACAATTGCTAAAAGGTGGAAACAACCCAAGTGTCCATCAACCAATGATTGGATAAACAAAACACGATATATACATATGATGGAATACTATGCTACAGTAAGAAGAAATGAAATTTGGACACATATATACCTTGGTTGAATCTTGAAGACATTATGCTAAGTGAAGAAAGCCAGACACATAAGGACAAATATTGTATGGTCTCATTAATATAAACTAAATACAAAGAATAAATGCATGGAGGTAAAACTTAGAGTATAGGTTATTAGTAGATAAGAGGAAAGCTAAGAAGGACTATTAATACTTAATGTATGTAGAAGTTTTAATTAACTGGACTATGAAAGTGTGAATATGGATAAAGTTGATGGTAACACATTATAGTGAGTAGCAGCTGGTTTATAAGTGGGATTGTGGCCAAAAAGGGTAGTCTAGGGAAAAGGGTAGTCTAGGGTGAATGAAAGCTAGAGAATAATCTGAGAACTGAATGGCACAGTGAACCCAGATGGATAAAATTTGTGTTTGATGGTACAGATGCAAGATTGTCCTGTGAGCTAGAGCAGATGTATGCCACTATTGCAGTATGGTGGGAATGTGGAGAAGCATGGGAAAATACAATTGGTGTGACCTATGTCATAATATGGTGTGACTGTGATTAACAACAGTACTGTAATATTCTTGTTTCAATGCCAAAGATATACTGCATTGATAATGGGAGGTATGGAAAAGATGTGCCAAATGTATGCTATGGACCATGGTCTGTGGTAATAATATGTAACTACTGTTCCACCACAGTGTGGTGTGTTGATGAGGGGGAGTTGAGTGGTAATTCTACACAAGTGCATGATTTTCTTGTTGTTTCACAACTTCTGAAATAAAAACATATTTAAAAAATAATAGGGTGGTTTGGGGATAAAATACACGAAATGTAAGTTATGGCCTAATATTTTTATGATATTCTTTCAAATTTTGTAACAAATGTTTCACAATGCAAGGTGTTGTTTTTGGGGTGTTGTATGGAACCCCTGTATGATGTTATGCATGTTTGTTTTGTAAGTTCACAACTTTTACTATACATGTATTGTTTATCCATGTTCATGTATGAATGACATACTTCAATAAAATTTTTAAAACGATAAAAAGTCAGAAAGGCAGAAAATTCCAGTTCTCCAACTTATAGGAAATGAATTCTATGAGTAACAGTCAAGCCTCCAATTGATAAGTCAGTTTTTAATTTTCATGAAGACAACCTCATAGATATGATATAGATATCATCTTCTATGAATCCCACATTCATGTAATATAAAGTAAATTTTTGCCTAGCCAAAGTCACACAAACTTTTCCGGTATTTTCTCCTGATAATTGTATAGTTCTACTTCTTTTTAAAGATGTTTTTACTTTTTTCTTTTTTTTTAAAGATTTTTAAAATTTCTCTCCCACCCACCCCCCTTTGTCTGCTCTTTGTGTTCATTCACTGTGTGTTCTTCTGTGTCTGCTTGCATTCTTGTCATGCAGGACTGGGAAACTGTGTCACATTTTTGTTGCATCATCTTGCTGTGTCAGCTCTCCATGTGTGCAAGCACTACTCTTGGGCAGGCTGTGGTTTGTTTTTTTTTTTTTTTTGCATGGGGTGGCTTTCCTTGCAGGATGCACAGGAGACACCCCTGCATGGCATGGCACTGCTTGCACATGGCAGCACTGCACATGGACCAGCTCACCACATGGGTCAGGAGGTCCTGGGTTTGAACCCTGGACCCTCCATATGGTAGGCAGATGCTCTAGCAGTTGAGCCACAACCATTTCCCTAGTTCTACTTCTCACACACAGTTCTTTTTTCCAATTTTGTGTTGATTTTTTGCATGAGGAGTCATAGGGGACTACATTCATTTTACTATTTATTCTTCATTTATTAATGTCATTAGGGATGCATATGTGTATGTGTATATGTATATATGTAGTTTTTCATGGATATCGAGAATGGGTGTAGCATAGGGTGCCATGAGTGGGGACCTACCTTTAAATTCACTGAAATCCAGGACCTGTGGAGGACTCATGGCCTGTGTAACTTATCAAAAAATCAATGTAAAAATCTTAGACATTTGTAAGAGAACACTACAGCATATAATGAGTGCTCCCTGGGTAAATGTGGGCTATGAACATCAAGAATTGAAGCCCTATATGGCACCCCTACTGGATTACCAGGACCCTCAACAATTATCATTGTTAGTATCCATGAGATACAGCATAGAGTGAGTAAAGGAATTACTCGTGAAAAAGCATGATGATGTCATGGCAACCTATCTGTTGCTGAGCTACAACAGATGGAAGCAGGAGGCCTCCACCACTGATCTGCAGCTAGAGCCCTCACAGATCAGAAACACAGCTGCAGTCTTTCCCCATATCATGTGGAACAACACGGTGTGGCTTCCAAGCCAATGCTGCAAAAATACAGTGAATCCACCTTTCCTGCTCCTGATTCCTTATCTAAAAACATAAAAGAATAAAGGAAGTTCAAGTGTCATAAGAAGGATCAGAATTCAGGGAGAAAGACCTGGAGCAAAGTCATCATTCCTGCCCACCACATGCCAAGCAAGGAGAAGGAGAAGCACACCCCTGTCCTTCCAGGCACAACAAATCACCAGCATTGGTCAACCATGCAATACTCTTCTTCAGGAGAAGAGCAAACTTAGCCAGGCCTTCATTCAGAAGTACAGAGAAAGGAAAAATGCACCAGAGTCAGGATCTTCCAAGACTTGTGCTTTCCCCATGTAGCCCCAGGCCCTGCCCCACCTGCAGCAACAACTACTGATGGCCTTCGTGCAGCTTAGCCTGGCTGGGCCTGAAGAGTGACACTGGGAGGGACCCCAGCCCAAGTCAGGCTCCCAGCTTTGCCCTATGGCCTCACATCTGTGTATATAAAGTACAGTTAGGATGAAGATCCTGATGGAACTAATTCCCTCCAAGCTGTTTCCAAGGGAAACTCCACATGGGGCAACACCAAGTGATTGGGAAGCAGCAGAAAATTCCTTATGGTGTGAGGTCAGTATCCCCTTCTGGCAACATCCAGGGTCAACAAGGGACCATGACGTAGTTCATTAATTTTATATGACCTAAAGTATGCTTGGGATGTGCCAGCAGGAAGCAAGACAAATGGAAGAGTAAATACCAGGGAGAGATTTTCTGGCCTTCCAGTAGTCCAGCCATGCTCATAAAAATTGAAATGGAGGATGAAAATCATGAGCTCCCTGGATCAGCAAGAAATGATGCAGGAGATCTGTGATGCACTTGAGGGTGAGTGGGACCTGACCAAGTGTTACAGATTGCTGTGCATGTGGTGCAGGAGGTTATCCACAGGGTGCAAGTAAAAATGGCATATGGGATCCATAGCACCTTTAAAACTATTACTATGAAAGTGAGAAAGGAATTTAGCTTAAAAGTGTTCCTAGGATTTGACTGGAAGTGTAAAGGAGGGCTATAGGCCTTTACTGTCAGGCGGCCACTCTGCACACTGTCTGGGTGGACCTCCAGAGATTGGAATGAAATGTTTCCCCTGGGGTGCTGCTTTCTTGGCCTGTCCTTCTCCAAGTCTGGTAGTGATGGCCAGGGGCCGTCATATTGGCTCCCCCACACCACGTGGAAGCCTGTTAAAATAGAATCCCCTTTGTGACTTTTGTGGTAATTTTTTGCAGGATAAGAAGATGCTGGGGTCCTCCTTAGTGGAACTCTACTGAAAACCTGCTATAGTATCTACATATCTCCACATCTACACCCTGCCCTGAAAAATATCTCCCACCCTTGTGTGGCACATAAACAGGGATCAGTTTAGTTTTCACATAAAGGCAATATAAAGCAGTGAGGAAAAAATATTAATGTAACTTGGCAGCCTACTGCCTCAGTCTCCCACTCCCAAGTTTAGCAGGAACAAAGGAAACCAGCTTAAGCCAGTCCTGTAGATGGAAAAAGGATGCACAAGAAAGAGCTAAGTCAACACCAATTCAACACTAAATTCCATTTCTTATGTGGCAAAAGGAGCAGGTAAAAGCCAAAAAGGTTGGAATGTGATGGGGGGAACTGTTAATCTTAAACTGGAGGATTACACTCCTCAGATAGGCTGTAACCTCTGAAGTATTCAATGTATGGAGAAACAGGAAGGGCTTACATGCTAGGCTTAGGAGTATAAATTGTGTCATTTTCCTTTGTTCGGGGTACCAGCCACATTTTCTGGTTATGCACCCCTTCTTGGAAGATTGAGAATAAATTCTTTTCTTCTCCACAATTGTGCGAGCCATATTTTCTTCCAGAAAAAAAGATCTCTTTCTTACAACTTTGGGGGCTCATCTGGGATTCTGAAGCTTCAGAGAGTGGACTCCCAGGGTGGATGGTAGGGAAGTGCACCCCACTATTTAAACTGTCTTAGACTCTACCAGTGGAGGCCTCTCCTCTGATAGCCAAGTGACCCAAGAACAGATGCTTAGATCTGCTGACTGTGGATGAGAAAAAAGAAAGGGAAAATCTACCTCTCATTGACCAGGTAACTCCATGTATGGACCAAGGTAAGCATAAGGGCTATTAAGTATGTCCTTGGTGGTCAGGAATTCTGATGAGTCTGAAGTTGATTGTGCAGGCATGAGATGCATGACATACTGTGCAAAGTGAGTGTGGAGTCCCAAATCATGTTTTCCTTCTCCTGTAAGTGAAAGAACTGGAGATAGATGAAGTGAAAGATTCAAGAGAAAGAAACCCTGACAAAATTTAGAATGGGAAATAGAAGCAGTCAGTTGACTGGGAAAAAGGGGGAGGGGTATCTGTAGGATCCCCCAGAGATATTACTCTGGATAGTCCAATAGGGAGGATGTAAAGCATTGGAATGATAGAGATCAGACCAGGGAAAAGACAAGAAGAAAATGAATAAATACTGCTGTTGTATCTACATCAAAGAAAGTACTTCAGGGCCCAACATATTCTGGCCAAAATATAGGACAGAGGAGGATTGGCTTTGTGTTGACCTTGTACTGTGGTTAATGGGAAAACACCTTACTGAAAAAAAAAAAATCTGAGTATGCCATGTGCTGGTTAAAAGGAAAGGGGGCCACTCTCTGTCCTATGAAAGATGAAAATCTAAATCCCAAGGCTAAGCTTGCAGAAACTAAGGTTGCAGAAACAAAAGCAGCAGACTCTAAAGCCTGTGACCACTTGTTGAATCTCCCTCCTCCTTATGTTCTCCCTCCCCTCCTGGGACAAAAGCCAGTAGACTTGGAGGACTCCAAAGAACAGATTCTAAACCCTGAGGAACTGGAGAATCAAGTGGGGCAATAGCCCCACTGGTTACAGTCTACCAAAAGCTGAAGAAAGAATTTAAACAGTGTAAGAAAGATATACAAAATTTTCCACTCTCCAGAGCATCTTAGGAAAAGAGTTGGTGAAAGAGCAAAACTCCATTGAGCCTTTGTATCCACTGAGAGAAGTACCAATGGGGCCAGGGGAAATTGGCTATGTAAATGCCCCACTGATGAGTACTGAAGTAAAGAATTTCAAAAAGTAGATGAAATCATTAATGGAAGGTCCAGAGGGGCTGGCTGAACAAGTACATCAATTCCTAGGCTCTAGTTTATATACCTGGCCTGAACTTATGTCCATACTGAATATTCTTTCTATAGAAGAAAGAGGAATGGTGTGGAAGGCAGGTATGAAGGAGTAGGAAAGGCAGCATCTGCCCAAACAGGGGGTAATGGCAGCAGAACAGAAGTTCCCAAACACAGACCCTAACTGGGATAATAATGACCTATAGGACAAAGCACAGATAAAAGATCCTAGAGACCTCATTATACAGGAGATCAAATTGGCTATACCCAAATCTCAAAACTTGAATAAAGCCATTGAAGTAGTCCAAGAGAAGGACAAAACTCTCTCTGCTTACCTGCAATGATTGAGGGACCAAGTAAGGAAATACTCAGGTATGGACCCTGATGATCCTGTGGCTCAGGGAATGTAAAAGCCAGCTACATGAAGGAGTCTTTGCCTAATATTCAAAAGAAGATTCTGAAAATAGAAAGATGGATGGGTAAGCCATTGAAAGAGTTACTGAGAGAGTACCAGAGAGTATTTGTAAAGAGAGAGAAGGAAAAGCAGAAACAGAAAGCAAAAGTTATGATAAGCATCATCAACCAAAAGGTTAAGAAAAGATTGGAGAGGAGTCAGGGAGGAAACAGGCAAAGGCAAATAAAGATGCAAAAGGAGTTTATTTAGATAAGGGGGAAAGGGAAATGAAAGTCTCAGCAGAGTGCTATCACTGTGGGAGGCCTGGTTATTTCAAAAGGGAATGCTTGAGTTTAAAGAAAGAGTGGGTAATTCCCTTAATAGATTTTGAGAATTAGGAGGATCCGAGGCTCTTTACTACAAAAGCCCACCAGGAGGTCCAAGTAATCATCATCTCTCCTGCAAAGGATGGTCTGAGTGGTGATGGAATCCTGCAGGAATAGGCTGTTTTGGGAACGTACAAAGCAGGAGGTGTCTGGACATTGATCTGGAGAGACTGTGACAGAATTAGTGCTTGCTCAAGGAAAAACTGCAGGTTTCTAACACTGAACTCGGAAGCTGTGGGAAGGTAAATCCCTTCCCCCTAGGGCTAATGGCCACAGCATTCCGTGAGAATTACTAGTCGTGCAGCAGAGTTCCCAAGCCCGGTGTTCCCCAAATGTTTGAACCCCAAGCCCGTGTTCCCTTAACCCCCACAACCCACATCTCACAGAGCCATGTACCCCGAGTCCACATTCTCCCCAGCCTCTGTTTCCCAAACTCAGCACTCCCAGATATCCAGCATTGTCCTAGCCATCCAATCTTGGACTAACTCTCGGAGTGGGAGGGTTTAGGTGGGAGGTGCAGAGGGGCCAAAGGAGTGCAGGTTCAATTTTCTGGTCTCCTCTTTTATTGAGTTTGGAGGAGCATACCAGCTGACTTGGGGAGAGCCTAGGAAGAGAGAAGAGGCAAATCTGCTGAGAGACCCTGATTTCCCTAAAAGCCCTGGGATAGGAAACTTGGTCTGAGAGACAGTGGAGTCAGAAAATTAACTAGCCCCTCTGTAGCACACCTAAGGGACAGGGACAGTAGGACTTGCCTTACAGGCTTTCAAGAGCATATTTAGGGTTCCTGGCAAGGGATGGGTGCTCTCTCTCAAGAAATTAAGAGACATTATTTTCTGAAGTGAATTGGTTCACCAGGGACCCATTCAAATCTCCTACAGGAGCCCTCATACAGCATTCCTACTATCCTGGGAGAGAGGGAAGTGAGAAAGGGAGAAAGGGGAAAGGTCAGACTCCTAAACAGTTTATTCAATTACAAAGCAGATTCCTTGTTTGAGGCCTTGTCTGGCCTTTTTCATTGGTTTGTTTTCTTGTTTTTCCTTCCTCTTTATCCCCCCAAGGCATTTTTTTTTCTTTTTTCCTTTCTCTTTTTCTTGCTTGCTTTTTCTTCCTTTTTTAAAATATTAGGTGCTGCAGCCTACATTTCTTATTTGCTGTGTTTCCTCATCCTCGATTTCCTCTTTACTGTGGGTACTGATTTTGGCTACCAACACTATCCCCTTTCTTTTACACCTTTCTATCCTCCGTCATTTATTGTTTCCCCTACATTCCACCTCTCTTTGTTTAGTCCCCAATATTTCTGACTTTTTATCTCTAATACCTCTATTCTGTTTTCTAACATTTATTCACTCTTTATATTATTGTCCTTTCATTTCTCTTTCCCTCTCTCTGGACCACACTGGTTTTTTTCATTCATACTATATTCCTCTCCATAATCAGATTACTACCTCATTATAGGTACTCCACTTTTCACTGTTATAACTCTACACAGTTTACATAAGTTCAATATCCATTCTCCTAGCTCTCACATGGTTCTTCTGCTAACATTTACTATCAATACTACTATTATATTTTTCTTTTCTTACCCCTTTTGCTTTCTCTAGCCTTAATAATTTCCTTCAAGGGAACTTAGCTAGCAACAAGAAAATAGAACAAGAAGAACAAGGTGACCAAGAGAAGACTTAACATGCACGCAAAAAAAACCACACAATGATTTAACCCCAAAATGAAGAAACTAACCAACTGAATAAACCCATCAAGATAAAATGATGACCAGACAACAACAAAAAACTACAAACCATACTGATAATAGGAAAACATAACCCAAACCAGTGAACACCAAAAGCCAGGAAGAGGAGTGGAACATCAGACAACTAATTAAAGCTCTCAAAATATATATCATAGACCAAATTAATGAAGTGAAGGAAAAGATTAAGGATATCAAGAAAACACTTGGAGGGAAACAGACTTGGCCCAGTGGTTAGGGTGTCCGTCTACCACATGGGAGGTCTGTGGTTCAAACTCCAGGCCTCCTTGACCCATGTAGAACTGGCCCATGTGCAGTGCTGATGCAAGCAAGGAGTGCCGTGCCATGCAGGGGTGTCCCCACATAGGGGAGCCCCATGCACAAGCAGTGTGCCCCATAAGGAGAGCTGCCCAGCACAAAAGAAAATGCAGCCTGCCTAAGAATGGCACCGCTCACACGGAGAGCTGACACAACAAGATGAGGCAACAAAAAGAAACTACAGATACCCATGCCACTGACAACAACAGAAGTGGACAAAGAAGATGCAGCAAACAGACACAGAGAACAGAAAACTGGGGTGGGGGTGGGGGTAAGGGAAGAGAAATAAAAAAAAAAAAAAAAGAAAACACCTGGAGAGCATACAGAAGAAATTGTAATCATACACAGAAAGATAACAGATATGATGGGGATGAACAGCACAATTCAAGAAATCAAAAATACACTCTCAGTAAATAACAGCAGATTTGAAGAGACAGAGGAAAGAACTACTGATGTGGAAGACAGTACATCTGAAATCAAACAGGTAGTAGAATTGATTGATAAAAAGGGAAAAAATCCAGCAGGGACTTGGGGACCTGAATCACAATGCAAAACATGCAAACATACTCATTATAGGCATCCTAGAAGGAGAAGAAAAGGGAAAGAGGACAGAAAGGGTGTTGGAGGAAATAATGGCTGAAAAGTTCCCAAACTCATTGAGGGAGATGGATGTACATGTACAGGAAGCACAATGCACCCCAAACAGCATAAATGCCAACAGGCCTACCACTATCACAAGACATATACTTTTCAAATTAGCCAATGCACAAGTCAAAGAAAAGATACTAAAAGAAGCAAGAGAAAAGAGAACCATCAAACACAAAGGAGGCTCCCTAAGATTTAAGTGCTGATTTCTCATCTGAAACCATGGAGGCAAGAAGGCAGTGGTATGACATAGTCAAGATACTAAAAGAAAAAAATTTCTGACCAAGAATATTCTATCCAGCAAAGCTAGCATTCAAAAAATGATGGAGAGTTCAAAATATTCACAGATAAACAGAAACTAAGAGAGTATGCCAACAAGAATCCTGCCCTTCAAGAAATACTAAAGGGAGTTCTGCAGGAGGAAAGAAAAAAAAAACAGGAAAGATAGAGTTGGAGGAGAGTGTAAGAACATCTAAAACAACAAAAAGAAAAAATGAAACAACATATGATGAACACAAATCCAAAGAAAATACGGTTAATATAAGTAATTCCTTGAAAGTAATAACACTGAATGTCGATGGATAAAACTCATCTGTCAAAGGACACAGGTTGGAAGATTGGATAAGGAAATATGACCCATCTATATGCTTTATACAAGAAACAGATCTTAGACCCAGGGTTTCAAGGAGAATGAAAGTGAATGGATGGAAAACAGTCTTTCAGGCAAACAATAACCAAAAAACGGCAGGAGTCGCTATATTAATATTGGACAAAATAGACTTTAAATGCAAAACCATTGTGAGAGACAAAGATGGACACTACATATTAGTGAAAGGGATAACCTCTCAAGAAGAAAGAACAATCATAAACATTTATGCCTCTAACAAGGACACCTCAAAATATGTGAGACAAATACTGGAAAAACTAAGGGAAGGAATAGATGCCTTGACAATTATAGTGGGTGACTTTAACACACCATTATCACCACTGGACAGAACATCTCAAAAGAGAATAAATAAAGAAACAAAGACTTTGAAGAATACATTAGTACATCTGGACATCATAGACATATACAGAACATTACACCCAAATACAGCAAGATATACATTCTTCTCAAGTGCACATGGATCATTCTCCAAGATAGACCACATGCTAGGCCAAAAAGAAAGTCTCAATCTTTCTGAATTCAGAAAGATTGAAATCCTACAAAATAATTTCTCTGATCACAGTGGAATGAAGCTGGAAATCTGCAAGGGCCAGAGACCCATATTTGGCACCAAGATATGGAAGTTAAACAACACATTCTTAGAAAAACAGTAGTCAAGGAAGAAATGTCAACAGAAATAAAAAAAAAACTACCTGAAACTAATGAAAATGATAACACAACATATCAAAACTTATTGGATGGAGCAAAAGCTATACTGAGAGGGAAATTCATAGCCATAAATTTATACATCAAAAAAGAAGAAAGAGCTAAAATTGAAGAACTAACTGCACAATTGCAGGAATTAATAAAAACAAACAATGCAACTAACCCCAAAGAAAGAAGAAAGAAAGCAATAGAAGGATCAGAGCAGAACTAAATGAAATAGAAAATAAGAAAGCACTTGAAAAATAAACAAAACCAAGAGCTGGTTCTTTGAGAAAATCAATAAAATTGACAAACCCTTAGCTAGACAAACAGAAAAAAAGAAGATGCAAATACACAAAATAAGAAATGAGAAAGGGGATATTACCAGACACCCAACTGAAAGAAAGACTATGATTAGAGGATACTTTGAAAAACTATATTCTAGAAAGAAAGACAATTTAGAGGAAATGCACAAATTCCTAGAAACACATAAGCCACCCATATTGACAAAAGAAGAAATTGATACTCTCAACAAACCAATCACAAGTAAAGAGATAGAATCAGTCATTAAAAACCTCTCATCTAAGAAGAGTCCTGGGCCAGATATTTTCACAGGTCAGTTCTACCAAACATTCCAGAAAGAACAACTAATCCAAAAAACAGAAATAGAAGGAACATTGCCTAAATCATTTTATGAAGCCAGGATTACCCTAATACCAAAGCCAAAGACACCATGACAAAGGAAAAATACAGAGCAATCACTTAATGAACCTAGATGTGATAATTCTCAACAAAATACTTGCTAATCATATTCAACAACACATTAAATGAATTATACACCATGAACAAGTGGGTTCATTTCTGATATGCAGGATGGTTGCACATAAGAAAATCAATTAATGTAATCCACCATATAAACAGATTGAAGGAAATAAAGTCACATGATCCCATCTATAGAAGCAACAAAAAGCATTTGACAAAATACAGCACCCTTTCTTGATAAAAACACTGTAAAAGATTGGAATAGAAGGAAGCTTTCTGAACATAATAAAGGGTATATATGAAAAACCCACAGCTAATATCATTTACAATGGTGAAATCCTAAAATATTTCTAAGATCAGGAACAAGACAAGGATGCTGACTATAACCCCTCCTATTTAATATTGTGTTAGAAGTACTTGCTCGAGCACTGAGGCAAGAACCAGATATAAAAGGGATCCAAATAGGAAAGGAAGGAGTCAAAATTTCACTATTTGCAGATGACATGATCCTATACATAGAAAGCCCTGAGAAATCTACAACAAAGCTTCTAGAACATATAAATGAGTTCAGTAAAGTCACATATTATAAGATCAATGCACAAAAATCAGTAGCATGTCTGTACATGCATGATGAGCATCTGAGGAGGAAATCAAGAAACAAATACCATTTACAATAGTAAATAAAAAAATCAAATACCTAGCAATAAATTTAACTAAAAATGTAAAAGAGTTATACACAGAAAACTACACAACACTGTTCAGGGAAATAAAAGAAGATCTAAATAAATGGAGGAATATTCTCATTCATGGATAGGAAGACTAAATACTCTTAACATGTCTATCCTACCAAAATTGATCTGCAGATTCAGTTTAATCCCAATAAAAATCAACAGAGCATTTTTTAATGAACTAGAAAAACTAACTATGAAATTTATTTGGAAAGGAAAGAGGCCCTGAGTAGCCAAAGATATTGAAAAGGAAAAATGGAATGGGAGGAATCACTCTACCTGACTTTGAAGCATACTACAAAGCTACAGTAGTGAAAACAGCATGGTACTGGCACAAGAATAGACACACTGGCCAATGGAACTGAATTGAGAGTTCTGATATAAATCCTCATATATACATTCATCTGATATTTGACAGGGTCACCAAGCCCATTCAACTGGGAGAGAATGGCCTCTTCAACAAATGGTGCCTAGAAAATTGGATATCCATATGCAAAAGAAGGAAAGAGGATTACTGTCTGACACCATATACAAAAATCAACTCAAGATGGAACAAAGACCTAAATATAAGATCCAAGACCATAAAGACCTTGGAAATCAATGTAGGGAAGAATTTACAGGACCTTGTAATAAGAAATGGCTTCATGAACTTCACACCTAAAGCACAAGCAACAAAAGAACAAATAGATAAACGGGACTTCCACAATATTAAAGCCTTTTGCACCTCAACAGAGTTTGTCAAGGGAGTGAAAAGTGAGAGGAGGAGACAAGATGGTCGCTGAGTGAACTTGCCTTTGTGGTCTGTCCTGGGAAGAGATGGCTGGGCGCGGCGGCAGGTTCTCCAAGGTGAGGCTTTTTCGGGATTTTTGCAGGGCAGAAGTGTCGGGACATCGATTGGGTGGAAAGGTAACGGAGAGGATTGGTCTAGTAGATATAATTTGGGTTCTATTGCCTGCAGGTGAGACCCGTGCACGGGCTCCTCCCTGTTGGGGGTGGGGGGAACAGCGGTCCTGTCCTGGGGTTCCGCTTTTGGATGGCTCTGAAGGGCTAAGGAGTTTGGGAGCTCTGGGTGAGCTGTTGACAGGTTGATGTGACAGATCACCTTTGTGGATCGATTTCGGAAGATAGACGGTGTTTTGTTGTGAAGCGGGAGAAACATTTGAGTGCGAATATAAACAATAATGCTTCTGCCTGAAGCCCCGCCCCCAAAAGCCCGGCAACCGTTCTCCAACCCAAATAGGCTGTAGGCAATAAAGAGAAGTAATTGGAAAATTGTTCTAGGCTGCGGCAAGGGGGGGGGACACGTCTGGAAGCCGATTAGGGAATATTCTGCGAAGCTTGAGAATTCTGGTATTGGAATCTGTTTTCCGCGTCACTGGCCGGGCTTCGGATCTGTACTAGCAAAGTGGCTGCGGTGTAGAGGCGCCCTCTAGTGGCAGTGGTTTGGAATAACAGGACGGGAGCTGTCTAAAAGCTGAAGTGAAAGATAACATACTAATGAGCACAGCAAAGTGAATTGCAGGGTTCAGTCACAATATAGAGTTTGCGGATCTGACTTCCCCCATAGGGTTGGCACCCAGCTGTGGGGATCCCTGAGGGCTGTGTTACACTGCAGGGCTCCCAGGCTTCCTGTTGACCAGATTGGAGGCTGCCAGGTCTGAATTCCCTAAATTCTGGTGGCCCACACTACAGAGACTCACACCTCTTGAGTCCTCAATATCTCAGACTTTCCATCCCTGAATCCATCACGCACTGAGGTCCATCTGAGGTCCTTAAATGCCCTAGCCTTCAACGTTGGCGTTTTTTCTTTATCGTTTCATTTTGTTTTGTTTTTATTTTCATTTTGACTTATTCTTTACTTTTTTCAATTTCCTGATTGCTAACACCGCATTATCCCCTAGTCTTCTCTCACAGCATATCCCCCAAAGTCTTTTTTTTACTCAGTTATTTAAGGGTTTTTTTCTGTGGTAGGTGCTGTGTAGTGGGTGTTTTAATTCTGGTTCGTGTATATTTGTTTTTTTTTTTTCTTTCCCCTACCTGTTCCCCACCCCTTGCCCACCCTCTTTTCCTTTCTTCCTCTCATCCCTTCCTCCCCCCCTTTTTTTTCTTTTTTCCTTTTTTTTCTGTTGTCTCTCTCCCTCTTGTCCCTCATATTCTACTTAGTTTATTTTAACTCAATTATACAATAGGTGTGGCAGGAAACACCTCACACTCGCTGGGTTTTCTCATTCTTCACTGCCTCATTTCTGTGTGAACTGATTTAGGCTACCTACACTATCCTCTTTCCCCTACATCTTGATATCCACCACCATCTACTGGCTCTCCTATATTCCCCCTCCCACCTCCCTTTCTTCGATCCACGAAGGGTCTAAGTCTTAATTTCTAATACCTATGTTTTGTTTTCTGTCTGTTATCCACTCTTGAAACTATTACCTTTCTTTTCTCTTTCCCTCTCTCACGAAATCAATAGCTTTTTATCTCATACCATATTCCTCCCATATTCAATCATCTACCTCATAATAGGTACTCTACCTACTGCTATAACTCTACACAATTTACATGAATCTAAACTCCATCCTCCCAGATCTCATATTCTTGCTTTGTTAACATATATCACCAATACTACTTTACACTTTTCCCTTGCTTACACAATTGCCTTTCCCCAACACTAATACTTTCCTTTAAAGTGAACTTAACCAACAACAAGTAACTAGAATAAGAAGAAAAAAGTGACAAAGAGAAGATATAACACCTATGTAAAAATAACAGCTAATTAACCTCCAAGAGCAGACAAAGAAGCTAAGGAACTGATTAAATCCGTCAAAATAAAGAGATGACCAGAAAGCAACAAAAATCTACAAACCAAACCAGTAATCAGGAAAACATGGCTGAATCCAATCAACAAACCAATAATCACGAAGGGGAGCAAAACTTGGCACAAGCAATGAAAGATCTCAGAACATTTATCACCGACAAATTTGACGAAGTAATGAAAGAGGTTAACAACATGAAGACATCACTTGGAGGGGAAATTGCAGACATATGCAAAAACATAACAGATATGATGGGAATGAACACCACAGTTCAAGAAATCAAAAATACACTTGCAGCAAATATCAGCAGACTAGAAGAGACAGAGCAGAGAATTAGTGATGTGGAAGACAGTACATCAGAAATCAAACAGATAGTAGAAGGGGTCAATAAGAAGATAGAAAAAATCCAATTAGGATTTAGGGACCTGAATGACAATGCAAAACGCTCAAACATACGTATTATAGGCATTCCAGAAGGTGAAGAGAAGGGAAAGGCGTCAGAAGGAGTGTTGCAGGAAATAATGGCTGAAAACTTCCCAAATCTACTGAAAGAGACAGATGTACATATCCAAGAAGCACAGCGCACTCCACAAGTCATAAACCCCAACAGGCCCACCCCAAGACATATACTGGTCAAATTATCCAATGCTCAATACAAAGAGAAAATCCTAAAAGCAGCAAGAGAAAAGAAAACCATCACATACAAGGGAAGCTCAATTAGATTAAGTGCTGATTTCTCTTCTGAAACCATGGAGGCAAGAAGGCAGTGGTATGATATAGTCAAGGTACTAAAGGAAAAAAATTTCCAACCAAGAATACTCTATCCAGCTAAACTAGCATTCAAACATGATGGAGAGTTCAAAATATTCGCAGACAAACAGAAACTGAAAGAGTATTCCAACAAGAAACCTCCCCTTCAAGAAATTCTAAAGGGAGTTCTGCAGGAAGAAAGGAAAAAACAGGAAAGGCAGAGTTGGAGGAGAGTATAAGACCAACAACAACAACAAAAAAGACAAAAAAATTATACAAACAAAATATGACAAACACAAATCCAATCAAAATATGGCTAACACAAATAATTCCTTGATAGTAATAACACTGAATGTCAACGGATTAAACTCACCTATCAAAAGATTCAGACTGGGACATTGGATAAGGAAATATGACCCATCCATATGCTGTCTACAAGAGACACATCTTAGACCCAGAGACGCATGGAGATTGAAAGTGAATGGCTGGAAAACAATCATACAAGCTAACAATAACCAAAAAAAGGCAGGAGTAGCTATATTAATATCAGACAAAATAGACTTTAAATGTGAAACAATTGTGAGAGACAAAGAAGGATACTACATTTTAGTGAAAGGGAAAATCTGTCAAGAAGATCGAACAATCATAAATATCTATGCCCCTAACAAGGGTGCCTCTAAATACATCAGGCAAACGCTGGAAAAACTAAGTGAAAGAATAGATACATCTACAATTATAGTGGGGGACTTTAATACACCACTATCAACTCTGGACAGAACATCTCAAAAGAGAATCACCAAAGAAACAAAACATCTGAATAGTATATTAGAGGAGCTGGATCTAATAGACATATATAGATCGCTACACCCAAACACAGCAGGATATACATTTTTCTCAGTGCACATGGATCATTCTCCAAGATAGATCATATGCTAGGCCACAAAGAAAGGCTGAACTAATTCAGAAAGATCGAAATCATACAAAACATTATCTCTGACCACAGTGGAGTCAAGCTGGAGATTTGCAAGGGACAGAAGCCCAGATTTCACACCATGATTTGGAAATTAAACAGCACACTCTTAGAAAAACAGTGCGTCAAAGAGGAAATCTCAAAAGAAATCAATGACTACCTTGAAACAAATGATAATGATAACACAACATACCAAAATTTATGGGATGCAGCAAAAGCAGTACTGACAGGGAAGTTTATAGCCATAAATTCATATATCAAAAAAGAAGAAAGAGCAAAAATTGAAGAACTAACTGCATATTTGAAGGAATTAGAAAAACAACAACAAAGTAACCCAACAGGAAGAAGAAGGAAGGAAATAACAAAGATAAGAGCAGAACTAAATGAAATAGAAAATAAGAAAGCACTTGAACAGATTAACAAGACCAAGAGCTGGTTTTTTGAGAAGATTAACAAAATTGACAAACCTTTAGCAACACTAACAAAGAAAAAAAGAGAGAAGATGCAAATACACAAAATAAGAAATGAGAAAGGCGATATCACCACTGATCCCACAGAAATAAAGACTATCATAAGAGGATATTTTGAAAAACTATATTCCAACAAAAATGACAATCTAGAGGAAATGGACAAATTCCTAGAAACACATAAGCAGCCCATATTGACAAAAGAAGAAATTGATGATCTTAACAAACCAATCACAAGCAGAGAGATAGAATCAGTTATTAAAAATCTCCCAACTAAGAATAGCCCAGGGCCAGATGGCTTCACAGGTGAATTCTACAAAACGTTCCGGAAAGAACTGACACCAATCCTGCTGAAACTATTCCAAAAAATCGAAACAGAAAGAACATTACCCAACTCCTTCTATGATGCCAACATTACCCTAGTACCAAAGCCAAACAAAGACATCACAAGAAAGGAAAATTACAGACCAATTTCTCTAATGAACCTAGATGCAAAAATACTTAACAAAATACTTGCTAAAAGTATTCAACAACACATTAAACGTATTATACACCACGACCAAGTGGAATTCATCCCAGGTATGCAAGGATGGTTCAACATAAGAAAATCAATCAATGTAATACACCATATAAACAGATTGAAGGAAAAAAATCACATGATTATATCTATTGATGCAGAAAAAGCATTTGACAAAATACAGCACCCTTTCTTGATAAAAACACTCCAAAAGATTGGAATACAAGGAAATTTTTTGAACATGATAAAGAGTATATATGAAAAACCTAAAGCCAATATTGTTTACAATGGAGAAATCCTAGACTCCTTCCCTCTAAACTCAGGAACAAGACAAGGATGCCCACTGTCTCCGCTCCTATTTAACATTATCTTAGAAGTACTTGCTCGAGCACTGAGGCAAGAACCAGAAATAAAAGGCATTCAAATTGGAAAGGAAGAAGTCAAAATTTCATTATTTGCAGATGACATGATCCTATACATAGAAAACCCTGAGAGATCTACAACGAAGATTCTAGAACTCATAAATGAGTTTAGTAAAGTCGCAGGTTATAAGATCAATGCGCAAAAATCAGTAGCATTTCTGTACACCAATAATGAGCAAGATCAGGAGGAAATCAAGAAACAAATACCATTCACAATAGTAAATAAAAAAATCAAATACTTAGGAATAAATTTAACTAAAGAGGTAAAGAACTTATACACCGAGAACTATACAAGATTGTTCAAGGAAATCAAAGAAGACCTGAATAAATGGAAGACTATTCCTTGTTCATGGATAGGAAGACTGAACATTATTAAGATGTCTATCCTACCAAAACTGATCTACACATTCAATGCAATCCCAATAAAAATCAACACAGCCTTCTTTAAGGAACTAGAAAAACTAACTATGAAATTTATTTGGAAAGGAAAGAGACCCCGAATAGCCAAAGACATACTGAAAAAGAAAAACGAAATTGGAGGAATCACACTACCTGACTTCAAAACATACTACAAAGCTACGGTGGTGAAAACAGCATGGTATTGGCATAAGGAGAGACACATAGACCAATGGAATCGAATTGAAAGCTCTGATATAGAACCTCACATATACAGCCACATAATATTCGATAAAGCCACCAAACCCTCTCAACTGGGAGAGAGTGGCCTATTCAACAAATGGTGTCTGGAGAACTGGATAGCCATATGTAGAAGAATGAAAGAGGATTACCATCTCACACCTTATACAAAGATCAACTCAAGATGGATCAAAGACCTAAATATAAGAGCCAAGACCATAAAAACCTTAGAAAGCAGTGTAGGGAAACATCTATAGGACCTTGTAATAGGAAATGGATTTATGAATATCTCTCCAAAAGCACGAGCAGCAAAAGAACTAATAGGTAAATGGGACTTCCTCAAAATTAAAGCCTTCTGCACCTCAAAGGAGTTTGTCAAGAAAGTAAAAAGGGAGCCCACACAGTGGGAGAAAATATTTGGCAATCACATATCTGATAAGAAACTTATAACTTGCATATATAAAGAACTCCTATATCTTGAAAATAAAAAGATAAACAACCCATTTAAAAAATGGGAAAAAGACTTAAACAGACACTTCTCCGAAGAAGAAATACAAATGGCAAAAAGCACATGAAAAAATGTTCCAAATCTCGAGCTATCAGGGAAATGCAAATCAAAACTACAATGAGATACCATCTTACACCCATAAGATTGGCAGCTATGAAAAAAACAGAAGAATACAAGTGCTGGAGAGGATGTGAAGGAAGGGGAACACTCATCCACTGCTGGTGGGAATGCAGAAGGATCCAACCATTCTGGAGGACAGTATGGTGGTTTCTCAAAAAACTAGCCATAGATTTGTCATATGACCCAGCAATATCACTGCTGGGTACATACCCAGCAGAACTGAAAACAAGGACACAAACCGATATATGTACACCAATGTTCATAGAAGCATTGTTCATTATCGCCAAAAGTTGGAATCAACCCAAATGCCCATCAACAGATGAGTGGATCAATAAAATGTGGTATATACACACAATGGAATACTACTCGGCTGTAAGAACAAACACACTACAAACACATGTGGTAACATGGATGAATCTTGAGAACCTTATGTTGAGTGAAGCAACCCAGACATTGAAGGACAAATACTACATGACCTCAATGATATGAAATAAACAAGGTGCCCTAGATAGCAAGAGGCTTACAGGAAATCGGAGGGTGGAGGAAGGATATGAGCCGATGTCTGCAGGGGTGGAATTTAAGACGAGATGGTGGTAAGTATGAACACAAAGAAGAGATAAAAGGGGGGCAAGGGGTTGCCTTTGTTGGGGCTTTGCGGGTTTGAGGGTGGCTGGGGAGGGACGGATGTGTAACATTGCCCAAAAGTGGGGGGAGGGAGGGGTAGCATACGAACACAGGAGAGGGTCAGGTGTTGGTGGAGAGTAAAATGCCGAGAAAATCATATCAAAATATAATAAAGAGGGTTACCTGTTTAGAATGCTCGGAGGGGAGGGTCTGATGCAGGACGGGCTCCTGGGGAATGTCTAAATGCTCATTCTGCCAGAGTGGGTGACACCATGGGGTAGAAACCCAAGTAGTGAGAGTGGGGGTGGACCCACATCCTGGGGAGGACTAATGCCATCAAATAGAGGGAACTGTATCCCTCGAGAGAAAGGGTGGCTCCCAGGGCATTGGGGCAGTTGAGCAAGTTAGGCCCTGAACACTATTCCATCTATCTCTGGAAGTGGCTCCTCAGGAAACGGAGGTTGGCTGTCACTGTGGGCACCAAGGTGGAAGAGAAAATGGACGCTAAATGTGTGGAACCAAGGTAAATGGGGGGTAAGAGAGGAGTTTCTTGAGAGTACACAAGGATGGATATAAAACATGTAATATCACACCATAACATATAGGAGATGACAGACTGATAATGTAAACCATAATGTAAAACATAGGATAACTAAGAATGTAAAAAACTGTGTATCCTAAAGTATGCACCATAATGTAAGCACAGATGTCACCTTGTTAGAAAGCTAGTGTCTCAGACTCTGTACATCACGTTAAGTAAATATGATGTGAATAGGGTGTAAGAGTATCACTGTGGAAGGAAAAAGGTTTTGTGGTGGATGTATGGGAGTGCTGTATATTATATATATGCATTGCTGTGGTCTAGGACTCCTGTGAAGAGAAGCTGAATAATTAGGGGGAAGAAAAAAAAAAAGAAAAAGATAGGATGTAGAATTTTTTCAAGTCAACATTCTTTATCTAAGTTCTTTATCTAACTTTATCCATGTTCTTTATCAAACCTTTAAACCCATCGCTATATGCCATTCCCTAGTAAGGGACCATGACATTATATTGGGCTTCAAATTTCGGGGAGTTCTGGATCACAGAGTGTTTCAACAATGGCAATGGAGGGATACTGGTATGGGATACCAATGACAGGTGATATATGGCTGACAGGGAGCTGTACAGAACATATGTCCAGGGTGCATGGTAATGTTTGGATATACTCATAGTGGCAACAATTAAAAACCACAGCAGGGGGGGTACTGGGTTCCTGGCCAGTGGTGCTCTGTCGTGGTCCCTAGGGGAGCAGTGACAGTCTCCCAGGTACAGCGGCGGGGACCGGGAGGGAGTGAGGGTTCAACAGTGAGCCCCTGATGCTAATGACTATGCTTGTGAGCTGATAAACCTAAAATAAGAACAAGGCCTAGAGCAACATTGTGCCTGGGAATTTCCTCCTGTCAGCCTTCATGTTACTCAAATGTGGCCAGTCTCGAAGCCAAACTCAGCATGTAAATGCAATGCCTTCCCCCCAGCGTGGGGCATGACACCCGGGCATGAGCCTCCCTGGCACCGAGGGACCACTATCAACTACCAACTGATGATGCAACTGGAAAATGACCTTATATGGAAGGTTCAATGTGGATCAGCAGAATATCCCTGTCTACATAAAATAACATGACTTTAAAATGCTGTTTGACCTAAAGTAAGGGGGAAATGGAAAGGAAAAATGAGTTTATATGGCTATGAGTTTCTAAAAAAGAGTCTGGAGGCTGGCAGAAGGATTGCCCTCATGCACAACTGAGCAGAGTCAGAGAGACAGATAAAGCAGATACAACCCCCAGATATTGGTTCCTTTGAGGGCTAAACAGAATGGGAAAAAGACTTAAACAGACACTTCTCCAAAGAAGAAATACAAATGGCAAAAAAGCACATGAAAAAATGTTCCAAATCTCTAGCTATCAGGGAAATGCAAATCAAAACCACAATGAGATACCATCTTACACCCATAAGATTGGCAGCTATGAGAAAAACAGAAGAATACAAGTGCTGGAAAGGATGTGAAGAAAGGGGAACATTCATCCACTGCTGGTGGGAATGCAGAAGGATCCAACCATTCTGGAGGACAGTATGGTGGTTTCTCAAAAAACTAGCCATAGATTTGCCATATGACCCAGCAATACCACTGCTGGGTATATACCCAGCAGAACTGAAAACAAGGACAGAAACCAATATATGTACACCAATGTTCATAGCAGCATTGTTCAATATTGCCAAAAGTTGGAATCAACCCAAATGCCCATCAACAGATGAGTGGATCAATAAAATGTGGTATATACACAGAATGGAATACTACTCGGCTGTAAGAACAAACACACTACAAACACATGTGATAACATGGATGAATCTTGAGAACCTTATGTTGAGTGAAGCAACCCAGACATTAAAGGACAAATACTACATGACCTCAATGATTTGAAATAACCAAGCTGCCCTAGATAGCAAGAGACTGAACGATAGGCTTACAGGAAATCGGAGGGTGGAGGAAGGATATGAGCCGATGTCTACAGGGGTGGAATTTAAGACGAGATGGTGGTAAGTATGAACAGAAAGAAGAGATAAAAGGGGGGCAGGGGTTGCCTTTGGTTGGGGCTTTGCGGGTTTGAGGGTGGCTGGGTATGGGCGGATGGATAACATTGCCCAAAAGTGGGGGGAGGGAGGGGTAGCATACGAACACAGGAGAGGGTCAGGTGATGGTGGAGAGTAAAATGCCGAGAAAATCATATCAAAATATAATAAAGAGGGTTACCTGTTTAGAATGCTCGGAGGGGAGGGTCTGATGCAGGACGGGCTCCTGGGGAATGTCTAAATGCTCATTCTGCCAGAGTGGGTGACACCATGGGGTAGAAACCCAAGTAGTGAGAGTGGGGGTGGACAGACATCCTGAGGAGGACTAATGCCATCAAATAGAGGGAACTGTATCCCTTGAGAGAAAGTGTGGCTCCCAGGGCATTGGGGCAGTTGAGCAAGTTAGACCCTGAACACTATTCCATCTATATCTGGAAGCGGCTCCTTGGGAAACGGAGGCTGACTGTCACTGTGGGCACCAAGGTGGAAGGGAAAATGGACGTTAAATGTGTGTAACCAAGGTAAATGGGGGGTAAGAGAGGAGTTTCTTGAGAGTACACAAGGATGGATATAAAACATGTAATATTACACCATAACATATAGGAGATGACAGACTGATAATGTAAACCATAATGTAAAACATAGGGTAACTAAGAATGTAAAAAACTGTGTATCCTAAAGTATGCACCACAATGTAAGCACAAATGTCACCTTGTTTGAAAGCTATTGTCTCAGACTCTGTACATTACGTTAAGTAAATATGATGTGAATAGGGTGTAAGAGTATCGCTGTGGAAGGGAAAGGTTTTGTGGTGGATGTATGGGAGTGCTGTATACTATATATATGCATTGCTGTGGTCTAGGACTCCTGTGAAGAGAAGCTCAATAATTGGGGGGGGGGGAAAGATAGGATGTAGAATTTTTTCCAAGTCAACACGTATTCTTTATATAACCTTTAAACCCATAGCTATATGCCATTTCCTAGTAAGGGACAATGACATTATATTGGGCTTCAAATTTCAGGGAGTTCTGGACCACAGAGTGGTTCAACAAAGGCAATGGAGGAATACTGGTATGGGATACCATTGACAGGGGATATATGGCTGACAGGGAGCTGTACAGAACATATGTTCAGGGTGCGTGGCAATGTTTGGATATACTCATAGTGGCAACAATTAAAAACCACAGCAGGGGGGGTACTGGGTTCCTGGCCAGTGGTGCTCTGTCGTGGTCCCTAGGGGAGCAGCAACAGTCTCCCAGGTGCAGCGGCGGGAACTGGGAGGGAGTGAGGGTTCAACAGTGAGCCCATAACGCTAATGACTATGCTTGTGAGCTGATAAGCCTAAAATAAGAACAAGGCCTAGAGGAGCATTGTGCCTGGGAATTTCCTCCTGTCAGCCTTCATGTTACTCAAATGTGGCCAGTCTCGAAGCCAAACTCAGCATGTAAATGCAATGCTTTTCCCCCGGGGTGGGACATGACACTCGGGGTCGAGTCTCCCTGGCACCGAGGGACCACTATCAACTACCAACGGATGATGCAACTGGAAAATGACCTCATACGGAAGGTTCAACGCGGATCAGTGGAATATCCCTGTCTACATAAAATAACATGACTTTAAAATGCTGTTTGACCTAATGTAAGGGGGAAATGGAAAGGAGAAATGAGTTTATATGGCTACGAGTCTCTAAAAAAGAGTCTGGAGGCTGTCAGAAGGATTGCCCTTATGCACAACTGAGCAGAGTCAGAGAGACAGATAAAGCAGATACAACCCCCAGATATCGGTTCCTTCGAGAGCTAAAGAGACCCATGGGAGTTATGGTCATGGCTGATGGGGTTAACTACCAGGTCAGATGGCCCCTCTTTGGAAATGGTGTTTATGTGTGACGAATCTGGACTCAGATGGGATCCCTCTTCATAAGACTTTCATGCTAATGTGCTGGAGGTGCAGTTAGTGTCGGGGTTTAAGATATATTTAGGGGATTTGAATCTCTGGACTGACAATGTGATAGCCAGGTCCTGAGCCTCAACAGACTCCAGCACCTACAATCTGACTTATTGGGCTCACCACACTCAGCTAAGATGGAGTTGAAGAAGGACAACCACCACACCATGGAGCCTAGAGTGATTACAACTGAAAGTGGGAGGATTGCATCCAGCATCCAGGTGGAATCTGAGCCTCCTCTTGACATAGAGGTGCAATGGACACAACCAATCCAATGTCCACATAGTAGAGGTGGCATTGGATTGGGAAAAGTGGACATGGTGGCTGATGGGTATGGGGAAAGGCAGGAAGAGATGAGAGGTGGAGGCGTCTTTGGGACATGGAGCTGCCCTGGATGGTGCTTCAGGGGCAATCACCGGACATTGTAAATCCTCACAGGGCCCACTGGATGGAATGGGGGAGAGTGTGGGCCACGGTGTGAACCGTTGACCATGGGGTGTGGGGGTGCCCAAAGATATACTTGCCAAATGCAATGGCTGTGTCATGATGATGGGAGGGAGTGTTGCTGAGGGGGGGGAGAGGAGGGGTGGGGGAGGTAGTGTTCAATGGGACCTCATATATATATATTTTTAATGTAATATTATTACAAAGTAAATAAAATAAAATAAAAAAAAAACCAAACAAACAAACAAAAAAGAGACCCATGGGAGTTATGGTCATGGCCGATGGGGTTAACTACCAGGTCAGATGGCCCCTCTTTGGAAATGGTGTTTATGTGTGATGAATCTGGACTCAGATGGGATCTTCCTTCATAAGACTTTCATGCTAATGTGCTGGAGGTGCAGTTAATGTTGGGGTTTAAGATATATTTAGGGGATTTGAATCTCTGGACTGACAATGTGATAGCCAGGTCCTGAGCCTCAACAGACTCCAGCACCTACAATCTGACTTATTGGGCTCATCACACTCAGCTAAGATGGAGTTGAAGAAGGACAACCACCACACCATGGAGCCTAGAGTGATTACAACTGAAAGTGGGAGGATTGCATCCAGCATCCATGTGGAATCTGAGCCTCCTCTTGACATAGAGGTGCAATGGACACAACCAATCCAATGTCCACATAGAAGAGGTGGCATTGGATTGGGAAAAGTGGACATGGTGGCTGATGGGTATGGGGTAAGGCAGGAAGAGATGAGAGGTGGAGGCGTCTTTGGGACATGGAGCTGCCCTGGATGGTGCTTCAGAGGCAATCACCGGACATTGTAAATCCTCACAGGGCCCACTGGATGGAATGGAGGAGAGTATGGGCCACGATGTGGACCATTGACTATGAGGTGCAGAGGTGCCCAAAGATGTACTTACCAAATCCAATGGATGTGTCATGATGATGGGAACAAGTGTTGCTGGGGGGGGTGGGAGAGGTGGGGTGGGGGGGTGGGGTTGAATGGGACCTCACATATATATTTTTAATGTAATATTATTACAAAGTCAATAAAAAAAAAAAAGGGAGTGAAAAGTGAGCCTACCCCCTGGGAGAGAATATTTGATAACCATATATCTGATAGGAGACATATCTTGCATATTTAAAGAACTCATATATCTCAAAATAAAAAGAAAAACACCCTTTTAAAAAATGGGCAAAAAATCTAAACAGATGCCTCTCTAAAGAAGAAAAAAAAAAAAAGAATAAAAATCACATGAAAAAAATGCTCAAAATCACTAGCTGTTAGGGAAATGCAAATCCAAATGACGAGATATTGTCTTACTCCCATAAGACTGGCAGCTATCAAAAAAAACAGAAGACTACAAATGCTGGAGAGGATGTGGAGGACTAGGAACACTCATCCACTGCTGGTGGGAATGCAGAAGGATCCAGCCATTCTGGAGGACAGACTGGTGGTTTCTCAAAAAGTTAGTTATAGCAGGAGGCAGGGCAACATGGCATCTGAGTGAATGTGCCTTACATTCTCTCTTAACAAGAGAATGCCGAGTGGGGTTGTAGTATTGCTGGAGTGGGCTGTCTTGTGAGCTTGCAGGGCGGAGAGAGTATGGACATCAATTTGGAGAGACAGTGATGGAGGAGGTGCTTGCTAAAGATAGAACTGTGGGTTAAAAGTACTGAGGTTGGAAGTCGTGGACTGGCAAGACCCTTCCCCATGGGGCTGGCAGTCATGGTCTTCCCTGAGAACTGTCTGTTGTGCAGTAGCCTTCCTAGGTCCTGTGGTCCTCAGACACATGGTCCCCAGGCCCGTGTCCCCTCAGCCCCCATAGGCCTTGTTCCATGGACCTACATACCCTGGGTCTACAGTGTCCTGGACCTCCCTTTCCTTAATACAGCACTCCCGGAGGTCCAGGATTGCCCTAGCTCTCTGGTTTTGGATTGATTCCATCGGAAGGACATATTCGGTGGGGGGTGCAGCAGGGAGACCTGGTTAATAAGGGTTCGATTTTCTGGTGTTTCCCCCTGCTTTTTAATTTCTTATTTTTTTTTCACTTGGAGGAGCATACCAGCTGGCTTGGGGAAAGCCTGGGAAGAAAGGAGTTGTGAATCTGCTGAGAAAGCTCAATTCACCTAAATACCCTGGGACAGGAAACTTGGTCTGGGAGAAGGGAGTCAGAAAATCAACTAGTCCTCTTGCAGCACACCTAAAGGAGAGGGACTGTCGGAGGTGCTTTCCAAGCTTCCAGTATCATATTTGGGGCTCCTGGAGAGGTGTGGGTGCTCTCTCTCTGGAAATTAAGAATCATTGTTTTCTGTGCAGAGCTGGTTCAACAGCTTTCCTGCTGCCCTGAGAGAGAGAAGTGAGGAAGGGAGAAAGGGGGAATGTCAGATCCCTAAGCATTTTATTTAACTGCAAAGAGGATTCCTTGCTTGATACTTTGTCTGGTATTTTGTTGGTTTGTGTTCTTGTTTTTCCTTCCTCTTTAACCCCCCCAAGACCATTTTTTCTTTATTTTCTATTTTTCTCTTTTTGTTTTTCTTTTATTTTTTAAAGATTTATTTATTTCTCTTCCCTTCCTCCCCGACCCCGGTTGTCTGTTCTCTGTGTCTATTTGCTGCATCTTCTTTGTCCGCTTCTGTTGTTGTCAGTGGCATGGGAATCTGTGTTTCTTTTTGTTGTGTCATCTTGTTGTGTCAGCTCTCTGTGTGTGTGGCACCATTCCTGGGCAGGCTGCACTTTCTTTTGCACTGGGTGGTTCTCCTTACGGGGCGCACTCCTTGTGTGTGGGGCTCCCCTATGCGGGGACTCCCCTGCATGGCACAGCACTCCTTGAGCGCATCAGCACTGCGCATGGGCCAGCTCCACATGGGTCAAGGAGGCCCGAAGTTTGAACCGTGGACCTCCCATGTGGTAGACAGATGCCCTAATGACAAATTCCTAGAAACACATAAGAGGCCTACTGTGACAAAAGAGGAATTGATGATCTCAACAAACCAATCACAAGTAAAGAGATAGAATCAGTCATTAAAAACCTATCATCTAAGAAGAGCCCTGGGTCAGACGGCTTCATAGATAAATTCTACCCAACATTCCTGAAAGAACTAACACCAGTCTTGCTTAAAATCTTAAAAAATATCAAAAGAGAACAACATTGCCTAACTCATTCTATCATGCCAAAATTACCCTAGTACCAAAGCCAAATAAAGATACCAAAAGAAAAGAAAATTATAGAGCAATCTCTCTAATGAACCTCAATGCAAAAATCCTCAACAAAATACTTGCTAATTGTTTTCCACAACACATTAAACAAATTATTCACCGTGACCAAGTGGGATTCATTCCTGGTATGCAAGGATGGTTCAACATAAGAAAATCAATTAATGTAATACACCATCTAAATAGATTGAAGGAAAAAAATCACATGATCATATCTAGAGATGCAGAAAAAGCATTTGACAAAATGCAGCACCCTTTCTTGATAAAAGCACTGCAAAAGATTGGAATAGAAGGTAACTTTCTGAACATGAAAAAACCCACAGCTAACAGCATTTACAATGGTGAAATTCTAAAATCTTTCCCTCTAAGATCAGGAACTATCTAACATAGTTTTAGAAGTACTTACTCAAGCACTAAGGCAAAAACCAGACATAAAAGCATCCAAATTGGAAAGGAAGAAGTCAAAATTTCACTATTTGCAGATGATATGATCATATGCATAGAAAACCCTGAGAAGTCTACAACAAAGCTTGTAGAAATTATAAATGAGTTCAGTAAAGTTGCAGGTTACAAGATCAATGCACAAAAGTCAGTAGCATTTCTATACACCAATAATGAGCAATATTAGGAGGAAATCAGGAATCAAATACCATTTACAATAGTAAATTATACACAGAAAACTACACAACGATGTTCAAGGAAATAAAAGAAGACCTAAATAAATGGAAGAATATTTCCTGTTCATGGATAGGAAGACTAAATATTCGTAAGATGTCTATCCTACCCAAAACTGATCTACACATTTAATTCAATCCCAATAAAAATCAACACAGCATTCCTTAAGGAACTAGAAAAACTAAATATGAAATTCATTTGGAAAGGAAAGAGGCCCCAAATAGACAAAGACATATTGAAAAAGAAAAATGAAATTGGAAGAATCACACTACCTGACTTCAAAACATACTACAAAGCTACAGTAGTGAAAACAGCAAGGTATTGGCACAAGGATAGACACACTGATCAATGGAACCGAATTGAGAGTTGTAATATAGATCCTCATATATATAGCCATATGGCATTTGAGAAGGCCACCAAACCCTCTCAACTGAGAGAGAATGGCCCCTTCAACAAATGGTGCCTGGAGAACTGGATATCCATATTTAAAAGAATTAAAGAGGATTACCAACTCATATGCCATACAAAAATCAACTCAAGATGGACCAAATACCTAAATAAAAGAGCCAAGGCCATAAACACCTTGGAAAGCAAAGTAGGGAAGCATCTACAGTACCTTGTAATAGGAAATGGCTTCATGAACTTCACACCCAAAGCACATGCAGCAAATGAACAAATAGATAATGGGACTTCCTTAAAATTAAAGCCTTCTCCACCAAAGGAGTTTGTCAAGAAAGTGAAAAGAGAAACTACCCCATGGGAAAGAATATTTGATAACCATATATCTGATAGGAGACTTACATCTTGCATATATAAAGAACTCCTATATCTCGAAAAAAAAAAAGACAGTCCATTTAAAAAATGGGAAAAATATTTGAACAGACACCTTTCTGAATAAGATATATGAATGAAAAAAACACATGAAAAAATGCTCAAAATCACTAGCTATTAGGGAAGTGCAAATCCAAATGATGAGATACTATCTTATTCCCACAGGACTGGCAACTATCAAAAAATCAGAAGACTACAATTGTTGGAGAGGATGGGGAGAAATGGGAACACTGATCCACTGTGGTGGGAAACCAGAATGATCCCGCCATTCTGGAGGACAGTTTGGTGGTTTCTCAAAAAACTGGCTATATATTTGCCATATGACCCAGCAATTCCACTGCTGGGTATATACCCAGAGAATCTGGAAAGAAGGACACAAACTGATATATGCACACCAATGTTCATAGCAGCATTATTCACTATTACCAAAAGTTGGAATCAACTCAAATGCCCATCAACAGATGAAAGGTTAAATAAAATGTGGTATATACATACAATGGAATACTGCTCAGCTATAAGAATAAATACGGTACAAACACATGTGATAACATGTATGAAACTTGAGGACCTTATGTGGAGTGAAGCAAGTGAGGCATTGAAGAACAAATACTATATGACCTTTTTGATATGAAATGAGCAAACCAAGCTGCCTCAAAGAGGTAGAGTCTGGAAGATAGGCTTAAAGGAATTTGGGGGGTAGAGGAAGGTTGTGCACTGACACCTACATGTGTGAAGTCTATGATAAGCTGGAGATAAATATTTGTACACAGTTTTTTTTGGGTGCTTTGTGAGCTGAGGGGGTCTAGAGTTGGGGTGTTGAGTCAGATGGCCCAAGGTATTGGGGGGAGGGCAGGGGGAGCAGTTGAATATGGGAGACCATCAGGTATATGGTTGGAACTATAAGGTTGAGAAAACTCTTTAGAAATTATTATAAGGAAGGATTACATGGTTAAAGTGTTTAAGGGGGTGCATCTGGCACAGGGGCAGGCTTCAAGGGAGTGTGTGAATGTTCATTTTGTCATAGTGTTAAATCATTGGGTGGAGACCATACAATGAGTGTGAAGGTGTACCTACATCCTGTGGAGGACTGATGTTCTCAAACAGAGAAATTGTTCCCCTCCAGAGAATTCGTGACTCCCAATGGGTTAGGACAGTCTAGTATGTCAAGCCCTCAGCATTGTTGCAAGTATCTGTAAATCTGGTCCCTCAAATAGAGAAGATTGGTCGTCAGTGTGGGTCCTGAGGAGAGGCAGAGGGAGATATAGAATATATGGAAGCAGGGTAACTGTGGGACAATGGAAGTGTGCCACAAGATCATGTAGTGATGGATATAGGACATGTTAACGTACACCAAAAATATATAAAAGTCTATAAACTAAAATGTAAATCATTATGTAAAACATAAGGAAAATAAAAATTTAGAAATTTGTACAGTCTAAAATATAAACCATAATGTATACCAAAATGGAACCATGTTTGAAAGCTATGTTTCAAAATCTACTGTATATCAGCTGCAGCAAATGTAGCATGAACATGTAAAAAGTCATTGCTGTTGAAGGGGGAAAAGGGTTTGATGTTAGATATATGGGATTCCCCTATATTGTATATGTGAATTAATGCGATCTAAAACTTTTTTGAAGGCAAAATTAAAAATTAGAAAAAAAAGAAAGAATGTAAATAATGAGGAAGAAATGAAAGTTCCTTGCCACTGTGCATAAAGGGCAACACCTATTACAGTTATGAATGGCAAAACGTTAGAAACCAAGCTTTATAATATTTTTTGTTTTTTTAATACACCATTTTTTTTACTTTATTTTAGTATTTCTAAATTAGTATGTGTATTTCTAACCTTTAAACCCATCACTATATTTCAATTTCCTATTAATTGAATTTGGCTATATATTAGGCTTCATTGTTGAAGAAGTTTTGAACTACAGAGAGGTTCAGCTATAGGCAGGGGAGGAACACTGGTGTCAGGTGTGATTGATGGGGGATACATAGTTGGGAGGGAGTTCTCCAGGGCATGTATATAGGGGACATAAAAATATTCTGATATATGTTGGGTATTTTCAAAGTAGTTACAATTACAAATGACAAATGAGGGAGTGATCAGTTCCTACTCAGGGGAGCTCTGTCACATTCCCCAATGGAACAGCAATAATCCCCCAAGTGCTACAGCAAAAATCAATGAAGAAGGATGGTCCAATGATGAGCACTTGATACTGATGACTATGCTTATCAGTCTGTTTTCCTGAAATATTAACTAGGCCTAGAGCAGCAGGATGCCTAAGAGTTACCTCCTGAGAGCATTCATGTTGCTTAAATGTGGCCACTCTCTAAGCCAGACTCAGCATGTAAACACATTACCTTCCCCAAGCATGGGACATGACTCCCAGGAATAAGCCTCCTTGGTGCTGAGGGATTACTACCATCACCAGCTGGGGATTCAACTAGAAAGAGACCTTGAATAAAAGGATCAACTCAGAGAAGCAGAATATCTCAGCCCACATGTGTGATTATGTGTTAAAAATGGCTTTTTGCCCTTGAATAAAAGGGGGAAATGGCAAAGACAAATGAATTTATATGGCTTAGAGTCTTTGAAAAAGAGGAGGTCATCAGAGAGGTTGCATTTATGCACGCCTCAGCAGGATCCCAGAAATAGCCAATGTAGATACAACCTTATGTACTGGTTCTCCTGAAGCCTTTGGACACCAACAGGGTATAAGGTCATGGCAGATGGATTTGGAGTTCTGTGCCATGTCAATGGGCTCTACTTTGGATATGCTCTGGAGAGTGATGGAGCTGGACTCAGATGTGGCCTTTTTACATATGCCTCTTCTGTCACTTTTACTGAACCTGTGGTTGGTAACTAGGGATGGTGTATACTCAGGGGACTTGAGTTTCTTGACTGCCCATGCTAGCTGGACCCTAAGCCTCAGCGAAGTTGCAACTCCAACTCTCTGGTCCATTGGACTTACCCATGTCAGCTAAAAGAGAGGTGAAGATGGTCAACCACCACAGCAGGGAACCAAGAGTGCCTACAACTGCAAGCAGGAGAATTGCATCCATCATTCATGTGGAGTCTAAGCCCCCTCTTGATATAGATGTGGAGGGGACATCACCATCTCAGGGTCCACAGAACGAAGGAATAAAATATGGATTAGAGTGGACTTACTGATATTCTACTATGAACCTATTGTGACTAGTAATAGAAGAAATTGTAGCATTGATGTGGAGAAAGTGGTCACGGTAGTTGCTGAGAGCACTGAGAGGGAAGAAGAGATGTGATGTGGCGGCATTTTTGGGACTAGGAATTGTCCTAAGTGATATTGCAGGGTCAGATGCCAGACATTATATATTCTGCCATAAGTCACTGAATATACTGGGGGAGAGTGTGAACTACAGGGTAAACTATTATCCATTGGTGCAGCAGTGCTCCAAAATGTGTTTGCCAAGTGTGATGAGTATGGCACAATGATGGGGGAGGTTGCTGGTTTGGGAGGAGTGGGATGGGGGGTGGGGGGATACGGGAACCTCATTTTTTTGATGTAACCTTTTCTGTGATGTATGTTTCTTAAAAACATACAATTTACAAAAATAATGGGGGTGGGGGTAGGGCATGGGTTATATGGGAACCTCTTATATTTTTTAAATGTAACATTCTGTGTGCTCTATTAACTGTAATAAAATAATGTGTAGAAAAAAACAACAAAAAAAGCAAAAACCCACTAGGAATGTTTAGTAAATCTAAAGGTGGGCCCATATCAAGAAGAAATTAAATTTTTAGTGGACACTGGGGCAGCCTGATCCTCTATGGTTCAACTCCCCCAAAGGGACCAAACTTTCTGGCAATTCCCTTATAGTCTCAGGGCTAAAAGGAGAAAAAATAATTCAAAAAGAATTTAGGCCATTATGGAATTACTTCTTCCCCAGACAAAAAAGAGAAATAAGATTTTTAGGATTGGTGAAATATTGTAAATCATGGATAAATTCTTATGCATCCCAAACCAAGAGATTATACCAAAAACTTTTGGAAGAAGTGCCTGACAAATTAGAGTAGAAGGAGGGAGAATTAAAAGCCTTAGAGGGGCTCAAATGAAGATTGGTGCAAGCTCCTGTTCTAGCCCTCCCCTCCCTTAAAAAACCTTTCCATCTGTTTGTTACAGTAGATAAGGGAAGGGCCTTGGAGATCCTAACCCAAATCTGGGAAGGCCAAAAGAAGCCTGAGGCCTTCCTTTCCAAAATCCTGAACCTGTCTCCAGGGAATAGCCATGGTTGTTCAGGCCATGGCATCAACTGCTCTCTTAATATAAAAAAAAAAAGCAGGAAACTGACCTTTGGAGGGGACTTAGTTCTTAGCACCCCTCATCAGGTCAAGACTATTTGTCTCAAAAAATCAGGCAAGTGGTTAACAGATTCACAAATTCTGAAATATGAAGCAATTCTAATAGAAGAAGACAATTTAATACTAACAGTTGGTCATAGTCTGAACCCAGCCTCTTTCCTTTGGAAAGGGTTCAACCAGGTAGAAATTCCTAAACATAATTGTTTAGACAATTGAATACCAAACCTGAGTCTGGCCCAACCTAGAGGACCTTCCCTTACATTCAGGAGAAAAGTTGTTCATAAATAGGTCTTCTTGGGTCCTGAAACATAAAAGGCACAATGGCTATGCTGTTGTTGATGGGCTAACTTGTGAGATGAAAGAAGATGACCCACTGCCCAATGATTCCTGACTCAGACTTGTGAGCTATATGTGTTAAATCAAGCCCTTAAATTGTTTAAAAAAATGGTAGTCTATACAGATTCTAAATATGCCTTTGGCATAGTCCACATCTTTAGAGGAAAAGAAATTGATCAATAACAGAAGGAAGGAATTAATCCATGTGAAACTAGTAAAACAAGTGTCAGCCAGTCTGCTCTTACCAAGAGAAATATCCATGGTACATATAAATGGGCATCAGAAATGTCACACTTTCAAAGCAAAAAGCAAGAGATTGGCTGATGAAAAAGCCAAAGAAGTTTCTCTCTGTTCCCCTCTGGAACTGATGGCCCTGATACCCTCCATCCCCAAAGAAATTGGAATCCCTGTATTCTCTGGAAAGGAAGTAAAAAGACTAAAGTAATTGAGGGCAACCTTGGACAACCAAGGGAAGTGGCTCCTCCCAGACAACTGGCAGATGTTGAACAAATAATGGGGGAAGTACTGGTGGTTTTGCACCAAAGGAGTCATTAGGGAGTACAGGCCCTGTGTGACCTGGTCCTCAGGTATTCCAAATATATAGGTCTTTATACCATGGTCAAACAAATAAATGAACTGTGCATAATCTTGCAGAAAGTTAATAAGAAAATTTAGGAAATCAAGTGCCAAAACTGAGGGAACCTAGCCTCAGACCATTCCAGAGTATTCAAGTTGATTATACTAAAATGCTCCCTATAGTTTGACTCAGGTATGTTCTAGTTATTATAGATCATCTGGTAGAGTGAGTAGAAGCATACCCTCTAGCCTCAGCTACAGCAATAGGGACTTCAAAAATTATCCTGAAACAAATCATTCCCCTATACAGGTTAGTAAAATATATAGATTCAGACAGTGGTAATCAGTTTACATCCAGAGTGCTTCAAAATATTATGCAGGTTCTAGATGTCACATAAACTTCCATATATCCTGGCACCCACCATCCTCAGAGAAAGTGGAAAAAATGAACCAAACCTTAAAAAAAAATAACATCTCTTGAAGTAGGTCTTTTTTTTCTTAGCATTTTTTTCATTGTATTTTTTTTTGAAGATACATAGATCACAGAAAATGTTACATGAAAAATACAAGAGGGGGAAGTGGACTTGGCCCAGTGGTTAGGGCATCCTTCTACCACATGGGAGGTCTGTAGTTCAAACCCTGGGCCTCCTTGACCCATGTGGAAGGGCTGGCCCATGCGCAGTGCTGATGCATTCAAGGAGTGCCATGCCATGCAGGGGTGTCCCCTGCATAGGAGAGCCCCACGTGCAAGGAGTGTGCCCCATAAGGAGAGCTGCCCAGCGTGAAAGAAAGTGCAGCCTACCTAAGAATGGTGCCACCCACATGGAGAGCTGACACAACAAGATGATGCAACAAAAAAGAGACATAGATTCCCGTACCGCTGACAACAACAGAAGTGGACAAAGAAGAAGCAGCAGCAAATAGACACAGAGAACAGACAACCGGGGCAGGGGGAGGTGGGGGGGAAGGGGAGAGAAATTAATAAATAAATAAATCTTTTTAAAAAAATACAAGAGGTTCCCACATACCCTACACCCCACCCCCCACTCCTCCCACATTAACAACCCCTTTCATCATTGTGGCACATTCATTGCATTTGGTGAATACATTTTGGAGCACTGCTGCACTGCATGGATTATAGTTTACATTGTAGTTTATGCTCTCCCCCAATATATTCAGTGGATTATGGCAGGATATATAATGTCTGGCATCTGTCTCTGCAATATCATTTATGACAACTCCAGGTCCTAAAAATGCCCCCACATGGACATCTTTTCTTCCCTCTTCCTGCCCTCAGCAACTACCGTGGCCACTTTCTCCAGATCAATGCTACAGTTTCTTCCATTACTAGTCATAGTAGTTCTATAGTAGAATACCAGTAAGTCCACTCTAATCCATATTTTATTCCTCCAACCTGTGGACCCTGGGATGGTGATGCTGACTCCACCTCTATATTGAGAGGGTCCTTAGATTCCACATGGCTGATGGATGGGATTCTCCTGCTCATGGTTATAGACTCTCTTGGTTCCCTGCTGTGGTTGTTGACCATCTTCACCTCCCTGTCAGCTGACCTGAGTAAGTCCAACGAACCAGAGAGTAGGAGCTGCAACTCTGCTGAGGCTCAGGGCCCAGCTGGCACATGGCCAATCCAGAAATTCAAGTCTCCTGGGTATATACCAACCCCAGTGCCAACCACAGTTTCAATAAGAGGGACAGAAGAGGCATGTGTAGAGAGGTCACATCTGAGTCCAACTCCATCACACTCAAGAGCACAAATTCCAAAGTAGGGCCCACTGACAAGACCCTGAACTCCAGACCCATCTAAGTAGGTCTTAAAACCAAATTACCATAGTCGTTTTCCTATAGATCTGTTAAGACTCTAGACTGCCCTAGGAGGGAACTGGGAATTTCTTCTTATGAAATGCTTTTTAGTATGCTCTTCCTTGGGAAGCCCAAAAAACTCCCCTCCTTTAAGTTGAAAGATCCCTTTCTTCAAAATTATATACTGGCTTTGTCTTCTACTTTGTCACCTCTCAGACATCAGGGTTTGCTGGCTCAAACTCTGCCTCTTGTATTTACAGTTCACCAACACCAACCTGGCAACTGGATCCTAATCAAATCAGAGAAAGAGTCCAAACTCCATCTGACTTGTGAAGGGCCTTATTGGCCTTGCTGACAACTGAAAAGATAGTCTGAATGGCAGAAAAAAGCTGGACTCACTACTCTCGAGTAAAGGGATCAATACCTGAGCCGAACAATAAGTACCCAACAACACCATCTGAGTCCTGAGAAATAACCCCAACTTCGGATCACTCTGAGAAGGTAATAGTTGGGAAGGCATACCATAAAGTGGGAGGGACTGGTTGGACTCTGTATCAGTGAACTTTGTGAAAAGATATCCCTCCACTTAGAAGGAGGGCTATTATCTCTATCCACCTTGCCTAGTGTCTCAAGAAACTAGTAGATGAAAGATTTTAAGTTTCTAAAAGTGAAAATAATTATACTGACTATGATGTTTCAAATTCAGGTCATGACAAGTACTGTTAAATTGATAATAAATATAACCAGACCTAAAGTCTCAGACTATGATGTCTGATGCCTGTCAAGTGACAAGGTGTGGAGAATTAAGACAGCAGTGGTGGCTGAATAGGCAAAATAAATATCTATGCCCTGAGTCACCAAGAAGTTATCTCAACCTCCCCCCGCCCATCCCATTTCAACTGGAGCCTTGTGGGTAGACTACCAAGTACAAGGGGTAGGCCACTGGGAATGGAGGAGGCTAAACTCACTTGAAACCAATAGAGGGCAAGATAGCCTGTTATAAAGGCTTCTTGGGAAATGGAGATTGGCTGGCGTTGTGGGCCCCAAGGGGAGGGGAAAATGGATGTGGAATGGATGGAACCAAGGTAAATATGGGGGCAAGAGAGGAGTTCAGTGAGAGTACACGAGGATGAATATAAAACATGTAATATTACACCAAAAACATATAGGGGATGACAGACTAATAATGTAAACCATAAGGCAAAACATAAGATAACTAAAAAATTTAGAAAACTGTACAATATAAAGTATGGACCACATAGTAAGCACAGATGTCACCTTGTTTGAAAGCTATTGTCTCGGAATCTGTACATCAGTTTCAGGAAATATGATATGAATAAGCTAAAAGATTATCGCTGTGGAAGGGAAAAGGTTTTATGGTGGATCTGGGGAAGTACTGTATATTGTATATATGAATTTCGGTGATCTAAGACTCTTGTGAAGCTGACATTATGTTGGAATTCACTTTACGGGAAGTTTTGGATCACAGAGTGGTTCAACAATGGCAGCGGAGGAATACTGATATAGGATGTTATTGACAGGATATATATGGCTGACAGGGAGTTATTCAGGGCATATGCCCAAGGTATACAGTAATGTCTAGATATACTCATAGTGGAAACAATTAAAAACAACAGCTGGGGGGGTACTGGGCCCCTGGCCGGGGGGTCACTGTTGTGGACCCTGGGGGAGCAGCGGCAGTCCCCCAGATGCAATGGCAAGAACCAGGAAGGAAGGAGGGCCCAACGGAGGGCTCCTGATACTAATGGCTATGCTTTTGAGCCTATACACCTGCAATAAGAACAAGACCTAGAGTAGCACTGTGCCTGGGAATTTCCTCCTGACAGCCTTCATGTTACTCAAATGTGGCCACTCTCACAGCCAAACTCAGCATGTAGATGCAGTGCATTCCCCCCAGCGTGGGACATGACACCCGGGGATGAGCCTCCCTGGCACCGAGGGATCACTACCACATACCAGCTGAAGATGCAACTAGAAAATGACCTTGAATTAAAGGTTCAATACGGATCAGCAGAATATCCCTGTCTACATATAATAACATGACTTCAAAATTCTGTTTGACCTAATGTAAGGGGGAAATGGAAAGGAGAAATGAGATTATAAGGCTATGAGTCTCTAAAAAAGAGTCTGGAGGTTGTCAGAAGGAATGCCCTTATGCACAACTGAGCAGAGTCTAAGAGACAGATAAAGTAGATACAACCCCAGGTATTGGTTCTTTTGAGGGATAAAGAGACCCACAGGTTCTATGGTCATGGCAGATGGGGTTCACTGCCATGGCAGATGGCCCTTCTTTGGAGCTGGTGTTTCTGCATGATGGAATTGGACTCAGAGGGGATCTCTTCTCATAAGACTTGCATGCTACTTTATTGGAATTGTAGTTGGTGCTGGGGTTTAAGATATATTTAGGGGATTTGAATCTCTGGACTGATAATAAGACACCCAGGCCCAGAGCCTCAACAGACTTCAGCTCCTACACTTTGATTTATTGGACTTACCCCACTCAGCTAACATGGAGTTGAAGAAGGTCAACCACCACACCATGGAGCCTAGAGTGCCTACACCTGAAAGCAGGAAGAGTGCATCCAGTATCCATGTGGAATCTAAGCCCCCACTTGACATAGATGTGCAATGGACACAACCAATCCAATGTCCACAGAGAAAATGTGGAATGGGTGTGGGAAGGATAGCCATGGTGGCTGCTGGGTTTGGGGAATGGGAGGAAGAGATGAGATGTGGAGGCATTTTCGGGATGTGGAGTTGTCCTGGGTGGTGCTTCACGAACAATTACGGGACATTGTAGATCCCCCCAGGGCCCACTGGATGGAACGTGGGAGAGTGTGGGCTATGATGTGGACCACTGACTATGGGGTGTACTTACTGGGTGCAATGGATGTGTTGCGATGATGGGAGGGAGTGTTGCTGTGGGGGGAGTGGGGGGTGGGGGCGGTGGGCTTGATTGGGACCTCATATTTTTTTTAATGTAATTTTTAAAAATAAATAAACAATTTTAATTAAAAAAAATTAAAGATAATTCCCCACTAGACTGCAGAAACCTCCCATGGAACCCAGTAATAATAACTGTTAGAAAGCAGACAAATTCAGCAATAACAACTGTTATTCTTCCCCTGACAGAGTCTATGGGATGGAAGTAGATGTTACAGATAAAGATCCTCTGAAGAGATTCTGTATTTGGGTCCTTCCTCCCCTTGCAGATATGATGCCAACAATGTCTCTGGATTAATCCATCAGAAATATCAAGGGAAAACCACCAAAGGCCAGTTCCCCAATGCAGAAAGATCCCAAAGTAGTCAGAATGCTTAGGCAGAAGATTTAAAGCATGCCACAGAAATAGAGACAGGATATGGAGACATAAATGCTTGAGTAAAATGAGTCAAATAAACAGTCCAGAGTCTAAACAAAAGCAACTGGTAAGCTTGTGCAACAGGCCAGCCTACTGCTTATATAGTACCCTTTCCATTAAGTATAGAGGAGCATGAAAAAAGTTTAAGTGCATGGTGCTCCTCTTCCAAAATGCTAGTCCTGGTAAAAATTGTAATACGTTGTCTTGTTTCTCTCCTCTTGTCAAAAACGGAAACATCAAAGCTGTACTGGCTTCTTGCCTTGGTCTAGGAAGTCACTCTGCCTGTCTCTGTAGATGGAGAAAAGAGCTCCAGAACTTTGAGACCATAGCCATGTATACACAAGTTTAAAAGTAGTCAAGATAGTACTGGTGATTTCTCCAGTTTGGTCATATTTTGAGGAGACCTGTAGTATACTGTGGAAAGGGTGTTCTCTGACCAATACTGCCTGAGAGGTGAAGCAGAACCTGTGCTCTAGTCCAATTGTCTATCCTATTCAACATGGCATTTGAAAAAGAAGTGAAAATAACATCCCAAGAAGGGAGACAGAAGAGAAGTCTACTTAGTTTGATGAGCAGATCTATTAAACAATATGAGTTCCCCAAAGAGTCCTAGATAAATTTAAGGCTAGAAATCAAGTATCAGTTGGGTTTCAGTCATTCGTGTTCTGGTAGGTCACCATTAATAAAAATGTAAATTACATTAATTGCATATTTTATAATCAACAGAGATCTATTATTTACACCAGAAATGCAGTTAAAGAAATTGCAAGGCATTTAGATGCTACTAGCAGAATGGCATGGGAAAATAGAATAGCCTTAGATATGATGCTAACTGAGAAAGAGGGAGTGTGTGTTATGATTTGAAGTAGCTGCTGTACATTCATCCCCAATAACACTGCCCCTGAAGGAAATATCACTTAAGCTTTCAAGGACTAACAGCACTATCTGAAGAATTAGCAGAAAATTCTAGCGTTAGCAATTCACTCACAAAATGGCTAAAAAATTAGTTTAGAAAATGGAAAGGGGTTGCACTGTCCATCTTAACTTCCCTAATTATCTCAGCTGAGGTACTTATCACAGTAAGATGTTTTATCATTCCATGTGCCTGAAAGCTAGTTCAAAGACTCATAAAAACCACTGTAACCAAATAAATGCCCATAGAGTATGGACACAACAATCTGTACCCTGTTAAAGAAAGAAATTCTTATGAGTTCAAAATAGCTCTTAAAAAATTGGAAAAATGAAAATGCGAAAACTAAAAAACGTTTAAAAGAAAGAGGGGTGATTGTAAGAGATGGGGATCAGTTTAGTTTCCACATAAAGGCAATATAAAGCAGGAAGGAAAAAAATATTAATTAATGTAACCTGGCAGCTACTGTCTCAGTCTCACACTCCCAGGTTAAACAGGAACAAAGGAAACCAGCTTAAGCCAGTTCTATAGCTGAAAAAAAAGTTGCACAAGAAAAAGCTAAGTCAATACCAACTCAACACTAAATTCCATTCCTAATGTGGTAAAAAGAGCAGGTAAAAGCCAAAATTGTTGGAGTATGATGGGGGGGACTCTTAATCTTAAACTGGAGAACTTGTGTGAGAAAGTTAAACTTCTCAGATAGGCTGTAACCTCTGAAGTATCCAATCTATGGAGAAACAGAGAAAGGATTTACATGCTAAGCTTAGAGGTATAAATTGTGTCATTTTCCTTTGTTCAGGGCACCTGCCACGTTTTCTGGTTGTGCACCCCTTCTTGCAAGGTTGAAAATAAATTCTTTTGTTCTCCACAGTCAGGTGAGCTTTATTTTTTTCCAGAAAAGGATTTCTTTCTTACATGGGTTGTTCAGGTTCCTCTCATGGATGTTTGTATTCAGTACCTGCTGATCTCCTAAAGCAGCACTTTGGGCTCAGTTGAGATCATGTTCCTCATCCTCTATCAAAAGTTTAGTGGGTGTGCCTTGGCTTTCTGAGGATTTAGTATCTCTCCTAGGTATGTGCTATGGGGTTCCTTGAGGTTCTGTCTGGCAAACTTGACATGCATCTATCTGCATATAACCTTGAAGAAATTCCCATTGGCTCCCTGTTGGTCCTGGATGTTGCTAGAAAGAAGCTGGGGTTCCACTACAGGAAAATGTTCCTGGTCACCTACTTGTGAATGATGCCCTATATGTAGAGAGCTCTCTTTGAATTCAGGCTGAGAAAATATTTCTTTAGGTTTTTCATCCCTGCTGCTGCTGATATCAGTCAAGGGGAAGTCACAGGGCAATGCTGCAGGAATTGCCAGTCCACCATCTATGGGGTCCAGTCCAGAAAGCCTAATGGACTGCTGTGAGCTGTTCTGTGAGCTGCCTTTGATTCCTGGTGCTGGCAAATGGGGAGATGGGAACAAAATCAGGAGTTAGTTGTATATCTAGAAAACTGCAATGAACGTCCAAAAAATAATTAAGAAAACAATTCTGGGACTTCCAGGTAGATGGAGGACGAGACAGGCAAAGGGATCACTTCCTTCCAGGAAAAAAAAAAAAAAAAAGCTAAAGGACATGAGGCAAAACTGTCTAGAAGTCTGTTCTGTGTCTCAGGATACCAGCAGAAGGCTATACATGACCATGAAGAGAGAGGGATGAAGGAAAGAAGACTCAGCTGACTGAAAAATTACATGAGTAATTCTGCAAAAGCAGCAGGAGGCACTCACCTCTCAAAATTTAGAGAAAACAGCAGTCAGTGGCAGTGGCTATGGGTGGCAGTGGTTATGGACTGAGGAAGTTGCAGGGGTCCTCTTCCCCAAGAAAGGGGAGAGGGAGTGACACAGCCTACAGCAAATTTGGATTTTGGTTAGTGAACTTGGTCTGCTACTTCCAGCCATGGTGTGGCCATAACATTGTTTGCACTGAGAGCTATAATGAGGCTGAAGATAATTTGCCTTCTGGAAGGGTGCTTCCTACTGCATTAGGCTGGTTGCAGAGGAGGAAGAGGGAGTGAGGGTGGGGCCTGCCATGGGAGGAGAATAGCTTCTGAGAAAGTTTCTTTTTGAGGCTTGGCCATCCTTGAGGACATTGTTTCTGCACCTGCCCTCCTGCAGAGTTACACTGAATGCATTGCATCCAGCACCTGGGGTCTGAGCAGAGAGGTCTGCTAAAGAGCACCATTGCTGGATGTAGGATGACAATATCTGAAAGTAGCATATTTCTCTCTCTGTTGCTAGGAAACAAAGGAAAGAATTATATGTAAATTAGAAAGTAATGAAATGCAACTCTCTCTTGATGCCAGTTTCCCATTCTTGTGGTTTAAAATATCCTGTTGATACATTGAAGTATGAAAATCAGCTTCAGTCAGTTGGCTGGAACTGTACAGAAGCCCCTTGCTGACCTCACTTCAACTGGCTTAATTAACATAGTAAAATTCCCACCCAGGGGTGGAGTTTTCTACCCCCTTTTTTGATCATGCAATGTATGTGCAAAGTGTGATTTCCTGAACATACTAATCATACAATTATATAACTAGCTATGTATGCTCATCCATATGCATAAAAGCTAATACATAATCAAAGAAAATGCTAAGTAGTAACTTAGATATTTAAGCCACAGTTAAACTACAGCACAGAAAGTTAGGTCTGAATCACTTAATTTTTTTTTTTTTGATTGGAAAGTAATGTTTTATTTAAGATTATTTTCTTTCCAATTTTCAGATTTGGAATCAGGATATGTACTGTCATTGAAAGTTGGTTGAGTTTACAAGGTCCACTTCTTTTTTTTTAAAATTTATTTATTTTTTAATTGACTTTGTGATAATATTACATTAAAAAAATATATATATGAGGTCACATTGAACCCTACCACCCCCACCCCACCTCTCCCCCCCCAGCAACACTCCCTCCCATCATCATGACACATCCATTGCATTTGGCAAGTACATCTCTGGGCACCCCCGCACCCCATGGTCAACGGTCCACACCATGGCCCACACTCTCCCCCATTCCATCCAGTGGGCCCTGTGAGGATTTACAATGTCCGGTGATTGCCCCTGAAGCACCATCCAGGGCAGCTCCATGTCCCAAAGACGCCTCCACCTCTCATCTCTTCCTGCCTTTCCCCATACCCATCAGCCATCATGTCCACTTTTCTCAATCCAATGCCACCTTTTCTATGTGGACATTGGATTGGTTGTGTCCATTGCACCTCTATGTCAAGAGGAGGCTCAGAAGGTCTGAATCACTTTAGACTGAACTTGGCTCCTGTCTGCAGACAAAATAAATATAAGTTCTTCTGAATTCTCATGTTAAAGATTTTTTTCTGGTTATCCCCAAGGCCCAGCTTTGGGGCCTAACACCATCTGCTGGTCAAACCAAAAATGTGCATGAAAAGGAAAAAAATAATAAGGAATAAATAAAAGTGACAAACAAGTTTCTTTTAATGGACCCTCTCCAAAGCACTTGGAAATAGGCCTGCACCCCATTACTGGGTCATAAATATCTAGAACAAATAGATCCAAGAGTAAAGAACAGCAGTACCAGGAGGCATATTTGGCTCAACTGATAGAGTATCTGCCTACCATATGGGAGGTCCAGGGTACAAACCCAGGGCTTCCTGACTCATGTGGTGAGCTGGCCCATATGCAGTGTTGATGCATGCAGGAGTGCTGTGCCACACAGAGGTGTCCCTCATGTAGGGGAGCCCCATGTGCAAGGAGTGCACCTCACAAGGAGAGGTGCCCCATGCAATTAAAGCACAACCTTCCCAGGAGTGGTGCCACACACATGGAGATCAGATGCAGCAAGATGATGATGCAACAAAAGGAGAAACAGATTCCTCTTGCTGCTGACAAGAATGTAAGTGGACACAGAAGAACACACAGTGAATGGACACAGAGAGCAGACAAGGGGGAGAGAAATAAATTAAAAATAAATCTTTGAAAAAAATAAAGAACAGCAGTATCACACAGCTTCTTAACAGCAAATCCCCAGGCAAGAGAGAGAAATTGGCAATCAGAGTAAATTCACCAACATATTCAGATGCCTAGACATCAGTAAAAAATTACAAGCTATACTAAGAAAAAGGAAGATAAGACTCAACCAATGGAATAAATCAAAGTTCCAGACAAGACTCAGGATTTGAAACAGCTAATCAGTGAGGTTCCTACAAATCTCCTAAATCAAATCATGAAGTTGAAGGACAACATTGCTGAAGAAATAAAACACATTAAGAAGACACTGGATGAGCACAAAGAAAAAATTGGAATCTTGAATAGAACTATAACAGAGCTTATGGGAATGAAAGACAAAGTGAGATTTAAAATACAATAGAGACACACAATAGCAGATTTGAAATCATGGAAGAAAGAATCTGCAATGTAGAGGAAATAACAGTTGAATTTGAAAACAGAGAAAGACAAAACAAGGAAAAGAATGCAAAAAATTGAGTAGGGCTCAAGAACTTAATGACAGCATGAAACACTGTAATATATGCGTTATGGAAGTTACAGAAGAAGAAGAAAAGGGAAAAGGGGTAGAAGAGTATTATTGAGGTAATATTGGCCAATAATTTCCCAGCTCTTATGAAAGACATGAAAATACATGTTTAGGAAGAACAGCATATGCCAATTAGGATAAATGCAAATAGCCTTACCCTAGGATACATAATATTCAGAATGCCAAATACCAAATATAAAGAGAAAATTCTGAAAGCAACAAGGGAAAAATGAAATATTACATATAAGGGATAGCCAATAAGACTTAGTATGGATTTTCTTCAGAAACCATGGAGGTAAGAAAGCAGTGGTATGACATAAAGAAGGTGCTAAAAAGAAAAACTGCCAGCCAAGAATTCTTTATCTAAAAAAATATCCTTCAGATGTGATGGTGAGTTTAAATATTCACAGATAGAAACTAAGTGTTCATAAACAGGAATGCAGCTCTGCAGGAAATGCTAAAGGAAATTCTACAGCTGGAAAAGAGAAGAAAGAGAAGCTTGGAGTAGAGTGCAGTTTGAAGAATATTGAAAAGAATAATCAAAAAGATAAGAGAACAAAAATTAGAGATGACATGATAAAGTCAAAGGACAACATAGCTGATGTAATGCCTTTACAGCAATAAATTAAATGCTAACCAAATAAACTCTGCTGTCAAAAGACATAGGTTAACAGAGTGGAAAGTGAAACGTGAGCCATCAATATGCTGTCTTCAGGAGATTCACCTCAGATTCAAGGATGCAAATAGACTGAAAGTGAAAGACTGGGAAAAGATATTTTACAGAAATCATATCCAAAAGAGAACAGAGGTAGCTATACTGGTGCCAGACAAAACAGACTTTAAATGCAAAAGAGTGATGAGTAATGCAGAAGGACATTATAGACTAATAAAAGGACAATTCACTAGGAAGGAATATCAGTCATAAATATCTATGTACCTAATAATGTGCCCCCAAATATATGATGCGATCTCTGGTAAAACTGAAAGGAGAAATACACATCTCTACAATAATAGTTGGAGATTTCAATACACAACTGACATCAATAGCTAGAACAACTATACAGAAGATCAACAGGACACTGAAAACTTTAACAATGTGAAAAACAAACTGGACCTGACATATAGAGAACATTGCATCCCATATCATCAGGTTATACATTCTTCTCAAGTGCTCATGGATCTTTCTCCAGGATAGAACACAGATTGGGCCTCAACACAGCCCTCAATAATATTAAGAAGACTGAAATTATACAAAGCACATTTCCTGATCATAATGGAAATTGTGATTAGTAATGGAAGAAAATATGGCATTAATGTGGAGAAAGTGGCCTTGGTAGCTGCTGAGGGTAGGGAGAAGGAACAGGAAGATGATGTGGGGGCATTTTCAGGACTTGGAGCTGTCCTGGGTGGTACTGCAGGAACAGTTGCTGGACATTGTAGGTCCTGCCCTGGCTCACTGGGTGGACTGACTGAGAGTGTAAACTACAATGTAAACCACTATCCATGTGGTGCAGCAGTGCTCCAAAATGTATTCACCAAATGCAATGAATGTGCCACAATGATGAAAGAGGTTGTTGATGGGGGAGGAGTGGCGTGAGAGGGTGGGAGCTATATAGGGACCTCATATTTTTTGAATGTAATATTAAAAAAATAAAGAAAGAAAAAAAAGTTTATATCCATAAGAACTGAATGTAGTGATGTGAATAGACATCTGCACACTGATGTTCATAGCTATATTATATCACAATTGCCAAACATGGACACAACCCAGGTGTCCATCAGTTGTTAACCACCAAGCTGAATGTTGGGGCAGTTGCTGTTGTTAGGGAGATCTTTCTGGGCTTCCAGTGATTTTCTCCATTTTAGAGGTGAGCTGTTAACACCAGCATCAGGGACCCAGCATGGAAGGTCTGACTGAGGTTCTCCTTTAGCATCCATTTCTGTTACTTCTGCTGGTCATCAGAAGCCCTGTCCTGCATTGAGTGCTCCCTAGGCTAGGCTGATATCCCCAGGACCATGCTCTTTAGGCAACAGTTCAGGTCCCCTACTACAATCCTCAACAACCCTCATGAAGATAGAGTCTCAGATTCCCAGACATGTATATGGTTTGTGGGCCATCTCTGCCCCAATTCACATGTGCCAGGATCTCCCAGGCCCTTGCTGTGACTACCTGCAAACTGTCCTCCTAAAACAGCAAAGAGCCTTCCATGATTCAAAGGATGTCACATCTAATGGAGGCACTCCAGGCCTAGTGCAATGAGTAAGGATGGCTGAGTCGTTGAGGGCAAGTGACAGAGGGTGTCTGGTGACCAGGGTGAGCAGCTCCTTCCAGTCCTGTCCTTGTGGAGTCTCTGCCCTCCCCAGCCTGGGCCTAAGTCTGTGAAGGGGCTTCCCCCCAAAGGAAACTTCTCAGGGCTCCAGACCACATCCACAGGTCTGTTGATCTCCTTTCCTCCTGAGGGGAAAGTTACCCACCCACCAACAGTCCCTGAGCTGGAATCATTGGATGACTGTAGCCAGGCTGCTGCTAGGTGAACTGCCACCACCCCATACACCTCATTGTGGTGTGTGGTATTCATCACCACTATTGAGTCAAATTTACCCACTTTTTTCAGTTGACCCTGGCATCTGTCATAGAGGGATATGTGAGGGTGTCCCACCTAACTTCCTGGCTATGCCAATTGCTGATGATGTCAATGTCAAACATTACTGTAGGGGTTGCCAACTGGAAAATGAATCCAAGGAGGGGAGATAATTGTGTCTACTTTGTTCTTTGAATTACCGGTGTTTGCATGGTAACAGTTTGAAGCAGGGCAGATCCCAGAAAATTCTGTTCTTATAGCTAATTCATTCCTGTAATGTCATTGTGAAATAGTGTATTAACTTGTTAATGCTGCATCACCAACCAGCCTGATACAAAGAGGCTTAAAACAATGAGCCCTCTATGTATTTGCTTATTCTAATTGTTTCAAAGCAGTGAGATCATACAGTATTAATCCTATCATGTCTGGCTTATTTTACCCAACATGATGTATTCAACTTCATCCATGCTGTTACATGCACAGGATTTTGTTTTTACAGGCAAATAATATTCCATTGTTTATATATACCACATTGTATTTTTCCATTCATTGGTTAATGGACATTTGGTTTGCTTCCATTTTTGTCAATTGTGAATAATGTTACTATGAACATAGGGGTACAAATATTTATAAAGGATCATGGTGCTCATAGCACAACATTGTGCATGCAAATAACAGCAAAGAATTATATATTTAAATGTGATTAAAGGGTGAAAGTTAGATAACATATATGGTACTAGAAACAAAATTTAAAACATTCCATGGAGCTGCAAAACACAAACAGTAAACCCTAAGTTAAATCATGGTCCAAGGTTAAGACTCAATTTATAGAAATGTAACACAAATACCACACCAAAGAAAGGTGATAATAACAGGATGGTAAAGTGAATCCTGTGTTTTATGCAGGATTTTTCTGTAAACCCACCGTGTTCTAATAAATAAGAAAAGATATAAAAGAACAAAATAATATCCTTAGAAATTAGTTCATCTTAGAGAGAATTCTCAAAGGGCATTTAACAGCACAAAACCCAAAATTACATAATTTTGTGTAATCTTGGTGTTAGAAACTGTAAAATAGGGAATTCATTAAATTCTGTCATGCTGCAAAGTTTCATCTAACTCAGTATTCTGGAATTTCATCAGGATTTTATAGTAACAAATTCACAAAAAATTAGTAAGAAAACAGCTTCTGTTTGAGACAGAACAAATAGTAGATGAGCATTTACCCCTACTCCAGTGAATCACAAGTTACTTAGAGTTCCCCAGCAAATTGCAACTGATTCTGGTCAGAAATATCTACCAGGTAAATGGGAAACATCTCCACTGGGTTTATAATAAAAGTCAAATTTTATGTTATAAGTGTATATATGTTACTATGATAAAAATAACTAATGAAATGACTAAATAATTAAATTAATAAAATAAAAGCAGAAAATCTAAAAAGCATTTCAGAAAATGTTCACTTGAATCCAATATAATGTTGCAATAGTTGCAAGATATTTACCAACACCAAAAGTTGCTGCCTAGTAGATACTATTGGCACCCTCCTTCCCCTGTTGGTGGAACATAAAAAACACCCAGTTTTTGCATACATCCACAGGGGTAGAGAATCACTTTTGTTTGAGAATCATTGGCTGAGAGATTGAGAACTGGAAACATCTTTATAAGGTTCCCAGCAATGTCCCAGTCCTTACTCAGTCTAAAAATTTAGGCAACTTCTCAAAGCCTTCTTCCCCAGTGATTTACACAAATGTATAATTAGGATCATAATATTACTACTCTTATAGGATGGATTCTTGTAAGAATTCAATAAGAAAATCCCTATGAAGCTCAAGTAATGTATCATAAAGAAGTTGAAAAACACTTCTTTTAATTAATAGACACTTTAAAAATGAATGATTAAATGTCATCTCTAAAGGTGCAATAATGGCAGGATACTCCTAATTGATTGGAAAGTCTCATCAAGCCAAGGGAGGTAGTGGTTATGGTTTCATATCCAAGGAGCACAGTTTCTACTTTGTTGAAAAGGGGGAAAGAATACTTCAGAAAGAAGAAACAGGTTGTATTCTTACCCAATGTCAATGATTGGAGATCCAATGGACTAATGAAGGTGAATTTGTTAATATTAGTCAAGTTAAGCACTTTTTAAAAGAAATCAATTCTATTGATCCATATTAAAGCATAAATCCATCCGAAGTGTAAAATCAATGATATTTGATATAATCACATATTTTTGCATTCATCATTTTGATCATTCTTAAAGAACTTGCATTATTACAATATTAATAATAAGCAGAAAACAAACAAAACTCATCACCTCTCAATTTCTCTATGCTTTCTTACCATACTTAACTGCTAATCTTTTTCCTTATTTCTAGTATATTTTTATTTATATTTTGTAGATAACATTTTATGAATGCAGTATCACCCATACTCAAGTTTTACATGTGGTTTTACTATCTTCTGTTGTCCCATGTTACAATTTTTAGTTTCCTTCTAGTAATATCCATAACATTAGAGTTTCCCTTTCAGCCACTGTCATACCCATATAATAGCTCTGTTACAAACTCTATGATATGCATTTATCCTTTCTATTTCTTTCCAAAGATTTACAAACCATCTTCTGACCAATTCTTCACAGATTAACACTTAACTCTCTGTTCTCCACCGTCCTTCTAATTTCTGGTGACCTATATTCTAATTATTAACTCCATATATTTACACCATATGTTTAGCTATAATAACACAATCATACAGGTATTTGCCCTTTTGTGTCTGGCTTGCTTCACTCAGCATAATGCCCACCAAGTTCTTTCATGCTTTCAAATGCTTCATGACTTCATTTGTTCTTACAGCTACAAAATATTCTATCATATCTATACACTATAATTTGTTTACCCATTCATCAGCTGATGGACACCTGGGCTATTTTCCAGCAAATTGTGAATAATGACACTATGAACAACAGGATGCATATACCTGTTCATGTCCCTGCTCTCAATTCTTCTGCATAAATACTAAGTAATGGTATTGTGAGCACACATGGCAAGTCTATATTCAATTTCCTTAAGTACTGCCAAATATTCTGAAAGAAACATTGGATTACAGAGTCTGGAGACTCCCTGCAATTCCCTAAGAAAATTTCCATCTTAGTGCACTAATCCTGAATGAAACCAACTGTCCAAAAGGTGCCAGTTCACCAGGAGCATCTAACAGAACATGAGTACCAATTATTAAACTGCCTGAAATGTGTTTTCAAAACAAAGCTAAGTATCTATTGCAATTTCTTTCTGAAAATAACTTAGAGAAAAAAATACATATACTGTTCCCACCAGCTTTTACAAAGGGGTGCCATCTTTATAAGCACCTAACCTTGTCTACCTCTGTAACCCAATGTCCTCTTTTAAAAATGGGTATTCCAAATTTTGTCTACCAAGGCTATCTCTTTTCCTTCCTTCATCTTCCTATCTTCCACTTTCAGTTGTAATTCTTACATCCAAAATCTCTTTAGTCTACAACTTTTCTGGTTTATATTTTAACTCATCTATTCTGTTTTCTTTCTTTTATTAAAATTTTCTTTTTTCCTTTCTTTTCTTTTTCCCTCTCTCCTTATCATTCTGGTCTTTTAATTCATTCTATATATTTTCACTCTTTGGATTTCAATATCATTGCAGGTACTCCACATTATTATTCCTATTACTCTACAATGCTTACATGAGTTAAATGTTCATTTTCCTAGGTCTTATATAGTTCCTATTCTAACTTTTACTACTATTCTTAATATTATCATTCTTCTTTTCTTACCTCTTTTGCTTTTTGTGTCTCTAATCTTTTTCTTTCAAGGGAACATAGATATTAGCAAAGAAATAGAACAAGAAGAAAGAAAAAAAAACTGTCAAAGAGAAACCTTAGCATACACACACAAAAACCAACAGCTAAATAAAACCTGAGTATAGAGAGAAGCTAATCAATAGAATAAACCCATCAAAATAAAAAGATGACATGCAGCAATGAAAAATCACAAACCATACAAAGAATCAAGAAGACACGGCTCAGTCCTGTGAACAAACTAAAAGCCAGGAAAATATGCAGACCATCATACAACTAATCAAAGCTGTACAAACAAATATCATGGAACAATTTAATGAAGTTAAAGAAGAGATTAAGATATTAAGAAGACACTGGGGGGAAGTAGACTTGGCCCTGTGGTTAAGGCATACATCTACCACATGGGAGGTCTGTGGTTCAAACCCCGGGCCTCCTTGACCCATGTGGAGCTGGCCCATGTGCAGTGCTGATGCATGCAAGGAGTGCCATGCCATGCAGGAGTGTCCCCCACATAGAGGAGCCCCATGCACAAGGAGTGTGCCCCATATGGAGAGCTGCTCAGTGTGAAAGAAAGTGCAGCCTGCCCAAGAAAGGTGCCACACACATGGAGAGTTGATGCAGCAAGATGATGCAACAAAAAAAGAAACTCAGATTTCCATGCTGCTGACAACAACAGAAGCAAAGAACATGCAGCAAATAGACACAGAGAACAGACAACTGGGGTGGGAGGGGGGAAGGGGAAATAAATAAATAAATAAATCTTTTAAAAAAAGAAGATGCTGGGAGAACATACTGAAGAAATTGTAAACATACATAAAAAGATAACAGATATGATGGTGATGAAGGGCAAAATCCAAGAAGTCAAGAATATACTAACTAAGAGCACATAACAGCAGTTTGAACAGGCAGAGGAAAGAATTAGTGATGTGGAAGACTGTAACTCTAAAATGAAAGAGATAGTAAAACATATATATATATATGAAATAGAAAAAATCCTGCAGGGACTTAGGGATTTGAATATCAACTCAAAATTCACACATAGACCCATTATAATCATCCCAGAGGGAGAAGAGAAGGGAAAGGGGAAAGAAGGAGTGTTGGAGGAAATAATAACTGAAAACTTCCCAAACCTATTGAGGAAGATGGATGTACATGTCCAGGAAGCACAATGCACCCCAAACAGTATAATTCTCAACAGGCCTACACCAAGAAATATAGTTGTCAAACTGTCCAATGCTAAAGACAAAGAGAAAATATTGAAGGCAAAAAGAGAAAACAGAACCATTACATACAAGGGAAGCTCAATAAGATTATGTGCTGACTTCTCATCTGAAACCAGGGAGGCAAGAAAGCAGAGGTAAGACTTAATTAAGGTACTGAAAGAAAAAAAAATCCAGCCAAGAATTCTCTATCTAGCAAAGCTGGCATTCAAAAATGATGGAGAGTTACAAATATTCACAGATAAACCAAATTTGAGAGTATGCTAATAAGAAACATGACTTCAAGAAAAAATAAAGGGAGTTCTGCAGGTTGAAAGGAAAAAACAGGAGAGAGAGAGCAGGAGGAGGACATAGGAAAAACTAAAAGGGAAAAAAGAGAAATAAAAACAACATATGACATACATAAACAACAACAAAATATGGCTAATGTAAGTAATTCCTTAAAAGTAATAACCCTGAATGTTAATTGAATAAACTCACCAGTCAAGAGATACAGATTAGCAGAATGGATAAGGAAATATGACCTCTCTACATATTGTCTACAGGAAACCCACCTTAGACACATGGATTCAAGGCAGTTGAAAATGAATGGTTGGAAATCAATCTTACAAGCAAACAATAACTGTAAAAGGGTGGGAGTAGCCATACTAATATCAGACCAAATAGACTTTAAATTCAAAACTATTGTAAGAGACAAAGTTGGAAATTATATATTAGTAAAAGGAGAAATCTTTCAAGAAGAAAGGACAACCATAATCATTTATACACCTAACCAGGAAGCCTCAAAATACATGAGGCAAACATTGGAAAAAACAAATGTAGAAATAGATGCCTCTACAGTTATGGTGGGGGGCCTTAATACATCATTATCACCATTAGACTGAACATCTTGACAGAGAATCATTAAAAAAAACATAGTGGCTGCAGGAAATATTCAGTTATAGGAGGACAGAGCTTGCCCATCTGCCCTTTACAATGTTCCTTCCCTCTTATGTTTAGATGCTTTTCAGATCGTGAGTGACTTATGTGTAGATGCTTTTCAGACCATGAGACAGGGGTAGGCCTTACCCATCTTCGTAGCTCCACAAAACCAATTCTAGTCCCCCAACAGCCTCCTCAGGAAGTACGGTTGACTAGTGAACTTAGCTGAGATTGGTCTGGCAATGTCTTTCACGTCTAATGGAAAGTGTCAAATTTTGGCAGCAGGCTTTGCTGTAGGCCCCTGCCTGTGAACAAGATCCTCCTGCCTCTTGATTTGTCCCATATGCTCTGAACTCTGTCTAATGTACTACACTTGAGAAGTGCTATGTCAGAACCTTTGGGTGAATTTCTATAGAATATTTTTTATTTAATGTTTATTGAGAACTGGCAGGGAGAGTGCTGCTTAAAAGCACCCAGGGCATGTCCATTTTATTTTAGCATCTACAATTTACAGAAAGTGGCTGGATCACAGTTAAATGGAGACTTGCTCTTTTCCTTTTCTGAACTTAACAGAGTTTTTAATCTACTTCCTCTTTTCATGAACAGACAAACATGCAAGTGTCATGGAGTTGATTCCTTATGCAGTCTGATGATGATGACTGTATTGTCATCTTGTGAAGTTTTAAACACTGCCATCCAGTTAGAGGAGATACTCCTTTCTCCTTCTTGCTGTGAGATTAGTTCACTGTTCATTAGTATTTCCATAAAAGGATAAACTGGGGAAGGGAGGTGGAAAACAAACAAGTCAATTTTGCTGCAACCTGGTAGTTTTAAAAAGCTTGTGATGAACATAAGAGGTGAATGCAGCTTTGTAACTATGAACTAAAGTAGACTTATTATTATTCAAGCAATGGAAGAATTTGTATCATTGATATAAAGGCAGTGGCCACCAGAGTTTCTGAGGGGAGGAAGAGGGAAGAATAAGTGTAACAGGGTGCACTGAAATTGGAATTGTTCTGTATGATGCTGCAATGATAGATATAGGCCATTATATATTTTGTCAAAACCTATAAAATTGTGCAGGGCAAAGTGTCAACTATAATCCTTGGTTAGCAGCAATGCTTCAATACATGTTCATTAATTGTAACAAATGTACCACACTAATTAAAGATGTTGTTAATGGAGTAAAATGTGGAAGAGGAAGGGGTGGGGTATATGGGAATCCCCTACATTTTTGATATGACATTTATGTAATTAAAACTTTTTAAAAAATAAAAAAATAATATATATATTTTAAAAAAGGACTTTCAATTACACATTAGAGAATCTGGACCTAATAGATATATACAGAACACTACACCAAAATAGAGCAGGATATACACTAATCTGAAATGCACATAGATCATTCTCCAGGATAGACCACTTGTTAGCCCAAAAACCATTCTCAATCAGCACAGAAAGATTGAAATAATACAATGTAATTCTTCTGACCACAAGAGAATGAAGCTGGAAATCTGTAAGTGCCAAAGAACTAGATTATGCACAAAATATGGAAGTTGAACAACACAATCTTAGTCAAACAGTAGGTCAAGGAGGAAATTTCAAAAGAAATCAGTAATAACTACCTTGAAATGAATGGAAATGAGAACAAAACATATCAAAATGTATGGGAAGCAACAAATGCTGTACTGAGAGGAAAATTAATAGCCATAAATGCATATCTCATAAAAGAAGAAAGAGTCAAATCAAAGGCATAACTGTACATTTGGTGGAATTAGTAAAAGATCAACAAACTAACCCCAGAGTAAGTAGAGAGAAGGAAATAAAAAGAATTAGAGCAAAACTAAAAGAAATGGAAAATAAGAAATCACTGGAGAAATTAAACAAAAACAAAAGCTGTTTCTTTGAGAACACCAATAAGGTTGACAAACCTCAGCTAGACTAAAAAAAAAAAAAAAGAGAGAAGATGAAAACACACAAAATGAGAAATGAGAAAGAATATATCACCACTGATCTCAAAGTGAAAAGGTATCATAAGAGGATACTTTGAAATATTATAAACCAACAAGAAGGACAATTTAGAGGAAATGGATAAATTCCTAGAAATACATAAGCAACCTACACTGATGAGAGAAGAAATTGATGAACTCAACAGACCAATCACAAGCAAAGAGATAGAATCAGTCATCAAAAGACCTCCAAACTAAGACCAGACAACTTCACAGGTGAATTCCACCAAACATTCTGGAAAGAACTAAAACAAATCCTTGAATTCTTCTAAAAAAAATAGAAGTAGAAGGAAGATTGACTAAGTCATTCTATGATGCCAGCATTACCCTAATGCCAAAGCCAAACAGAGATGCCAAAAGAAAGGAAAACTACAGGCCAATATCTCTAATGAACATACAAGCTAAAATACTCACCAAAATACTTGCTAATTGTATTAAGCAACACATCAAATGAATAATACACCATGACCAAGTGGGTTTCATCCTGGGTATGATCATCTCTATAGATGCAGAAAAAGCATTTGGCACAATATACACACTTTCCTCATAAATACACTGCAAAAATAGGAATAGAAAGAAACTTTCTGAATATAATAAAGGGTATACCCATGCTAACATCATGTATAATGGTGAAATTCTAAAAGCTTTCCCTCCAGGATTGGAAACTAGACAAGAGTGGATGCCCACTATCACCTCTCCTCTTTAACATTGTATAGAAGTATTTGTTTGAGCACTGAGGCAAGAAAATATATAAAAGTCATTCAAGTTCAAAAGGAAGAAGAAAAATTTCAATATTTGCAGAAGACATGATTCTATACATAGAAAACTCTGAGAAATCTACAATTAGGCTTCTGGAACTTATAAATGATTTCAGTAATATCACAGGTTATAAGATCAATGCACAAAAACCAGAAGCATGTCTATATGCCAATAATGATCAACCTGAAGGAGAAATCAAGAAAAAAAGACTATTTACAATAATAACTGAAAAAATCAAATACCTAGGAATAAATTTAACTAAAGACATAAATGACTTATGCACAGAAAACTACACAACACTCTTAAATGAAATCAAAGAATTAAATAAATGGAAGAACATTCCCTATTCATGGATAGGAAAGCTAGACATCATTAAAATATCTATGCCACCCAAACTAATTTACAGATTTAATGCAATCCCAATAGAAATCAACAGTATTTTTTAGTGAATTGGAAAAACTAACTATGAAATATATTTGAAAGTACAGGAGACCCCTAATAACCAGAGGCATATTGAAGAGAAAAATGAAATCAAAGGAATCACACTACCTGACTTTAAAACATACTACAAAGCTACAGTGGTTACAACTGCATGGTCTTGGCACAAGGATAGATATACTGGCCAATGGAACAGAACTGAGTGTTCTGATGTAGATCCTCACATATACATCTGATATTCAACAAGGCCACAAAGCCTACCCAACTGGGAGAGAATGGTCTCTTCAACAAATGGTACTTAGAGAACTGGATATCTAGATTGAAAATAATGAGAGAGGAACACCATCTCACACCTTATAGAGTAATCAACACAAGGTATAAGAGCAAAGACCATAAAGCCCTTGGAAGAAAATGTAGGGAAGAATCTACAGGACATTGTAGTAGGAAATGGTTTCTTCATACCCCAAAGCATGAACAGCAAAAGAAAAATAGATAAATGAGACCTCCTCAAAATTAAAACCTTTTGTACCTCTAAGGAAGTTGTCAAGACAGTGAAAAGACAGCATATCTAATGGGAAAAAATATTTGATAACCATATGTCTGATAGGAACCTAATATCCTATATATAAAAAGAAATCCCATATCTCAAAAATAAAGACAAACAAGTCATTTAATAAATGGGCAAATGATTTGAAAAGACACTTCTCCAAAGAAGAAATACAAATGGCTAAAACATACATGAAAAGATGTTCAACATCACTAGTTATTAGGGAAATACAAATCAAAACTATAATGAGATACCATTTTACATGTATTAGACTGGTGGCCATTAAAAAAAAACCAGTGTTGTAGAGGATATGGAAGAATGGGAACCCTCATTTACTGCTGTTGGTAATGTTGAAAGGTCCAACTATTGTGGAGGACACTTTGGTGGTTCCTCAAAAACGAGTTCAGTGCGATGTCAGTTGGCCCTACTTTGGAGTTTGTGTTCCTGAGTGTGATGCAGCTGGACTCAGATGTGACCTTTCTACACATGCCTCTTTTGTCACTTTTACTGTATCTGTGGTTGGTGCTGGTGTTGTTGTATACTCAGGAGACCTGAATTTCTGCATAGTCCATGTGACAACCAAGTCCTGAGCTTCAGAACACTTGCAATTCCTACCCTCTGGCTTATTGGACTTACCCCAGCCAGCTAACAGGGAGGTGAAGAAGGTCAAATACCGCACCAGGGAGCCAAGAGTTCCTACAACTGCAAGCAGGGGAATTGCATCCATCATCCATGTGGAATCTAAGCCCCCTCTCGATATAGAAGTGGAGTGGGCATAACCATCCCAGGGTCCACAGGATGGAGGAATAGAGCATGGATTAGCATGGAATTCCTGATATTCTATTATGGAACTATTGTGATTAGCAATGGAAGAAATTGTAGCATTAATGTGGAGAAAGTGGCCATGGTAGCTGCTGAGGGTAGGGAGAGGGAAGAAGAGATATGATGTAGGGGCATTTTCAGGACTTGGAGTTGTCTTGGGTGATACAACAGGGACGGATGCTGGACATTGTATGTCCTGCCACTGAGTGGACTGGGGGAGAGTGTAAACTACAATGTAAACCACTATCCATGTGGTGCAGCAGTGTTCCAAAATGTATTCACCGAATGCAATGAATGTCCCACAATGATGAAAGAGGTTGTTGATGTGGGAGGAGTGGGGTGAGGGTGGTAGGGCGATATATGGGGACCTCTTATATTTTTGAATGTAACATTAAAAGAAAAAAGAAAAAAAAATAACTGTAGAAGTGCCATATGGCCCAGCATTTTCACTGCTGGATATATACCCAGAAGAATTGAAAGCAAAGACACAAACCAATATATGCACACTAATGTTCATAGTGGCATTATTCACTATTGCCAAAGTTGGAATCAACCTAAATGGCCATCAACTGATGAATGGATAAACAAAATGTGCTATACACATACAATGGAATATTACTCAGCTCTAAGAAAGAATACAGTACTAACACATGGGATAACATGGATGAATCTTGAGGACCTTATGTTGATTGAAGCAAGCCAGATATTAAAGGACAAATATTATATTACCTCTCTGATATGAATTAAGTGAATTGAACCAACCCAGAGAGCTAGAGTGTGGAAGATTGCTTTATAGGAAAGAGAAAGATAGAAGAAGGTTGTGAGCCAAAGCCCATGTGGAAAAAATCTATGATACACTGGAAGTGCTTAGTTCTGCCATGAAGCGATATGACAGGGATGTGGTGACACATTGTGTTGAGCAGTGTGAGCTTGACAGGTGAGTAGTGTGGGGAGGATGGTTTGGACAGTCTATGGAACAGGGGGGAGTGCTGGTGGAGGAAGCAGGTGAGCAATGGGGATTGGTCGGTACATGGTCGAAACCACAATTTTGAGAAAGCTCTCTTAGCTATATGACAAGAATGGGTTATTAATTTAGGGCATTCACTGAGGGGGGATTTGGGAGATTGCACCCCTGGGGCAGTCTTCTAGAGAATGTGTGTGATTATTTGGTAATAGTGTGTGGTATCAGTGGGTGGAGACCTATATAATGAGCAAGAAGGAATTGGATTCCAATCCTGGGGAGACCTGATATGATTTCATACAGAGGGGAGAGTGTCTGCTGAGAGTATGGGCAGTTCCTAATAGGGGAGGATAGACTAGTGTTTCAAGCCCTCAGCATTATTGCAATTATCTATGAATCTTGTCTTTCAAGGAGTAGTCTGTTGGTCCCTGTGGGCCCCAAGGGGAGAGAGAGGGAGGAATAGAATACATGGGAGAGAGGATATTTAGAGGGTAATGGAAGTATTCTGCATGATCTTGCAATGATGGATACAGGACATGTTAAATGTTATAAAAAATTTTAAAAGTATATGGTCTGAAGTGCAAATCATAATATGAACCATTGACCAGGGTTGGTAGTTATATATCAATATTTGAACACCAATTATGGAAAATGTACCATCCACATGTAAAATGGTTATTGACACAAGAGGGGAGAAAGGGGAGAGGAAGCTGGGTATATGGGATTCCCTTATATTCTGTACGTGACTTTCTGTGATCTAAACTTCTTTGAAAACAAGATGAAAAAAAAGTAAGACACTGGGGAAAAATGGAAGAAAATCCTGCTGTACATACAGGATAACAGAATTATAGTGTTGAAAGACAAAACATCAAAATTTTAAAAATACATATTTTTCATTATTTTTAATATGCCCATTTTTTACTTTATTTTAGTTTCAGTTTTTAAAATTATTTATGTATTTTATTTCTATTGTTTAAACCTTCATGATTATTTCATGTTCCTAATTGTATTTGGTGATAGTCTGGGTTTTATTTTTGAAGAAGTATTGGATCAATTATGGCAGAGGAGGATCATTGGTGTGGGGTGTCAGTGATGGGAAATACATGGAAGGAAGTTCACCTGGGCATACATATAAGGTATATAATTGTGTTCAAGTGTTCATGGAGCATTGCCACAGTTGGTAGAGATTCACAAAACTGAAAGGATATTGAATTTCCATCCTGGGGAGCTCTGCCACATTCTCTAATGGAGCAGCATCAATCACCAAAGTACAGGGCCAATGACCAGTGTCCATTGATGGGCTCTTGATATTTACATTATCCTTATGAGCCTTTGTCCTTGAAGTTGCAATGTAGCCTAGTGTTGTCAGATGCCTAAGAGTTACCACCTTAGAACCTCCCTGTTGCTCAAATGTGGCCTCTCTCTGAGCTAAAATCATCATACAAATGCAATACTTTGCCCTCAGCATGGGATATGACTCACAGGGATGGGCCTCACTGGAACTGAAAGATTACTTACTACCAAACACCAATGAGCACTGCAACTGTAAAAAGTCCTTGAATTAAAAGGGGGAAAGGTAAAGACAAATGAATTTATATTTCTAAGAGATTTCAAAATGTGTTGGGAGGTCTTCCCAGAGGTAATGCTTGTGCACATCTCAGCAGGATGTCATAGACAGCCAAAGTAGATACTACCCCAAATAGTAGGGCTTCTGAGGGCTCTGGAGACATCCAGGTCCTATGGTCATGGCAGAGACCTTTGGTGATTGGTGCCTTGCCAGTGTACCCTACTTTGGAGTTTGTGCTTTCTGCTGTGACAGAGTTGGACTCAGATATGACTTCTCTTCACATGCCTCTTCTGTCTTCTTTATTTGAACATATATTTAGTGTTAGAATTTGTAAGGGTATGCCCAGGAGATTTGAATCCCTGGGCTGTCTATGTGCCAGCTGGACCCTGAACCTCAGCAGATTTGCAACACCTAATCTCTAGTTCTTTGACTCACCCAGGACAACTGAAAAGAAGTGAGGATGGATAACCACCATGCAAAGGAACCAAGATAATCTACAACCACAAGCAAGAGAGGCCCAACCATCGACCATATAGGACTGAATCCCCCTCTCAATTATAAGTGGAATGTGCATCATTATCCCGGAATTCTCAGGAGTGGGTAATAAAATATGGACTAGAGTGGACTTACTGGTATTTACCCTAGACTTATTGTGATTCTAGCAATGGAAGAAATTACATCATTGATATGGAGACAGTGGCCACTGTAGGTGCTGAGGTCAGGGAGAGGGAGAAATAGGTGTAATACAGGGGCATATTCAGGAATTGGAATTGTTCTGAGTGACATTGCAATGACAGATATGGACCATTATATATATGGCCATAACCTACAGAATTGAGTGGGAGAGAATGTAAACTACAATGTGAATTATAATACATGATTAGTGGCAACATTCTAAAATGTGTTAATCAATTGCAATGAATGTATCACACCAATGAAAGAAGTTCTTAATGTGGGAATGGGTGGGATGGGTTGGGAGTGGGGCATATGGGAATGCCTTATGTATTAATCAGCCAAAGGGGTGTTGATGCAAAATACCAGATATTGGTTGGTTTTTATAAATGGAATTTATTTAGGGTAGGAGCTTACAGTTACCAGGAAATAAAGCATAAGTTACTTCCCTCACTAAATTCTATTTCCATGTGTTGGAGCAAATGACCGCTAATAGCTGTGAGAGTTCATGCTTCCTGGATTCCTTTCTTCTAGGATCTTGCTTCTTTCTGGGTTCAAGTTTCTTTTCTTGCTAGGGCTTTCTTTTTCATGAACTAAGGGTTCCTCTGTTCCTGGGGCTGACTTCTCTTTCCTCTGTGAGCTTACCTCTCAGGGCTCCAGCTTAAGGCTTCAGCACCAAACTCCAACATCAAAAGTCCTTGCATCAAAATCTCCAGATCTGTCCTTTGCCATCCATTTAACCTGTGAGTACCCACCCAACAAGGGGTCGGGACTCAATGCCCTAATGACATGGCATATTTAAGCCCTAATCACAACTAATCATGCCCAGTAATAGACCAGATTACAAACATAATCCAATATCTTTTTTTGGAATTCATAACCATATCAAACTGCTATACCTTATGTATATTTCTGTGATATTTTATTTAATCTAAGTATCTTTTAAAAATTAAAAAAAATAATTAAAATGAAATATTTGCATTTTATACAATTATAATCAACAATATGTAGTACTCTGTGTCTGGTTTCCTTCATTAGCATAATGTCATTTTTTTCCTATTAATATTTTGTGTTATTGACATACATTTTTTCAACTCCAAAGTTAAATAGTCTTTTATATGCAATTTTACCCATATTCATATTTCACATAATATGTTTATATTACTCCTAATATATTTAGTTCAAATTACTGCAATCGTAGAGTATTTGTCTCTTTGTCTTTGTGCCTGGCTTGCTTTACTCTGCACTATGTCCTCCGGGTTCATTCATGTTTTCATATGTTCCATGACTTCATTTCTTCTTACAATTTCATAAGATTTCATCATGTGTATACACCACAATTTGTTTATCCATTCATCATTTAATGGCTTCTGCATTGTTTCCAACTTTTGGCAATAGTGAATAATGCTTCTATGAACTTTGGTGTGCATTTATCTGTTCATGTCCCCACTTTCAATTCTTCTGGTCATATACCTAGCAGTGGGATTGCTGGATCATATGGCCATTCTATAGTTGGCTTTCTGAGGGACCACCAAGCTCTCCTACACAATGGCTGCACCATTCTACATTCCCATCTGCCATGGATGAGGGTTCCCATTCCTCCACATCCTCTCAAACACTTTTAGTCCTTTCTTTTTTTTAATAGCCATAAATCTAATGGGTGTAAGTTGATATCTCACTGCAGTTTTGATTTGCATTGCCTTAATACCTAGTGATGTTGGGCATCTTTTCATGTGCTTTTTGGCCATTTGTATTTCTTCTTTGGAGAAGTATCTATTGAAATCACTTGCTCATATTATAAGTGGGTTGTCTTTTTATTTTTTGAGATGTAGTTAATCTTTATACATGCTGGATATTAAGCCCCTATCAGATATATGGTTATCAAGTATTTTCCCACAATGACTGTGCTGCCTTTCCACTTTCTTCACAAACTCCTTTGAGGTGCAAAAGTTTTCAGTTATAAGGAGGTCCCATTTACCAGTTTTCTTTTGTTGCTCATGCTTTGGGCTTAAAGTAATTAATGAAACCATTTTCTAATATAAGATTTTGAAGATGCTTCCCTACATTTTTGTCCAAAATCTTCATGGTCTTGGCTCTTATATTTATGTCTTTGATCCATCCTGTGTTAATTTTTGTATAAGGTGTGAGATAGTGTTCTTTTCTCAATGTTTTGGATACAGATCTAGTTCTCTAAGCACCATTTGTTGAAGAATACATTCTCTACCAGTTGAATGGTTGTGGTTGCCTTGTCAAATATCAGTTGATTGAACATGCAAGGATCTATATCAGAACTCTTAATTTAGGTCCAATGGTCAGTATATCTATCCTTGTGCCAATGCCATGCAGTTTTGAACCATATAGCTTTGTAGTATGTTTTAACATTAGGTGCTGTGATTTCTCTGATTTCATTTTTCTTTTTCAATAAATCTTTGGCTCAGAGCCTCTTGCTCTTACAAAAGCATAGTTAGCTTTTCCAATTCTGTAAAAAATACTATGGTGATTTTTATTTAAGTAATTCTGTGAATCATTTTGAATAAGATAGATATCTTAATAATGTTTAGTCTTTCTAATCATGAACAGGGAATATTCTTCCATTTATTTCAGTCATTTTATTTCCTTTAAGAGTTGTGTAGTTTTCTGTGTACAAGTCACTTACATTTTTAGTTAATTTTATTCCTATGGATTGATTTTTTTATTTGCCATTGTAAATGGAATTTTTCCTTGATTTCTCCCTCAGATTGCTCATTATTGGTGTATACAAAAACTACTGATTTTTTTTTTTGCCCATTGATCTTATAACCTGATACTTTATTGAACTCATTTATAAACTCTAGTAGTTTGATGTGGATATCTCCTATCACATCTACAGATAGACTCATGTCATCTGTAAATAGTGAAATTTTTACCTCTTTCTTCCAATTTTGATGACTTTTATATCTTTTTCTGCCTAAGTGCTTGAGCAAGTACTTCTAACACATTGTTAAATAAGAGCAGCAACAGTGGGTATATTTGTCTTGTTCCATATCTTAGAGGGATTTTTTTTAGGATTTTACCATTGAATAGGATGTTAGCTGTGGGTTGTCCTATATACCCTTTATGATGTGGAGGATGATTGCTTCTATTGTTATCTTTTGACATATTTTTTCTCAAGAAAGTTTGCTGTATTGTGTTGAATCCCTTTTCTGTATCTATATAGGTGATGTGATTTTTAACTTTTGATCTTTTTATGTAGTGTGTTACATTGATTTTCTTATGCAGAAACATCATTGCATAAGAGGGATGAAACCTACTTGTTCATGGTGTATAATTCACTTGTTGCATTGTTGAATATGGTAAAGTATTTCATTGAGTGTTTTAGCATCTAGGTTCATTAGAGTGATTGATCAATAGTTTTCCTTTCTCATGGCTTCTTTGTATGACTTTGGTATTAGGGTGATGTTGGCATCATGGAAGTAGTTATGAAGTGTTCCATCCACTTCTATTGTTGGAAGAGTTTTAAGCAGGATCAGTGTTAGTTCTTTCCAGAATGTTTTGTAGTATTCACCTGTGAAGCAATCTGGTCCAGAGGTTTTCTTAGTTGTGGGGGTTTAATGACTAATTCAGTCTCATTACTTGTAATTGGTCTGTTGAGTTCATCAATTCCTTCTTACATCTAGTTAGGCTGCTTGCTTGTTTCTAGGAATTTGTCCATTTCCTCTAAATTAAACATCTTGTTGGCATACAATTCTTTAAATATCCTCTTATACTCTAGTTCAGTTGGGTTGGTGGTGATGTCGCCTTTCACATTTATGGTATGTATTGCATCCTCTCTGTTGTTATTTTTTTGTTAGACTAGCTAAATTTTCATCAATTTTATTGGTTTTCTCAAAGAACCAGCTTTTGTTTTGTTTATTTCTTCTTGTTCTTTCTTATTTTCAATTTCATTTAGCTCTATTCTAATCTTTTTTATTCTCTTCTTTCTACTTCCTTTGGCATTATTTTGTTGTTCCTTTTCTAACTCCTCTTGAAGTTCAGTTAGGTGTTTGCTTTAAGCTCGTTCTTCTTTATTAATATGGCTAGAGGAGGGTGAGTCTTTTAGGGTGTTGGATGTGAGGAGTATTTGATACTGAATGCACCTGGGGCAAGCTTCTAGGGATTGTGTATGTTCACATTGTAAAAAGTGTGCTATACCACAGAATCAAGACCAACCTAAGGAGTTGGAAGTTGTTGGACTCCCACCCTGTTGATCCCTGCTATGTTCTGAAGGGTGGGAGCCTTTCAGTAGCATTGATCATGACTAATAGAAGAGGACAGAACAGTGTATCAAGCCCTCAATGCTTTTGCAAGTAACTGTGAATCTTGTTCTCTAAGGAGTAAAGCTTGGTGGTTGCCCTAAGTCCTTGGGGAGGGGGAAAGGAGGAATAGAATAAATGGAACATGGGCATTGGAAGTGGGGCAATGAAAGTGTTCTACACGATCTTGCAATGATGGATACAGACCATGTTAAATTGTGTGAAAATTTATAAAGCTGTATTGTCCAAAATGTAAAATATAATGTAAATCATTGGCCATGGTTAGTAGCTATGCTTCAATAAATGTTCATCAATTGTAATAAATATACCATCTGCATATAAAATGCCATTAATAGGGGAAAGAGAAAAGGGAGAGGGATATTGGGTTTATGAAATCCCATCTATTCTCTATATTACTTTTCTGTAACCTAAAGCTTCTTTGAAGATAAAATGAGAAAAATTAGACACTCAGTGAATAATTGGAAGAAAATATCACTGTACATAGGATACAACATATCTTACAGTGTTGAAATGACATAATGTCAAAACATTCTTTTTAATTTTATATTTTAACTATTTTTATTATTCCATTTTTTAATAATTTTTACCTTCCTTTTATTTTTAAAACTATCATTATTACTTCATTTTCTTATTAATGGTATTTGGCTATTTTTTGGTTTCATATTTGAATAAGTTTTGGATCACAGAAGGGTTATAACTGTAGCAGGGATAGATCATTGATGTGGTGTGTCAATGATGTGGGATGAATAGGAAGAGGTTCACCTGGGACATAATTTTAAGGCATAAAAATGTGTTCAAGTGTTCATTGGGTATTGTCCCAGTTGGTGGAGATTCACACAATTACTGAAAGAATATCAAATTCCCACCCTGAGGAGTTATGCCACATTCTCTGATAGGATAGCAAGAATTCCCTAAGTACAGGTGCAGGCATTAGTGTAAAAGGATGGACCATTCTGGAGCCCTTGATATTGATAACTGTACTTATTAACCTTTATTCTTAGCTTAGTATTATAGGGTGTCTAAGAGTTAACTACTAAAAGCCTCCTTGTTTCTAAAATGTGGCCTCTCTCTAAACCAAACTCAGCATATAAGGGCATTACCTTCCTCCAGGATGGGACATGACTCCCAGTGATGAACCTCCTTAGTATCAAAGGATTGCTAACAAGTGCCAACTAGCAGTGTGACTGGATGAAGGACTTTGACCAAAAGGTAGAAAGTATAAAAACAAATGATTTTATATGCCTAAGAGACTTCAAAATGAGTCTATAGGTCATTTCAGAGGTTTGACTTAATCATGTCTCAGCAGGGTCTCAACGAGTGCCAAAGTAAATACTGCCTCAAATAGAGATATCCAGCTGCTATGGGCAAGGCTGACAGCTCAAGAGTTTAGCACCCTGCCAGTGGACCCAACTTTGGAATTTATGCTCTCCAGTGTGACAGAGTTGGACTCAGTTGTGGTTTCCCTACACATGGCTCTTCTTCACCTTCTTTTTGAACCTATAGTTAGTGCTAGTGTTGATAGGTGTATGTCCAAGAGATTTAAATCTTTGGGCTGTGCATGTGCCAGCTGGGCCCTGAATTTCAACAGATTTGCAACTCCTATTCTCCAGTTCATTGGACTCACTCAGGACAACTAACAGGAAGATGATGACGGACAATTACCTTCCCAAGGAACAGAGAGCATCTGCAAATGCAAACAAGATAGTCCCATCAATTGCCCCATGGGATCTATGCCCTCTTTCTATTAGAGGTGGAGTGGGCATCACTACCACAGAATCCTCAGGATTTGGGATTGAGTGATGGACCTGAGTAGACTTACTACTATTCTAGTATAGAGATTTTGTGATTCTAACAGTGGAAGAACTTTTTTTGTCTTTATTTATTTTATAATATTACATTCAAAAAATATGAGGTCCCCATATACCCCACACCCCCCTCACCCCACTCCTCAGTGGAAGAACTTTTATCATTGATGTGGAGGCAGTGGCAACTGGAAGTTCTGAGGAGAGGGAGAGGGAAAAACAGTTGGAAATTGTCCTGAATGACATTGCAGTGACAGATACAAGCCATTATATATCTTGCCAAAACTTACAAAATTGCACAGTAGTGAGTGTAAACGATCATGTAAATGATAATCCATGCTTAAAAGTGGCAATACTCAAAAATGTGTTAATCAATTATAACAAATGTACTATGGTAACATAAGACATTGTTGATGTGGGAAAATACAGGAGGGGTTGGGGATAAGGCTTATGGATATCCACAGTATTTTTTATGTAACATTTATGCAATCTAAGTATCTTTAAAGAAATCAAAAAGTGTATTTTTAAAAAATACATCCTTCCATTTTATGATACAATGCTCTATAGATATCTATCAGTTCTGGTTCATTTTTCATATTATTGAATTTTTCTGTTTATGTATCATTGCCTATATGTTCTATCCAATATTAAGTGTTGTGTATACAAGCTTCCAGCTATTATTGTACAGGCATCTATTTCTTCCTTCAGTTTTACCAGTGTGTTCTTCATGTATTTTGGGGCACTCTGGTTAGGTGCATAAATATTTAACATAGTTATTTCTTCCTGATGAATTACTCCGGTATATACATACAATGGAATACTATTCAGCTGTAAGAAGGAATTTAGTAAAAACACATGGGATACCATGGATGAATCTTTAGGACCTTATAGTGAGTGAAGCAAGCCAGACAACAAATACTACAGGACCTCTCTGATGTGAATTAAGCAAATCAAACTGTCTCAGAGAGCTAGAGACTGGAAGAGAGGCTTACTGGAAATAGGGGTGAGAGAAAGTTTGTTAGCCAAAGTCCACAGGGGTGAAATCTATAATAAAATGTAGATAAGTAGTTGTGCAGTAAAGGGATAAGACAAGGGTATAAGGACACTATTGGGTTGGACTTTGAAGACTTGAGAGGGGCTAGGATTTGGAGGATGGGCCAGATGGTCCAATGAATTTGGGGGGACGGATGGGGGAAACAAGTGAACATGGGAGTTTGTTGGGTATGTGGTTCCAACTGTAATGTTGTCTAATAATATAATAATATAATAATAATATAATAAGTAGCAGTAGGATAATATAATAAGTAATTATATTATTATAATATAATAAGTAACAGTATAATATGTGATTATATTATTATAATATAATAAGTAACAGTAGTATAAGGTGTTTGACAGTGGGCATATGGCACAGGGTGCACCTGGGGCAGGCTTCTAAGGATTCCGTGATCCTATTATTATTAAGGATTGTGTGAGTTCTCATCTTGTAATAGTGTGTTATATCAGTGGGTGGAGACCCATACAATGAGTGGGAAATTGTTATGCTCCCATCCTGGGGAGACCTGATGTTCTCAAACAGAAGGGAGTGTGTCTCTCGAAACCATGGGTGGCTCCCAGTGGGGAGAGACAGACTAATGTGTCAGACCCTCAGGATTGTTGCAAGTATATATGAATCTTGTCTTTCAAGCACTGAAGCTTGGTTTTCACTACAGGACCTAAGGGGAGGGGGAATAGAAGAATAGAATAGTTGGAAAATGGAGTAACTTGGGAGCAATGGAAGTGTTCTACATGATCCTGCAATGATGAATACAGGCCATGTTAAATATCACCAAAAAAAATGTATAAAGGTGTATAGTCTAAAATGTAAACCATAATGTAAACCATAATGTAACCCAAATTTTATAAAAGTGTACAGTCTAAAATATTAACCAAAATGTAAATAATAATGGAACCATAGTGAGTAGCTTTGTTTCAATATCTTTATATCAGTTGCAGCAAATGTAGCATTCACTTGTAGAAGGATCATTGCTGGGAAGGGAGAAAAGTGTTTGATGTTGGTTATATGAGAATTCCCTGTGTTCTATATGTGACTTTGCTGTGACCTAAAATTCTTTTTGTAGACATATAAAAAAAAGAATGTAGACAGTGAGGAATAAATGGAAGGGATTGCCTTGCCACTGCACATACAGAGCAACACCAATTGTAGTGACGAAAGACAAAATGTCAAAAAAATTTTAACGATATTTTTCATTTTTTATTACCCCATTTATCTTTTATTTTGTTTTATTTTTCCTAAATTATCATATATTCTATTTTATATATTCTATTTTTAATCTTTAAACCTATCTTCACTATTTAATTTTCCTATTATTTGAATTTGGCAATATATTAGACTTCATTTTTGAAGAAGTTTTGTATCACAGATGGATTCAACTACTACAACGGAGGAACACTGATGTAGGGTGTCATTGATGGATGATGCATGGGTGGGAGGGAGTTCTCTCAGGGCATACATATTGCATATATAGATATGTACATATGTTCATTGGGTATAAACAGAGGGGATAGTTTCACATGACAACTGAGGGAGTGCTGAGTTCCTATTCTGGGAAACTCCATCACACTCCCCAATGAAGCAGCAATAATCCTCCAAGAACAGGGAAGAAGGATGGTCCAATGGTGGGTCAGTGAAGAAGGATGGTCTAATGGAGGGCACTTGATTCTGATGGTTATGCTTATGAGCCTGTGTGCTTGAAATTTCAACTAGGCCTAGAGCAGCAGGGTGCCTGAGAGTTGCCTCCTGAGAGCCTCCATGGTGCGCAAATGTGGCCACTCTCTAAGCCAAACTCAGCATGTAAATGCATTACCTTCTCCCCAGCGTGCATAATGACTCCTGAGGATAAGCCTCCCTGCTGCCAAGGGATTACTACAATCACCAGCTGGTGATGCAAGTAAAAAAAGGCCTTGAATAAAAGGGGGTAATGGTAAAGACAAATGAGTTTATATGCCTAAGAGTCTTAGAAATGTGTCAGGTCATCAGAGGGTTTGCACTTATGCACATCTCAGCAGAATCTCAGAGACAGCCAAAATAGATACAACTCAGGTGGGGGAGCTCCCAAGAACTATGGAGACACCCTGGTTGTATGGTCATGACACATGGCTCTGGAGTTCATTGCCTTGTTATTGGGCCCTACTTTGCTCCTGACTCAGATGTGACCTCCCTATGCATGCCTCTTCTGTTACTTTTACTGAACCTGTGGTTGGCACTGGGGTTGGTGTATGCTCAGGTGACTTGCATCTCTGCACTGTCTATGTTCCAGGTGGACTCTGAGCCTCAGGAGAGTTGCAACACCTACTTTCCAGTTCATTGGACTTACCCAGGTCAACTAACAGAAAAGTGAGGCTGGTCAACCACCACACCAGGAAATCAAGAGAGTTTACAGCCAAAAGCAGAAGAATTCCATCCATCGACCATGTGCGATATAAGGCCACTCTTGATTTAGAGGTGGAGTAGACCTCATGATCCCAGTGTCCTCAGGATGGAGGAATAAAATATGGATTAGAGTGGAGAAGACCCTCAGAATGATTTATGAACATTGTACAGAAACAAGTCTTAAGTCTACTTGCCAACAAGGGGAGTGATCAGAAGACATTCTGGTTCCATGGCCCAAAAGTGAATGAGCAGGGGGAAGCAGCTGTGGCTCAATCAGTTGGGCTCCTGTCACCCACACGCTGCAGAGAGTTGCTGGCCCACAAACGTCATGGAGTGCTGCCCAGCCCACAAGTACCGCAGAGTGCCACCTGGCCCACAAGCACCATGGAAAGCCAACTCAACAAAGTGGCACAACAAAAAGGAGGCAAAGCAAAAATGAAGAAGAAGAACATGCAGCGAATTGACACAGAGAGCAGATAGCAAGTAAAAAGCTGCAAGGAGGAGGGATTTAAAAAAAAAAGTGAATCAGCAATAATTAGATTGTTCGAACAAACATTCTGATAATGAGGATCACTTACAGAACATGTTGTGACAACTCTTTGATACTAAAGAAAATAAGTAAACAATCACTGGGTATGTCCAGGCAGAGTTTGAAAAAATATTTGAGAAATAGTGTAAGTATGATTCAATAATTGAAAGATTACTGCATCTGTATTTCATGTAGACCACTGTCCATGTGGTGCAGCAGTGCTCCAAAATGTATTCACCAGGTGCAGCGAATGTGCCATGATGATGGAAGAGGTTGTTGATGTGGGAGGAGTGCAGTAGGGGGGTGGGGGGTTTATGGGGACCTCATATTTTTTTAACATAACATTTAAAAGAAAATAAGAAAAAAATTTTAAATAAAGCAAAATAACATACATTCATGTACTTAGATTCCATGATCCTATTATTATTAAAATTATATTTATAGTTGTTACATTTTCTTGTTGAAATTTTCCTGTCATCATTATATAATAGCCATCTTAGTCCATTATAGCTGCATTTGATTGAAATTGTACTTTATCTCATATTAGTATAACTACATAAGCTCTTCTTTGGTTAGTAGTTGCATGGTATTTGTGTTTTTCCATCCTTTCACTTTCAACCTACTTGCACCATTTAATTTAAGGTGAGTCTTTTGCAGACAGCACATTTTGGGAGCAGCGTTCATATCCATTCTACCAATTTATATTGGATTTTTTAATTCACTCATTTATTAAATTTATTTTTCTTTATTTTTAAAGCAGCTTTAGATTACAGAAATGTCACATCAAAAAATATAGAGGGGTGGTGGACTTGGCCCAGTGGTTAGGGCGTCCGTCTACCACATGGGAGGTCCACGGTTCAAACCCCGGGCCTCCTTGTCCCTTGTGCAGCTGGCCCATGAGCAGTGCTGGTGCACCCAAGGAGTGCCCTGCCACTCAGGGGTGTCCCCCGCATAGGGGAGCCCCACGCGCAAGGAGTGTGCCCCATAAGGAGAGCTGCCCAACGCAAAAGAAAGTGCTGCCTGCCCAGGAATGGTGCTGCACACACGGAGAGCTGACACAAGAAGAAGCAATGGAAAGAAACACAGATACCCGTGCCGCTGATGACAACAGAAGCGGACAAAGAAGACACAGCAAATAGACACAGAAAACAGACAACTGGGTTGGGGGGGCAATGAGAGGGAAATAAATAAATAAATAAATCTTAAAAAATATATATAGAGGATTCCCATATACCCAACCCCTCCACCTCCCAATTTCCTACACTAGCAACATCTTTCTTTAGTGTGGTACATTTGGTAAAATTAGTGAACACATATTGAAGCATTGCTATAAGCAATGGTCTGTAATTACTATTTTGGTTTACAATTTGCACCGCACCATTTTATAAGTTTCCATAAAATGCATAATGGTTTGTATCCGTCATTGCAAGATCATGCAGAACAATTTCCATGTTCTAAAAATGCCTCATGTTACATCTGTTCCTCCCACTCCCTCCCCTCAAAAACTCTGGAAACTACTCTTTTTATATTATTGTTACAAGTTTCTCCATTGCTAGAATAACGAGTCTATTTTAGTTCATGTTTGGCTTTCCCCCTTTTGTTTATTCATTCCTCAAACTTGAAAATTTTGGGATGGTGATGTCCACCCTACTTCTGTTTGAGAGGAGTCTTTTTTTTTTATTTTTATTGACTTTGTAATAATATTACATTAAAAATATATATGTGAGGTCCCATTCAACCCCACCCCCCCACCCCCCCTCTCCCCCTCCCAACAACACTTGTTCCCATCATCGTGACACATCCATTGGATTTGGTAAGTACATCTTTGGGCACCTCTGCACCTCATAGACAATGGTTCACATCATGGCCCATACTCTCCTCCATTCCATCCAGTGGGCCCTGTGAGGATTTACAATGTCCGGTGATTACCTCTGAAGCACCATCCAGGGCAGCTCCATTCCCAAAGATGCCTCCACTTCTGAGAGGAGTCTTTAGATCCAATGGGTCAGGTGAATGGGACTGTCCTGCTTGCAGTTGTAGATACTCTCTGTTTTGGAGGATGAGGATTGCTCATCTTCATTTTGTTAGTTATCCTTGGTGAGTCCAATGACCTGGAGAAGAGGTGTTAGCTGCAACTCTGCTGAGTTTCAGGACTCACCCAGGATGAGAACAGACCAAAGATTTAAGTCTTTTAGACATATATTTAATGGGTATAGTATTAATTATAAGTTCAAATAAATGTGGCAGAAGAGGCATGTGTAGGGAAAATATGTGAGTCTAACTCTGATACATTGGGGAGTTACTTTAGCACATATTCCAAAGTATGTGTCAATGAGGCAGTATCACTTTCTAACCTATTCATATTTAAATTCACTACTAATAATGCAAGACTTTCTTCTGCCACTTTGCTATTCATTCTTTGTCAGTCCCTCAAGTATTCTGTTAGTGATTTGTTTTATATATATTTGATTTTTTGTGTGTTGTATATGACTGAATTCCTTCTCTTTTCTATCAAGATATATTTTACATTTAATTTTCTTATGGTTGCCATAGAGTTAAAATTTAACACCCTAAATATATATTACAATCATATTTGGTTTGATACCAAACTGACTTCAATAGCATACATATATAGTTTTCTTATACCCTTCTGTTCTCCCCTGTTTTTGTCCTTGTTACCACTTAAATCACTTTATATTTTATTTCCAAAAGCATAGAGTTGTCATTAATTTTTATGCATTTATATTTTAGAATGTTAGGGATTCAGAAGTAGAATTACACACCAAACAATATAATGCAATAATTCTGGCATTTATATTTATGTAAATGGTTACCTTTACCATGGGTCTTTATTCTGCTTTGAACCACTGTCTAGTGCCTTCTCCTTTCAGTTTGGAGAATTCCTTTTAACAATTTTTGTGGAGAAAGTCTAAGTGTGATGAACTCCCTCAGCTTTTGTTTATCTGAGCCTGTCTTAATCTCTCCCTCATTTTTTTTCTTTTAGCAAATTTTGTATTTTTTAAAAAAGATACATAGATAACATGAAATGCTACATTAAAAATATAAGAGGTTCACATATATCCTCACTTCACCCCACCCCACACTCCTCCCACATCAACAATCTCTTTCATCATTGTGGCACATTCATTGCATTTGGAGAATACATTTTGGAATAGTGCTGCAGTGCATGGATAATAGTTTACATTGTAATTTACACTCTTCCCCAGTACATTCAGTGGTTATGGCAGGATATATAATGTCCAGCATCTGTCCCTGCAACATCATTTAGGACAACTCCAAGGCCCAAATATGCCCCCATGTCACATCTCTTCCTTCGTTTCCCTATCCTCAGCAACTACCATGGCCACTTTCTACCTATCAATGACACAATTTCTTCAATTGCTGGAGTCACAATAATTCTATAGTAGAATACCAGTAAGCCCATTCTAATCCATATTTTATTCCTCCATCCTGTGGACCCTGGGGTGGTGATGTCCATTTCACCTCTAAATCAAGAGGGGCTTAGATCCCACATGGCTGATGGATGCACTTCTCCTGCTTGCAGTTGTAGACTCTCTTGGTTCCCTCATTTCTAAATGAAAGTCTCACCAGATATATTATTCTTGCTTGGCAGTAGTTTTCTTTCAGCTCTTTAAGTATTTTAACCCACTGCCTTCCTTTCCTCATGGTTTCTGATGAGAAATTGGCACACAATCTAACTAAAGTTCCCTTGTAATAAACATGTAGATTTTCTTTTGCAGCTTTCATCTCTTTCCTTGTCCTTTAACATTTTACATTGTGATCAATATATGATAGGATGTATTTTCCTTCATGTTTATCTGGTTTGGTGCCCTCTGGGCTTTTTTGGATGTGCATAGTCATGACTTCTGCTATGTTTGGGAAGTTCTCTGTCATTATTTCTTTGAGTATTCCTTTTGTCCCTTTCTCTTTTTCATCTCCTCCTGGGACTCCCATAATGCATGTATTGATACACTTGATGGTGTCACAGAGGTCTCTTAAACTATTTTATTGTTTTAGTTTTCTTTTTTCTTTCTCCTCCTCGCCAGACTCATTTCAATGTTCTTGTCTTCAAGCTCACTGAGTCTTTCTTCTAACAGCTCCAATTGCTTTTGAAACTTTCCTGAGAATTTTTCATTTCAGTTACTGTGTTGTTCATCTCCAGTAGTTATGTGTAATTGTCTCCTTTTTAAAATTTATATCTCTTTACTAAGATTCTCATTTAACCATTCATTGTTTTCCTGATATATTTTAGTTCTTTCTCTTGAGCATATTTAGGTCATTTTTATAACCTTTGTTTGTTTTATATGCATTCTAGTATTCTACATTGATATTTTCTGGGTTTGAATCCTCTTCTTTTGGATGGCCTATAATTTCCTTTTTTCTTTTTATTGTTCTGTTACACATACTATATATTTAATATTTCAAAATATTTTGTTAACTCTGGTATTTATTCCTTGATATGTCTGTTTCTTGATTTTCTATCTAGCTGGTGATAAGATGGAAATTTTCTGAAGTTCAGAATTTTATCAGGAAGGTCTGCCCCAACTAAATGCAGTGTGCACAGTTTTCCCTCTCTTTCTGGGCCACTGTTTTTTCCTGGCCTTTTGATTTTTAACTACTCTGGAATTTTCCTATATAAAGGAGTTTGATTGTCTCCTCTGTTTCTGAGGAGATTGACTTCCCTGTTCCAAATGTTTGAAGATGGCAAGTCTTTGCCCCAGAATTTCTGCTTTATAATTTCTATACTACTTTCATTGTTTCAACCTGACTTGCCTGGATGACAAATTGTGGGAGATAGGGCATGTGAGATATGACTTCCAGATCAGTCTTTTCCAGGCAACACAGGGCCTGGGGCCCATGAAAGGAAAAAAGGCTGCTACAATGTGAACTAAGATAGGGTTCAGGATGGGTGCCAAGAGCTTCTCCCATGGCCCTGAAAAGCTGAGCTTTCTTTGCCAGCCCAGGAATACAGCCCTATAACTATCCACAAGAGTTCTGATGAAATGTAGCATCTTTAAGTCTCCTCCACCATGGCTTTTTTTCTAGGAAGTTTGAAACAATGGCCATCCTCACTCATTGTTCTTCATTGAAATCACTAATCAAAAGCTTTGTTCAATGATCAGCAGGCTACCTCGGGTCTTGGGGAAGAAGATTTTTATTCCCCTTTCTTTCAACAGTGACTTAGACATGGACTGAAGCTAATACTACAAGAGTAGAATATTGGCAAAAGTAGCCTCTGTGTGCAGAGAGCAATTACTGTTCTTTACTGTAATTTGGTCTCTTTCTCCTATGAATCCCTGGATGATGTACAGTTTTCTTCTGGCTTCCAAAGTTTCAAAATAGTTTTTCCCCACAGTTTCTGTCTGTTTAATAGTGTTCAGAGTGGACTGGGGGAGAGTGCAGACTACAAAGTAGACCACTTGTCCATGTGGTGCAGCAGTGCTCCAAAATATATTCACCAGGTGCAGTGAATGTGCCACAATGATGGGCGAGGTTGTTGATGTGGGAGGAGTGGGGTAGGGGAGTGGGGGGTATATGGGGACCTCAAATTTTTTAATGTAACATTTGAAAGAAAATAAAGAAGAAAAAAATTTAAAAATAGTGTTCTGGTGTAAAGAACTCTTTACACTGCCATCTTCCCTCAATCATCACCTTGTTCTTAAACCTTCTATGACAAAATTTCTTACACAATCCCTCTTCTTCTCTCCCTTCACCACACTGCATAGCTCACTTAATGAGAAAATCTAAAAGAAGGCCTTTCTTTGGCCTTCTGTATTAGATATTCTCTTAGCTGGCCACATGTTTCTCCAGGTTTTCTTGTGGCTCCTGATATCACACCAGAAAGACCTCTGTTAAAATGTCATCTTGTCTACTGGGCCTGCCTGAACACCAGCAACAAATAACATGGCCGTTTTCACTGTCTACTTTTTAACAACCTCTCTTTTCCTAATTCATAAAAGCTACCCATTGATATGTTATAGGATTCTTGTTTATTTACTACATTCTTTCTCCATCATCAGAATATGAATTCTTTAGTGTCCTACACTGTATTCCTATTGCCCTGACTGTGTCTGGACAATATAAATATATCTAACAGATGAACTGATACTTTCTAAAAGTTGTAAAATTCATGATTTCTTAAAGAAAAGGCTGAGGGAGGGCCAGAAAATCCTAAACAGAGTTAACAGTAGAAGTCCCCAACACCTAGATGCATGAACAAAACATATACATTAATTTCCTGAGTGAAAACTAGATACTGTAACATTTGCACTAGACTTAGCAATGCCAGCATGACAATTGAAGCTGGGTCAATCCATTAGATATTCTCCTTAGAGCCAACCCATTCCTGTGATGTAAACCTATTGTGGATGGGAGGTTTTTATTGGATTGTTTTAATGAATCTTCTTTTTTATTAGATCACTTCAGTAGGTCATGAACCAGGGTGGGTCTTAACCATTTTACTGGATTCTTACATAAATGGAAGAAACGTGTGGAGACAGACAGAAAGAAAGACATAGAAACTGAGAGAATGTACCCAAGATATCAGAAAGAAATTTCAGAGAGAGGAAGCTAAAGATGGAGAAACCAGAAACTGAGGCACCCAGACCTAGAAGAGAAGAAGATGCCTCCATGTCCCTTGCCATGTGAGAGAAAACTCCAGGATTGCTGGTGCCTATTCTCATGATGACACCTTTATTTGGATAATTTAACAGCCTCAGAAGTGTAAGTTTTCAATCTAATAAATTCCCATTATAAAAGGCAAGCCACTCTGGTATGTTGATTCCAGTTGCTTTTAGCAAACTGTAACAATCAATTTGTATGGAAATGTGTCATGATGTTTTTCTTTTTCCTCTTAGTTACATCAGGCACATGAAACTAGGAAACAAAACCTAAATCACAGAATTTTTCTGGGCTTTTCAGAAGAAACAGAAATGCAGCCCTTCCTCTTTCTGTTGTTCCTGGCTGGGTACCTGGTCACTGTCTTTGGGAACATGTTCATCATCCTGGCCACCATCACTGACTCCCACCTCCACACATCCATGTATTTCTTCCTCGCCAATCTGTGCTTTTCTGACATATGTTTCATCTCCGCTATCACCCAAAAGATACTGGTCAATATTCAGAAATATTTCATGTAGTGATTCATCACTCAGATGTCTTTTCTCATGCTCTTTGCAGTATTAAAAGCTTTTTCTAGTGGTGACAGCCTATGACAACTTCATGGTCATCTATCACCCCCTGCATTACATGTTCATCATGGACCCCTGACTCTTTAGATGAACAGTTGTGGGGTCATGGATCCTGAATGCCTTGAATTCCTTGCTATAAAGTTCAGTGATATTGTAGCTCTCCTTTGCTCACATTTGGAAATCCCACACTGTTTCTCTAAACTTGATCACATGGTCCAACTTGCCTGTTCTGACACCTTCATCAATGACATGATGTATTTTGTAGCTGTGTTGCTAGGTGAGATTTCCCTTGCTGGGGTCCTTTCCTCTTATTCTAAGATTGTTTCCTACATACATGCAATCTCATGAGCTCAAAAGGAGTAAAAAGAGTATAAAGCTTTTTCCACCTGTGTGTCTTATCTCTCAATTGTATCCTTATTTTACTGTTCAATCTTTGATGCTTAATTTAATTTTGCTGCTTCACAGAACATGCATTCAAGTGCACTGATCTCAATGATGTATGCTGAGATCCCTTCCATGTTTAACCCATCTAACTACAGCTTTTGGAATAAAGATATAAACAGGGCCCTAAAATTTTTTTGGAAAGAAGTCATAAAAGCATCATTTGTCCTGTTGTTAAAGAGTTGCCTATAGTGTCAGGGTTCAAAGACAGACCCAGAATTTTTGAATTTTTGATAAAATTAAGCTCTTAGGAATTGTCTCTATACATTTAGTTCATAAAATTTGGTTGTTTAATTTTAAACAATTTATTTTATTAAGTTTCCCTTGTCTCTTACAAAATCAACAATTTTCCCCTTTGCCCTCTTTTCCACTTTTCCACTGTTATTCTTGATCTTGGATGAGAAACAATTTGCAAGTTATACCATCTGACCAGATGCATGTGCATGGATTTCTTGAGGTTTAATTTTTCCTCTTTTGACATTTATCATAAGCCTTTTCTTCTTTGTTTTACTAAGAGTAGTGGGGAGTTTTCCTATTTCTATGGGAAAAAGTACACGGGTCACCTAAGCCTATTTATGTAATTTTAATGTAAAGGAAAGTATGTCAGTGAATCATTTAACTTTTGTGCCTATTATCCCTTTCTCCTTATGGTCCTTAAGTGAATTTTCTAGATATGTCTACTTTTTCATATTTGTGGTTCTTATACTTGGTAATCTGGTTTTATTCTCATTATTAGTATCCATCCTCCTGTTTAGGTCAATGTCCACAGTGTTTATATTGGGTGGTCTCTGGCATAAGGTACAAAAGCAAAATGTGATTATGAAATACTCACTTTTGAAGCAGAGTCTACTAGAGGAAAAATTTGTAAATATAGTATGTGACATGACTGTAGCATCAAAGATGATCTTAAATATGGAGAAGGAAAATTTTCAGTCATGCACCATTTAATTTAAAGAGATCTCATTTTGATGATGTTATGTGTACTCATTAAAGTATGGAATCCTGTAGGGCTGGGTTGCATATTTTGTATAATTTTGTTGGATTATATTCCTACTTCATCTTGAAAACTTCTAGTGATGCCTACAAATATGACCCTTTTTATTCATCTAAACAAAAAATCTTTCCTCTTATTAAATACCATGAAAACACTAATGGGTGGATGAAAACAAACCATCTATTTACTCTAAATCCCTTTACCTCACTTACTGTCAAAATTATCATCAATTCTCATGATCAAAAGATGAAGTAAGAATTTTTTCATTTTTTCTAATTTTTTTCCTAAAATACTATTATTCTTTCTTTTGGAGGATGGGTTTTTAAAAAAATTAATTTATTGAGGTATATCATTCATACATAAACATACATAAAAATAAGTGTATAATATTAGTTGTGAACTTATAAAACAAACATACATAACATCATACAAGACTCTCATAACTCACACTACCACCAATAACTTGCATTGATGTTAAACCTTTTTAACTGATTAAAGAGCATTGTCAAAATAGTACTAGTCACCGCGCCGAGCCCCGGCGGGCGGCGGCCAGGGTAGCCTAGCTGGGCCGCGGTGGGCAGCGGGCGGGGAATCCGAGCCACGCCACGGTGGGCGGCGGGCGGGAGAGCCCAGCCGCACTGCGCCGCGGCGGGCGGCGGGCAAGGGAGCCGAGCCCAGCCTAGCTGGGCCACGGTGGGCGGCGGGCGGGAGAGCCGAGCCGCGCTGTGCCGCTGCGGGCGGCGGGCAAGGGAACCGAGCCCAGCCGAGCTGTGGCAGGCGGCGGGCGGCAAGCGGGAGAGCCGAGCCGCGCTGTGCCGTGGCGGGCGGCGGGCAAGGGAGCCGAGCCCAGCTGAGCCTAGCCGCGCTGCGGCGGGCAGCGGGCGGGGAAGCCGAGCTGGGCTAAGCCCAGCTGAGCCGCGGAGGGCGAGGGGGCCGAGCCCAGCCGAGCTCAGTCGAGCCCGGCCGCGCCGCGGAGGGCGGCGAGCGGGAGAGCCGAGTCGCACTGCGCCGCGGCGGGTGGCGGGCAGGGAAGCCGAGCCCAGCCGAGCCGCGGCGGGTGACGGAGCCGAGCCCAGCCGAGCCCAGCCGAGCCGCGGCGGGCGAGGGAGCCGAGCCCAGCTGAGCCCAGCTGAGCTGCGGCGGGTGAGGGAGCCGAGCCCAGAAGAGCTCGGCCGAGCCCAGCCGCGCCGCGCCGGGCGGGAGAGCCGAGCCGCGCTGCACCGTGGCGGGCGGCGGGCGGGAAAGCCGAGCCCAGCCCAGCCGCGGAGGGCAGGGGACCGGAGCCCAGCCGAGCCTGGCAGCGGGGTTTCTCTTCTTTGTTTTTTGTTTTCTTTTGTTTTTTTATTTTTTATTTTTTATTTTATTTTATTTTTGTTGTTGTTGTTGTTTTTTTTTAATCCTCTCTTTCCTGTCCCCAATATTCTTCTTATACTATTTTATCTTAACTATACAATAGGTCCTACAGGAAATACCTCACATTTGCTGGGTTTCCTCACCCTCCACTGCCTCATTTTTCTGTGAATAGATTTAGCCTATCTACACTATCCCCTTTCCCCTACAACTTGATATCCTCCACCATCTGCTATCTCTCCTATATTCCATCTCCCTTTCTTTGATCCGCAAAGTGTCTAACTCTTAATTTCTAATACCTTTGTTTAGTTTTCCATCTGGTATTCGTCTCTGAAACTATTACCTTTCTTTTCTCTTTCCCTCTCTCACAGAAACAATAGCCTCTTAGTACGTACCACATTCCTCCCATATTCAGTCGTCTACCTCATTATAGGTACTTTCCTACTACTATAACTCTACACAATTTACATGATCTAACCTCCATCCTCCCAGAACTCATATTGTTGCTTTGTTAACATATATCACCAATACTACTTCACACTTTTTCCTCCCTTACACAATTGCCTTTCCCCAGCACTAATACATTCCTTTAAAGTGAGCTTAACTAGCAATAAGAAATAGGAATAAGAAGAACAAAGTGACAAAGAGAAGATATAACACTTACGCAAAAACAACAGCTAATTAATCTCCAAGACTAGACAAAGAAACTAAGGAACTGATTAAACCCGTCAAGAAAAAATGTTGACAAGACAGCAACAAAAATCTACAAACCAAACCAGTAATCAGGAAAACATGGCTGAATCCAATCAGGAAGGGGGGCAGGACTTCGCACAAGCAATGAAAGATCTCAGATCATTTATCACCGACAAATTTGATGAAGTAATGAAAGAGGTTAACAGCATGAAGACAACACTTGGAGGGGAAATTGCAGACATGCGCAAAAAAATAACAAATATGATGGAAATGAACACCACAATTCAAGAAATCAAAAATACACTTGCAGCAAATATCAGCAGACTAGAAGAGGCAGAGCAGAGAATTAGTGATGTGGAAGACAGTGCATTGGAAATCAAACAGATAGTAGAAGTGGTCAATAAAAAGGTAGAAAAAATCCAGATAGGACTTAGGGACCTGAATGATAACGCAAAATGCTCAAACATACGTATTATAGGCATTCCAGAAGGAGAAGAGAAGGGAAAGGGGTCAGAAGGAGTGTTGCAGGAAATAATGAATGAAAACTTCCCAAATCTACTGAAAGAGACAGATGTACATATCCAAGAAGCACAGTGCACTCCACAAGTCATAAACCCCAACAGGCCCACCCCAAGACATATACTTGTCAAATTATCCAATGCTCAAGACAAAGAAAAAATTCTAAAAGCAGCAAGAGAAAAGAAAACCATCACATACAAGGAAAACTCCATAAGATTAAGTGCTGATTTCTCATCTGAAACGATGGAGGCAAGAAGGCAGTGGTATGATATAGTCAAGGTACTAAAGGAAAAAAATTTCCAACCAAGAATACTCTATCCAGCTAAACTAGCATTCAAAAATGATGGAGAGTTCAAAATATTCACAGATAAACAGAAACTGAAAGAGTATATCAACAAGAAACCTCCCCTTCAAGAAATTCTTAAGGGAGTTCTGCAGGAAGAAAGGAAAAAACAGGACAGTCAGAGATGGAGGAGAGTGTAAAAGCAACAAGAAAGACAAAAATAGAAGGGGAAAATAAAATAATACAAACAAAATATAACAAACACAAATCCAACCAAAATATGGCTACCATAAATAACTCTCTAAACGTAATAACACTGAATGTCAATGGACTAAACTCACCTATCAAAAGATTCAGACTGGGATACTGGATAAGGAAATACGACCCATCTATATGCTGTCTACAAGAGACACATCTTAGACCCAGAGACTCATGGAGGTTGAAAGTGAATGGCTGGAAAACAATCATACAAGCAAACAACAACCAAAAAAAGGCAGGAGTACCTATATTAATATCAGACAAAATAGACTTTAAATGTGAAACAATTGTGAGAGACAAAGAAGGATACTATATTTTAGTGAAAGGGACAATCTGTCAAGAAGATCAAACAATCATAAATATTTATGCTCCTAACAAGGGCGCCTCTAAATATGTAAGGCAAACGCTGGAAAAACTAAGTGAAAGAATAGATGCATCTACAATTATAGTGGGGGATTTTAATACACCACTATCAACTCTGGACAGAACATCTCAAAAGAGAATCACTAAAGAAACAAAACATTTGAACAGTATATTAGAAGAGCTGGATCTAATAGACATATATAGATCATTACACCCAAACACAGCAGGATATACATTTTTCTCAAGCGCACATGGAACATTCTCCAAGATTGACCATATGCTAGGCCACAAAGAAAGGCTTAATGAATTCAGAAAGATCGAAATCATACAAAACAATATCTCTGACCACAGTGGAGTGAAGCTGGAAATTTGCAAGGGACAGAGACCCAGACTCCACATGACAATTTGGAAATTAAACAGCACACTCTTAGAAAAACAGTGGGTCAAAGAGGAAATCTCAAAAGAAATCAATGACTACCTTGAAACAAATGATAATGATAACACAACATACCAAAATTTATGGGATGCAGCAAAAGCGGTACTGAGAGGGAAATTTATAGCCATAAATTCATATATCAAAAAAGAAGAAAGAGCAAAAATTGGAGAACTAACTGCACTTTTGACGGAATTAGAAAAACAACAACAAAGTAACCCAACAGGAAGAAGAAGGAAGGAAATAACAAAGATAAGAGCAGAACTAAATGAAATAGAAAATAAGAAAGCACTTGAAAAAATAAACAAGACCAAGAGCTGGTTTTTTGAGAAGATCAACAAAATTGACAAACCTTTAGCGAGACTAACAAAGAAAAAAAGAGAAAAGATGCAAATACACAAAATAAGAAATGAGAAAGGTGATATCACCACTGACCCCACAGAAATAAAGACTATCATAAGAGGATACTTTGAAAAACTATTTTCCAACAAAAATGACAATTTAGAGGAAATGGACAAATTCCTAGAAACACATAAGCAGCCCATACTGACGAAAGAAGAAATTGATGATCTTAACAAACCAATCACAAGCAAAGAGATAGAATCAGTCATTAAAAATCTCCCAACTAAGAAGAGCCCAGGGCCAGACGGCTTCACAGGGGAATTCTACAAAACATTCTGGAAAGAACTAACACCAATCCTGTTGAAACTATTCCAAAAAATCGAAACAGAAGGAACACTGCCTAATTCCTTCTATGATGCCAACATTACCCTAGTACCAAAGCCAAACAAAGATACCACAAGAAAGGAAAATTACAGACCAATTTCTCTAATGAACCTAGACGCAAAAATACTTAACAAAATACTTGCTAATCGTATTCAACAACACATTAAACAAATTATACACCATGACCAAGTGGGATTTATTCCAGGTATGCAAGGATGGTTCAACATAAGAAAATCAATCAACGTAATACACCATATAAACAGATTGAGAGACAAAAACCACATGATTATATCTATAGATGCAGAAAAGGCATTTGACAAAATACAGCACCCCTTCCTGATAAAAACACTCCAAAAGATCGGAATACAAGGAAACTTTTTGAACATGATAAAGAGTATATATGAAAAACCGAAAGCCAACATTGTTTATAATGGCGAAATCCTGAAATCCTTCCCTCTAAACTCAGGAACAAGACAAGGATGCCCATTGTCTCCGCTCCTATTTAACATTGTCTTGGAAGTACTTGCTCAAGCACTGAGACAAGAACCAGATATAAAAGGCATTCAAATTGGAAGGGAAGAAGTCAAAATTTCATTATTTGCAGATGACATGATCCTATATATAGAAAACCCTGAGAGATCTACAACAAAGCTCCTAGAACTCATAAATGAGTTTAGTAAAGTCGCAGGTTATAAGATCAATGCGCAAAAATCAGTAGCATTTCTATACACCAATAATGAGCAAGATCAGGAGGAAATCAAGAAACAAATACCATTCACAATAGTAAATAAAAAAATCAAATACTTAGGAATAAATTTAACTAAAGAGGTAAAAAAGTTATACATCGAGAACTATACAAGATTGTTCAAGGAAATCAAAGAAGACCTAAATAAATGGAAGAATATTCCCTGTTCATGGATAGGAAGACTGAATATTTTTAAGATGTCTATCCTACCAAAACTGATCTACACATTCAATGCAATCCCAATAAAAATCAACACAGCCTTCTTTAAGGAACTAGAAAAACTAACTATGAAATTTATTTGGAATAGAAAGAGGCCCCGAATAGCCAAAGACATATTGAAAAAGAAAAACGAAATAGGAGGAATCACACTTCCTGACTTCAAAACATACTACAAAGCTACAGTAGTGAAAACAGCATGGTATTGGCATAAGGAGAGACACACAGACCAATGGAATCGAATTGAAAGTTCAGATATAGAACCTCATGTATATAGCCATATAATATTCGATAAAGCCACCAAACCCTCTCAACTGGGAGAGAATGGCCTATTCAACAAATGGTGCCTGGAGAACTGGATAGCCATGTGTAGAAGAATGAAAGAGGATTACCATCTCACACCTTATACAAAGATCAACTCAAGATGGATCAAAGACCTAAATATAAGAGCCAAGACCATAAAGACCTTAGAAAGCAGTGTAGGGAAACATCTACAGGACCTTGTAATAGGAAATGGCTTCTTGAATATCACACCAAAAGCACGAGCAGCAAAAGAACAAATAGATAAATGGGACTACCTCAAAATTAAAGCCTTCTGCACCTCAAAGGAGTTTGTCAAGAAAGTAAAAAGGGAACCCACACAATGGGAGAAAATATTTGGCAACCATATATCTGATAAGAGACTTATAACTTGCATATATAAAGAACTCATATATCTTGAAAACAAAAAGATAAACAACCCATTTAAAAAATGGGAAAAAGACTTAAACAGACACTTCTCCAAAGAAGAAATACAAATGGCTAGAAAGCACATGAAAAAATGCTCCAAATCTCGAGCTATCAGGGAAATGCAAATCAAAACTACAATGAGATACCATCTTACTCCCATAAGATTGGCAGCCATGAAAAAAACAGTAGAATACAAATGCTGGAGAGGATGTGAAGAAAGGGGAACACTCATCCATTGCTGGTGGGAATGCAGAAGGATCCAACCATTCTGGAGGACAGTTTGGCGGTTTCTCAAAAAATTATCCATAGATTTGCCATATGACCCAGCAATACCACTGCTGGGTATATACCCATCAGATCTGAAAACAAGGACACAAACCGATATATGTACACCAATGTTCATAGCAGCATTGTTCACTATCGCCAAAAGTTGGAATCAATCCAAATGTCCATCAACAGATGAGTGGATCAATAAAATGTGGTATATACACACAATGGAATACTACTCAGCTGTAAGAACCAATACACTACAATCGCACGTGATAACATGGATGAACCTTGAGAATCTTATGTTGAGTGAAGCAACTCAGGCATTGAAGGACAAATACTATATGACCTCAATGTTATGAAATAAGTTAATTGCCTCAGAGAGCTAGAGTCTGGAAAAGTGGCTTACAGGAAATCGGGGGGTGGAGGAAGGATGTGAGTTAATGTCTGCAGGGGTGGAATCTGTGATGAGCTGGCAGTAAGTATGAGCACAAAGAAGGGACAAAATGGGGGCAAGGGGTTACCTTCGGGTGGGGTTTTCTGGGTTTGAGGGGGGCTGGGGATGGGAAGAGGGATAATATTGTCCAAGAAATAGGTGGGAGGGAGGGGCAACATACGAATATGGGAGAGTGTCAGAAGTTCGTTGAGAACTAAATGTTGAGTAAAACGTATCAAAGTATAAGTAGGAGGGTTACCTGGTTAGGACGCTCAGGGGGTATGGTCTGATGCGTGACAGACTCCGGAGGGAATAGCTGAAGGCTCATTTTGCCAAGGTGGGTTCTACCATTGGGTGGGGTGGACCCATATCCTGGGGAAGACTAATGCCGTCGAATAGAGAGAACTGTATCTCTTGTGAGAAAGGACGGCTCCCAGGGCATTAGATTGGCAGGCGTTGTGGGCCCTAAGGGGAGGGGAAAATGGATGTGGAATGGATGGAACAAAGGTAAATAAGGGGGCAAAAGAGGAGTTATGTGAGAGTACATGAGGATGAATATAAAACAGCTAATATTACACCAAAAACATATACGGGACGACAGACTAATAATGAAAACCATAAGACAAAACATAGGATAACTAAACAATTTAGAAAACTGTACAGCCTAAAATATGGACCACATAGTAAGCACAAATGTCACCTTGTTTGAAAACTATAGTGTTGGAATCTGTACATCAGTTTCAGGAAATATGATATGAATAAGTTAAAAGATTATTGCTGTCCTAGGGAAAAGGTTTTATGGTGGATGTGGGGAAAGACTGTATATTGTATATATGAATTTCGGTGATCTAAGACTCTTCTGAAGCTGACATTACGTTGGGATTCACTTTACGGGAAGTTTTGGATCACAGAGTGGTTCAACAATGGCAGTGGAGGAATACTGATATGGGATGTTATTGACAGGATATATATGGTTGACAGGGAGTTATACAGGGCATATGCCCAGGGTATATGGTAATGTCTATATATACTCATAGTGGAAACAAAAACAACAGCTGGGGGGGTACTGGGCTCCTGGCCGGGGGGTCACTGTTGTGGGCCCTGGGAGAGCAGCAGCAATCCTCCAGGTGCAACGGCAAGAACCAGGAAGGAAGGAGGGCCCAACAGTGGGCTCGTGATACTAATGGTTACACTTTTGAGCCTATACACCTGCAATAAGAACAAGGCCTAGAGTAGCATTGTGCCTGGGGGTTTCCTCCTGACAGCCTTCATGTTACTCAAATGTGGCCACTCTCACAGCCAAACTCAGTGTGTAGATGCGATGCATTCCCCCCAGCGTGGGACATGACACCTGGGGATGAGCCTCCCTGGCACCGAGGGATCACTACCACATACCAGCTGAAGAAGCAACTAGAAAATGACCTTGAATTAAAGATTCAATGCGGAACAGCAGAATATACCTGTCTACATATAATGACATGACTTCGGGAAGCTGTTTGACCTAATGTAAGGGGGAAATGGAAAGGAGAAATGAGATTATAAGGCTGTGAGTCTCTAAAAAAGAGTCTGGAGGTTGTCAGAAGGAATACCCCTATGTACAACTGAACAGAGTCTAAGAGACAGATAAGGTAGATACAACCCCAGGTATTGGTTCTTTTGAGGGATAAAGAGACCCACGGGTTCTATGGTCATGGCAGATGGGGTTCACTGCCATGACAGATAGCCCTTCTTTGGAGCTGGTGTTTCTGTGTGATGGAATTGGACTCAGAGGGGATCTCTTTTCACAAGACTTGCATGCTACTTTATTGGAATTGTAGTCGGTGCTGGGTTTAAGATATATGTAGGGGATTTGAATCTCTGGACTGATAATATGACACCCAGGCCCAGAGCCTCAACAGACTTCAGCTCCTACACTTTGATTTATTGGACTTACTCCACTCAGCTAACATGGAGTTGAAGAAGGTCAACCACCACAACATGGAGCCTAGAGTGTCTACAACTGGAAGTGGGAGGAGTGCATCCAGTACCCATATGGAATCTAAGCCCTCACTTGACATAGATGTGCAATGGACACAACCAATCCAATGTCCACAGAGAAAATGTGGAATGGGTGTGGGAACGGTAGCCATGGTGGCTGCTGGGTGTGGGGAACGGGAGGAAGAGATGAGATGTGGAGGCGTTTTCGGGACGTGGAGTTGTCCTGGATAGTGCTTCATGGACAATTACGGGACATTATAGATCCCCCCAGGGCCCACTGGATGGAACGTGAGAGAGTCTGGGCTATGATGTGGACCATTGACTATGGGGTGCAGTGATGCTCAGAGATGAACTTACCAGGTGCAATGGATGTGTCATGATGATGGGAGAGAGTGTTGCTGTGGGGGGAGTGGGGGGCGGGGGCGGTGGGGTTGAATGGGACCTCATATTTTTCATAATGTAATTTAAAAAATAAATAAATAAATAATTAAAAAAATATTACTAGTAAGCAAAGTATTTTTTTGAAGATTTATTTCATTTATTTATCCCCATCCCCCTTGAGACTTGCTTGTGTCTGCTCCCTGTGTCCATTTTCTGAACTTTCTTTTGTGTCTGCTTGTCTCCCTTTGTTGCATCATCTTGCTGTGTCAGCTCCTCATGGGCGTGGGCCATCAGCTCTCTGTGGGAGCAGGCCACCAGCTCTCCATGGGCATAGGCTGTCAGCTCTCTGTGCACTTGGGCCATTTTGCCTTCCAAAGGAGGCCCTGGGATGTGAACCCAGGGCCTCCTATATGGTAGATGGGAGCCCAATCAGTTGAGCCACATCTACTTCCCTAACCAAAATATTTTTCCCCCAACCAACCCTATTACTAACTTTATATCATTTACATATGAACAAACATAAATAAGTGTACAGTAAAAGTCATGAACTTACAAAGCAAGCATGCATAACATCAAACAGAGGTCCCATACATCAACCCTCTACCAACACCTTGCATTGTCATTAGAAGTTTGTTACAAATTATGAAAGAATATTGTCAAAATCGTACTACTAATCATAGTCCTTATCTTACACTTGCCTGTTTTCCCTCAACCCACCTTATAATTATTATTATTTTTTATCCCCCCTTGTGGCTTTTTGCTTGCTGTCTGCTCTCTGTGCTCATTCGCTGTGTGTTCTTCTTTGTCTGTATTTACTTTTATTTATTTATTCCCTCCCTTGTGGCTTGCTTGCTGTCTTCTCTCTGTGTCCATTCACTGCACATTCTTCTGCATTTTTGCTTGTCTCCCTTTTTTTGTTGTTGTTGTTGCATTACCTTGCTTAGTTGGCTCTATGTGGTGCTTACAGGCCAGTGGCACTCTGCAGTGCTTGCAGGCTGGTGGAGCTCCACGGCACCCAGGCTGGTGGCTCTCTACAGTGTGTGGGTGAGCCTGCCTTCACAAGGAGGCCCTGGGATGTGAACCCAGGGCCTCCCATATGGTAGATGGGAGCCCAACTGGTTGAACCACAACCACTTCCTGATATAATTATTTTTTAAATATATATTTTTTATGACAGAAGTTGCAAACTTTTAAAACAATCATGCTCATGTGCAGAATTCCCAAACAACACTCCTCTGTCAACACATGACATTGTGGTGGGACATTTGTCACAGATAAGGTAATATCTGATTGTGACCATGTCTATAGTGTACATTTGGGTCACATTTTCCATACTGCCTCATTATCAACACAGTATATCTTTCTCATAGATGCACAAATATTATATTATTTCTGCTAACCAAAGTCTGCAGGTCATACCAGCTGTATTTTTCCCATGCTTCTCCACATTCTCAACACCCTGTAGTAGTTGCTTTATCTCACAAAGGACACTCTTGCATCTGTATCATCAGCCACAATTCTCATCCACCTCTTGGTTTACTGTGCTGTTTAGTTCCTAGATTATTCTCTAACATTCTGTCAATTGGCATTTACATACCTAAACTACCATTTACCACATCCCCATTTATAGCCACATCCCCATTTATAAACTAGCTGTTACCCACTATGTTTTACCATCCACTCTACACATTTCCATACTTTTAGAGTAAAGCAAATTAAAACTACTACATACATTAAACATCAGTAGTCCATCTCAGTCCTCCTCTTATCTTCTTTAAGAATCCACAATATACCACCTGGTCTTGAAGGTATTTTCCTACAATTTCTTCTAGAAGTTTTGTCGGAGTCTTTGGTGACCCAAGGTATCGGGAATGAAAGACAAAGAAAGATTGGGTTCAGGGGATCTGAGAGCATTGATTTCTCAAGCTCATCAGACAACTTTATTGAGTCAAGGGGCTAGTATATATACCCCTAACCTACATGACATTCAGCACAAAATCAAGTTACCTATTACCCTTACCTCATACTATATTAACTAGTGATTGATGAAAACCCAACAAACTTTACTGGAACTATTATTATAAGAATCAGTAACCATAAATCCTGTTACCCAGGTTGTTCTGTTCTCTAGGTACTGTTTTGCCTGCTGGTGTGCTGACGCAGCCAAGATTGTGCTCCGCACCGATAATCATAAAGGACAGCTTGACTCAGTGGTCAAAGAAGTAACTTGCTTCCATGGAAACAACATGCCTTTGTTTCCCACATTTCCCCCTTTTTGTTTTAGTCAGGGTGACTGTGTCTATCTTAGGTCGAGGCTACGCACAATCAGCCTTACCCGTCATGGGGAAGTGTGGCAGCGAAAGGCCACATCTCTGTCTTAGGTTGACTGAAAGGCTAGCCAAGTTGCCCATCACTGACTACCAGCCAAGCGCACTGACTTCAGGGTACTATTGTAGAGTTTTAGCAAGTACTATGTTGTTTGCTTGTCCCATTGTGTCCACATGGTGCAATCTCTGGCAAACACCTTTTCCCAGGCAAGCGACAACCATGAGCAACAGGATTAATACACATATCTCTATTCCTAAGGCAGATAAGAAATGTTGAGATTTCCACCAATCAACAGGATTAAACTTATTTAAATGTGAAATCAAATCATTAGAGATGTCCTTATCACTATCTACGTATATCTGATTATGAGACATTTCTAAAATCTTTTTCTGCAATTCCTCAATTTCTAATGACATATTTCCTTTGTGTCCTAACAAATGATTTCTGATCTTATTCCATTGAAACATAGAAATGTTATAATCCAAAGGAGTAATACAAAAGTTACTTTCATTCCAATCACATTTCAATCCTCTTAACAAATTCAAATTATAAACTTGATCTCCTAAGTGTAAAACAGCAGATTCCAAATCACTAACTCTGTTATTAAGTCCTTCATCAATGTGTTCCTGACTATGCCATAAGTCACTTGCATTCTTGTGCCAATCATGCACGTATTGCTGTGTCTGCACCATCTCACGCAATGCAACAGCAGCAGTGGCAGCAGCAGTGATGACACCAATGAGGCCAAGAATGCCAGCTATGAGAAGTCCCAAAAATCTCTTAGATCGTTTCAACAGTCCTTGAGCCAGGTGGAAAAGAAGATGACTTTCAGGTGATGACTGCCACATCCAATTCATTTGCACCGGGATCCACACTCCTCATCTTCGGCGAGCCATGGTGATAATATCTCCATTCTGTAAAATATTCTCAGACAAGCAAGTATACAAAGCGCCATCCTTATAGAATAAAGCATTTTCAGTAATGGTAGCCTTCCCTACCACAAACACATATGGATCTCTGACACATGATTGAAAATGATGAATTTGATCTAATTGTAAATATTGTCCATCCATACTTTTATTACCTTTCCATTCAGAAGTAAATGCCACTCCTAAGAAGACTTTCCATATTTGTTTTTGATCATGGATTCCAGTGCTATTGCACCATGGAAAAGGAACCCATTTCCCTGTATTTTTCCAATCACTATTATTTTTGGTAAAAATTACTTTCTCATCCAAATCAAGGGAATCATGAAAGGGATACTGCATATTACTAATTTGTTGCCCCAAGCTATTTATACCATACCAAATAAATCTGCCTTTATATTTGTTGGGATTCCCCATAGGGGCACTTTCCCAAACTATTCCATAGGAATCATTAAAAACGACAGATCCTCTTCCCATATGGCATTCATACCATCTTTGCATATCACCAGCATTCCTCTTAGGACAACTATAACTTGGATACTTATATTCTTGGTATTGATAGGATGGGAATAAAGTTACCAAAGATTTAGTATTATTATGGCTAAAATTGATCATATTTCTATTTTTCACAGCCATACATGGTGGGCGATTGCCAATGCAAAGAGGTCAGAAATCAAATGAAAGAAGGAGATTATAAATCCTTTGTCCTTCTTCTCGTGGCTTAAGTGGTAACCTATCATCCACGGGTCCAGGAAATATAATAGTTTTATTCAAATAGACAGGAAAAGAAGGATCATTCCAGGTTAACACTCAAAGTAATGGGGGATTAGGGATATAACCCCAATATGTGTAATTACCATTACCGGTTTCACTCACTTTCAGTAGGATCCACATGTGTAGAAGACTCCACTTCTTCAGTCCTAGGTTTAATCCTTTTTGCCAGAAGCCAGATTTCGTCTCCATTTTCTGAAATGATAAGAGCATAATCTCCCCCCCATACTTTAACCCTGCCTTTTTTTTTTTTTCCATTCATTACTTAAAACTTCTTTCCAAAATACTGGTTGATTCTCAGATTCTGCAATTTCTGTGGATTTTTGAGAATGTCCAAAATGACATTCAGCCGGTGTCATAGAATCATAAATGTTAAGAAAATTTAAGGTAAATAAAGCTTTAGCCAATTGATCTTTAGGTGATATCATACCATCATCTCCCCCTTTTTGTTTTAAAAGCATAGTCTTGAGAGTATGATGGCATCTTTCAACAATAGCTTGACCTGTAGGATTATGGGGAATGCCGGTAACATGTTCAATAGCATATTTCCTACAAAAGGAAGCAAAGGATTTACTAATGTAAGAAGGCCCATTATCAGTTTTAATCTTTAGAGGGCATCCCATCACAGCAAAAGCAGACCAGAGATGTGAGCGAACATGATGAAACCGTTCCCCACTTTGAGCAGTAGCCCACATGAAATGAGAATAAGTGTCAATACAAACATGAACATATTGTAGTTTACCAAAGGATGGAATGTGAGTAACATCCATCTGCCATAATTGATTAGGAGTCAGGCCTCTGGGATTAGTTCCAGCCTGAAAAGGCACTGCTGTCAGTGGTCCACAGGTGGGACAAGTACAAATAATTTCCTGCGCTTGTAGTCTAGTAAGCTTTTGATATTTATTTCGCAGGCCTTTAGCATTAATGTGAGTTAAAGCATGGTAATCACGAGCACTTTGTAAACACCCCACTAATAAATCAGCTCGAGCATTACTTGCTGTCATAGGACCAGGCAAAGAGGTATGAGAACGTATTTGTGTAATGTAAATAGGATGCTGTCTTAATCTAATGAGATGTTGCAAATCAGCAAAAAGTTGAGATAATTCATCAGTAACAAAGATATGAGCCGTTTCAATATGCTTAACAGTAAGGCATACATATTCAGAATCAGAGACAATATTCAAAGGTTTCTTAAATATTGTTAATACCTTAATGATGGCAGCAAGTTCAGTATGCTGAGCAGACGTGAATGGAGTCTGCCAAGCCTGTTCTTTTTGAGAAGTAACATATGCTGCTTTTTTATTACTATTACTATAGGAAATACTGTAAAGATAGTTGGGCTATGCACATAGCCCTAAAAAGCACTGCAAAAGTTTATTGTTGGGTTTTTTACAAATAGAGGAATGTAGTTGGCTTGATTTGCCTAAGAAGACACTAAAGAAAGTCTTAGCAAGTTTTAAAACAAAGTGATAGCAACACAGCTGGACATTAATTTTTTGCAACAAACTAGCAGTGTTTGGGATTGCTGCATACTACAGTGTTGTTACTTTAATCTATGATAAGAGGTTGTTTCTGTGACACACACTCTTTTATAATAATTAAAACCACAATACTTTCTATAACTTGCCACATGCATTTAAGTTCCAAGAGTTTATGAAAATTAGCCATCCTACTTTAGGGCAAAACACACTTTTTTGCAAAAACTTATTAAATTTCAATTAGCATTCTCACAAACTTTTAACCTTTTTAATATTCATTTAAGTTTTACATCCTTCATATTATCCTGTGAAGAAAAATAAACTATTCATTTCAATCTAGGCAAGAACAACTTTTTATAAAAAGACTTATAGTAATTTTGTTAATCAAGACTCACAATTTTTATCATTGTAGAGATCTTATTAACATTTAACTTATGTATTAATATAAGTGCTTATTTAATTTTTGGCCATTTGAATAGAGCTCTTTTATAAATTTTTATTATTTTATATTACCATCTGGAGGTATCAAAATACACACTGACATTGAACAAACAAACACAGAACAATCACAACACAGTAGCAGAAACATACAATTTATAATTAACTCATAATTCTTACTTTCTTGGTATAGCTGCTTTTAAGCTCTCCATTATATCACATTTTAAATATCACTTCTTAAGATTTCTTCTGGAATACATGTTACCTGTAACATGCAAGCTTGTGCTTGGAAACATTTTTATTAGTTATCAGCAATCAATTAAGATAACTTGAGCAGCATAAATGTAGTTAAAACTCTAATTTAGCAGTTTAGACAGACCGTTAACACACATTTTTGGATTATTACTCTGTAAGACTATACTGAGACTTGAAGTTCAGGAGTAAACTATTGATTTAAAACTGAAAATTCCTTTTTAAATCTTGATAAAAATTTTGTACTAATTTTATTATCTTGGTTAAATAAGCCCAATTAGAATTAGCATGGAAATAAAACAGAACACCAATGTTGCCTGTGTTTTTCTCTTTTTTCAGTGGCTTAACTCTATTAACCCCCACTAGCCCACAGCTACATTGTCCTGTAGACAGCAGGGGGGTTGCAGAGTTGCTGCCTTCTCTTAGTTAACACTTTAACAGAGAGTTTTCTTACAAGCCTGATTTCACTAACAAGGACATTATTTAGTATCTTTGCCCGTTTTAAATCTTTCAATAGTTTAAAAGTTTTTGGCTCAGGATGAAACTTGACACCCCCTTGTGGGTGTTGAGCATCAGGAGGAATTTGTTGAATAGTTACAGGAAAACCTGCTACAGTTTGCATAGCCAGAGGCTCACCTTGACTAGATCCCGATAAAAGACATCTCATTAATGGAGTAACAGGCACAGGATTTGGCTTAAAGCTGCTACGAACATAAGGCATGTCCGTAGAGAAAAGTCCACTAGGTACTTTTCCAGGTTCCGGAGATGCAGAATGAACCTCATGAGTCAAATTAGGATATATGTTTGCCTTAGAAATATTTAGCTCAGACATGGATTTAGTTAAGAATGGATTTGTGTCTCTAACTTCAAATAACTCCTCTTCTTCCTGATCCTCCTCCAAATTCCTATCTTTACCTGTATCATTCATAGCCGTTTCCTCCCTTGAGAAAAGAACAATCTCTTCCTCTTCATCAGACTGCAAAGGATCTAATGCAGCAGCAATATGCTGTCCTAAGGCTCAAACTGATACAGGTATATTCTCTCCTTTCTGATATGCTCTCCTCAATTCTTTCATTACTTGCCTCCACTGCTTAACATTCATCAAGTTCTTTCCTTGCAGTTGAAACCAATAACAATGCTTTTGAACCAAAGCAAACACTTCTAACAAATCTGCAGTCTTAACTGTGACGCCTACACTGTGCAACAGTGTTTTCAAAACCTGTGAATATTCTTCCAAGCGTCCTGGTTGATTACCCATACCCTGATGCTAACGGAAAGCAAAACTTAATAATATGAAGCAGCAATTTACCCGGGTTAATTAATTTTGACGCTCCTTACCTTAAAAAAGGCTTTTCAGCTTTCCACGTTCCCGATCCAGAGGTGGAAGATCCTACACTGCTGTGTCTTGATGAATCCTCTGCCTCGGGCCCCACATCTGGGCACCACCTGTTGGAGTCTTGTTCGGTGACCCGAGGTATTGGGAATGAAAGACAAAGAAAGATTGGGTTCAGGGGATCTGAGAGCATTGATTTCTCAAGCTCATCAGACAACTTTATTGAGTCGAGGGGCTAGTATATATACCCCTAACCTACGTAACATTCAGCACAAAATCAAGTTACCTATTACCCTTACCTCATACTATATTAACTAGTGATTGATGAAAACCCAACAAACTTTACTGGAACTATTATTATAAGAATCAGTAACCATAAATCCTGTTACCCAGGTTGTTCTGTTCTCTAGGTATTGTTTTGCCTGCTGGTGTGCTGACGCAGCCAAGATTGTGCTCCGCACCAATAATCATAAGGGACAGCTTGACTCAGTGGTCAAAGAAGTAACTTGCTTCCATGGAAACAACATGCCTTTGTTTCCCAAAAGTTTTATGGTCCTTGTTTATATTTTTAGATTTTTTACCCATTTTGAGTTAATTCTTGGATAAGGTGTGAGACAGAGGTCCTCTTTCCTTCTTTCAGTTATAGACATCCATTTCTTTCGGCGCCATTTGTTGAATGCACTGTTCTACCCAAGCTGTGTGAGTTTGACAGAGTAGTCAAAAATCACTTGACCATATATGTTAAGGTCTGTTTCTGAACCATCAGTTTGGTTCAATTGGTCTATGTGTCTGTCTTTATGTCAGTACCATGCTGTTTTTACCACTATAGCTAGGTAATGTGATTTAAAGTCTGGAGATAAGAGTTGCTTTCCTTTTTGTGTTGTTTCTGGCTGTTAGGACCACTTACTCTTCCAAATAATTTTGATGATCGTGTTCTGTTTTTCTTTTAAGGCTGGTGAAATTTTTATCGGGATTGCATTGAATCTGTACATCAATTTGAGTAAAGTTGACATCATAATGATATTTAGTATTCCAATCCATGAGCATGGAATGTTCTTCCAGTTATTTAGGGTTTTTAAAATTTCTTTTAACATTGAGTTGCAGTTTTCTGAATACAAGTGCTTTACATCATTGGTTAAGTTTATTCCTGCCTACTTGAGTTTTATCTGTCATATTTTATTTTCATCTCTCTTTTGACACTTTAAGTTACTTTTATTTATATATTATTCATTTTTACAGTCTCTTCCAGACCTCTCTCTCCTGTCTTTTCTTTTCAGCCTCTAGGACAGCCTTTAGTATTTCATGAAAATCTGATCTCTTGCTTAGGATTTCTTTCAGTTTCTGTTTATCTGTGAATATTTTAATCTTGCCCTCATTTTTGAAAGGCAGTCTTGCTGGATATAAAATTATTTGCTTGAAATTTTTCTCATAATATCTTAAATATATCAGACCACTGTCTTCTTGACTCCATGATTTCTGGAGAGAAATCATAACTTAATCTTATTTGGTATCCCTTATATGTTATGCATTTCTTTTCTCTTGGTGCTCTCAGAATTCTCTCTTTGTCTTTGAACTTTGATATTCTGATGAGTATGTCTCAGAGGTGGCCTATTCAGATTTTTTTTGGATGGGAGTATGTTATGCTTCTTGGACATGAATATCTATGTCCTTCAATAGGGTTAGAAAATTTTCTACCATTATTTCTCCAAATATTCCTTCTGCCCCTTTTCCTTCTCTCCTCCTTCTGGGACACCCATGACATGTATGTTGCTTGCCTTTTTCTGTCATTTAGCTCCCTGAAACCTTGCTCAATTTTTCTATTATTTTCTTCATCTGTTCTTTTGTATGTTCACTTTCAGAGGCCATTCCTTTCAGCTCACCAACCCTTTCTTCTGCCTCCTCAAATCTGCTATTATATGATTTCAATGTTTTTGTTATTTCATTTATTACAACTTTCATTCTCATAAATTCTGCTATTTTTCTATGTATGCTTTCAAATTCTTCTTTGTACTTATCCAGTATCTTCTTAATATCCTTAATCTCTTTAGTCATCTCATTGAATATATTAAGGAGATTTTTTGAGCATCTGTAATTAGTTGTCTCAACTCCTTTATGTCATCTGGAGGCTTACCTTATTCCTTCAACTGGGCCATAGCTTCCTGTTTCTTGGTGTGGATTGTAATTTTTGGTTGGTGTCTTGGCATCTGGATTACTAGAGTATTTATTCTGGGTGCAGTTTTTTGCTTTACTTTAGGGCTCCCTCCCCTTTCTACATTGCTGGTTTTTCAGTAGGAGCCAAGGTTGTAACTGGTGCTATAAGCTGTGGAGGCTCAAGTTGCCCTCATTGTGCCAGGGGCCAATGAAGCTTCTCCCAGCTTTCTCCTTTACCAGGGGTAAGGATAGAGTCAAAGCTGTGTGGAATAATACAGGTTGTACAGGCCTAGACTGTAGTTGTTCAGAAAGACTGAAGAAATTCATGCCCTTTCTCCCCTGCTTGGGACAGGGATGTAACAACCACTGTGGGCAGCAATCTAAGCAGTGTGGGTTCAAAATGACTGTAGTTTTCCTGGTAGACTTCCAATTTTTACTCTGGGCCAGCCAAAGTTACCTGCAGTTACCTGGATAGGCTGGTGCAGGGCCTGTCAGCCTCCTCCCTGCCAGCAGTAGGGCAGAAGCCTAGTCTAGGGCTGCAAAATGATCTTGGTGAAAGAAACTGCTTCCTACAGTCACTGTGATATTTAGTCAGCTGGACTTCCCCCCAGTCCTCTTTCCAACTTGGGCAGATTCACTCCCCAGCTGTTTGCAGGGTTATATCTTAGCCAACGAGTCTACTTATCAGCAGCTGAAAGCTGCAGCCAACCATCTCCTCCTTCCCTGTTTTTGGGAAATGGACCTTCCAGTTCCAGCCACAGAATAGCTAGCTCTTAGGGTGGCTCATGCCACCAGAGTAGGTGAATCATCAGCCCCTGTAGCTTGGCTGGTAATTTCCAGATAGGCTGGTGCAGGTCCCTGTAGCTTCCTCCCTGCTGGAGGTGGCACTGGGGCCTAAGCTGGAGCTGAAATTTAATCTGGATGGAAAGAAACTAGTCCCTGCCAGCAATGTGATTTTCATTCTGCCACACTTCCCCTCATGGGAGGCACAGAGTTAAGATGGTGGCTTCCAGCCTCTTTCTAACTAGAACAGTCTCAAACTTGAACTGTTCTCAGGATTATACTTTGGCCTGCTGAATTTACTCATCAGTAGCTGAAGTTGGTGCCCAACTGCCTCTTCCTCCCCTGTTTTTGGGAAGTGGAACTTTCAATTCTAACTGCAGAATAGCTCCCAAGGTGGCTTGTGCTTCCAGTGGAGGATGGGCACCAGCCTCCTTGGTGTGTAGTGCTCTACTTATGAGTCTTCTCAGCTGAAGAGCAGTCTCTTCATTCCATTCCTTCAAGGATATGGCAGGATGCTCTTCTGACCTCCTGGAACCCCCAAAGAGTTTCTTCATCTAGTTCAAGATACCTCTAGGTGTTTAATAACTGCCCTATAGTGGGAGCTCCTTACTCTGCTGCCCTCTTTCTGGGTGGGTTATTTTTATATTTTTATTTTAAAGGAAGATATAGATTACATAAATGTTACATCAAAAATATAAAGATATATGATATTGATGTAAGAATATAACAATATTGCTATTAAATACAGTCCATAGTTACAGTAATTGTAATTTCCACATGCATCTCCGTAGTCCTACTAACTTGTAATAGTGATGTACATTTATACTAATTTGCAGAAGAACTGAACTTTTGGCTTTTGTCTTATTAATCAGAATTCTTATACACCTCTGGGTTCACTATGTTATTCAGTTCCTAGATTATTTTCTAGCTTTCTTTCAATTGATATTTACATTGTTACATTACCCCTTTCAACCACAATGCCCTTTATAAAGTAGGTGCGTTAGTTATTCTCAGTATGTGTTACCATCCACTCTAATCCACTTCCACTATTTTACAGTCAAGATAATTAAAACTTCTACATACATTAGGCATAACACAAGAATTTTTGTTTATAATTTCAGTTATTCTTCAGGTCAGTTACAGGCCAATGTGTTCATATTCAGTAAAAAGGATTGTCTCAGAGATTTATGGAAAAGACATGCCAAGTCTTGTAAGACACTGGCTTGCAATGACATTGATCACACCATAATGTGTTGGTGGAGAGGTGTATGTGAATTCTGCACATTTGCATGATTGTTTAGTAAGTTTACACCTCTAATAAAAATTTGTTAAAATTAAAACATAAAAAATACAATGAATTTCCATATACCACATCCCCTCCCCTCTCACATTTTCCACATTAACATCTTTCATTATTGTGGTACATTTGATACATTTGCTGGACACATTGTAACATTGTTACTAACCGTGAACTATAATTTATATTAGAGTTTATCCTTTATCCCACATAATTATATAGGTTTTGGTGAAATGCATAATGGCCTGTATCCATCATTGCAATGCCATGCAGAACAATTCCAACATTCCCAAAATACACCCATGTTATAAATATTCTTCATTCTCCCTCCCTTCAGGACCACTGGAGACCACTGCTTTTATATCAATGATACAAGTTTTTCCATTGCTAGAGTAATAAGTCTACTTTAGTGAATTGTTTCATTCCCTTTAATGTTTGTTCATCCCTCAATCTTGAGGTTTTTGCGGTGGCAATGCAAAATCTGCTACAGACTGAGATGGGGTTTAGATCCTATGGAGCTGAGAGATGGAAAAGTCTTGCTTGCACTTGTGGATACTCTGTTTTTTGGGGTAGGCATTGCCCATTACCATCTTTTTGTTAGTTGTCTTGGTTGAGTCCAATGAACTGGAGAGTAGTTGATACAATTCTGCTTAGATTCAAGGCTCAAATGGCATATGAACAGACCAAAGTTTTAAGCCTCTAGTACATATATTTAACAAGTATCATTCTAATTATGGGTTCAAATAAATGGGTCAGAGGAGCCATATGTAGGGAAATTATAAATGAGTCTCTCTCTGTTACATTGGGAAACATATATTTCAAAAAAGGTCCACTGACAGAGTGCCAAATTCATGAGATTGTCTTCCCTGCCTATAGACAGGAGAGTCTGATTCCTGTTCACAAACACCTCTGGTAATGGAGAGTCCTGATTTCAGGGTAATGACTTTTACCTCCAAAGGTACATGTCCTTCAAACTCCTATTCATCTGGAAGGAAACATTGTTGTGACCCTTTTATTTACAGTTATCTGAAGTAAATGTTTGTAACTTGCAGCCACCAATTATGTCTTCAAATGTCTAAAGGAATATAAAAAGTAGGAAGCAGAAGACTTAGCTGAATATTCTCATCTTATCTGCTTATGTTGATGTGGTGTTAGGTACTGTATATCAAGACATCCCAAAACGAATGGCTTATGTAAATGGTTTTATTCCTTTATGGCAATCTATGTTATGAAGTCATTTTTACCCTACTGGTCTGTTCACTTGTGAATCATCTGCAGCCACATTGATCTTATTGCTTAAGTCCTCTCATTATTAGTTCAATTGACAGTTACCAGGACTAGGGTAACCATAAGTGGGAGAACTCTCCTCTTTTGCACATGTCCTTTAATCCTCTAGCAGACATTCTCAGACTTGATCATATATCTGAGACAAGATTCCATGAGTGAGCAACAGAAACACACCAAGCCTTCTTGAGGCCCACCATCAATTCCACCATATTCTGTTGGCCAAAGGAAATAAGTATTATCATTCGTACGTTGAGTCAAAGGTGAAGAAAGACTCTACCTCTTGTTGTGTGGAGGAATATTGTAATATTGCAAAAACTATGCTCTCAGAGAAATTTGGAGGACTGGTGCCAGCTGTTCAGTCTGCCATAAGTATAAATTTCAATAAAATCAAGATTTATTGTGGTATTTTAAAGGTTATTTCTTGAAGAATGAGTTTTGCCAGCTCTGTGCTAAGCAATTGAATGGATTTTTAGGGGAAGAATGTGAGTTAAAGTACGAGTTTAATGAGAAGCTATGGAAATTCTACTCCAGAAGATGGAGTAGAATTGATGCAAATGTTCATTTTCTGCCCCTCATCTTCAACTCATCATTCCTAGGAAACTTCTTCCTTCTCTTCTGCTATCTTGATGTTCTCATGTCTATATAGCTTTTCCTTTTCTTGCCTTTCTCTTTAATATATTCTTTAATTTTTCAATTCTAATAACAGTAGCTAGGGGTGTTGGAGCCTACTTGTAGATGAGAAATTTAAAATGTAAATAAAACAGAGAATCAGTTTGGAATAGAAAGGTGTTTTAAGGCATTAGGTTCATTGTTTGGAAAGTCTTGTCTCCCTTTTAAATGTGAGAATTGAGCTGAGATGGGTCTCTCTACACATTACTTAGTAAATAGCAGAGATGGCATGATACGATGTTGCTTTATCTCTGAGAGCTTTTTGAACATTTGAATATTGTTTTCATGGATACTCCTACATTATGCAGAAAATACATTTCTTGTTTTTCATGAGGTTCAGCTATGGTAAGTCCTTGGATTTTTCTCTATTTTAGTAGCTCTCCTATGAGGTCTTATAATTTATCAAGAAATTTCTGCATGTGTAGAAATAATCAAATATTAAAATTCATAAAATTTGGCAATTATCATTAAGTAGACATGTATATAATCATTTTTAGAAATGAATGTCAGTATTTTATAAGTGACAAAATAAAAATCTTTCTAACTTATGTTATGAATAGTGAATTTAGTCAGAGTTGGCAGTCAGCTTCAAGTAAAAGAAAGTCTAAACAAAACAGTGTTTTATGGAAATGAAGGCTTTGTCAATCCACTCATCACAGATCTAGGTTTATAGTGTCCAGGGCTATTACAGCATTTCCTTGACCATGCTAGAGACTACGTTTTTATGGCCTTTCCTTGTCATGTGGTTTTCTTCAACAAGATCAGAGAATATGGGCTGTACCTCCAGACATGGAATCTATATCCCATTCAGGAAGACTTGGGAAAAAACAATGACATGATCCAAATGGAGTGAAAGATGATCTTTGTGAAGATTCTTTTATTGAAGTATAAGATATATATGGAAAATGCCATATCATAAGCTGAGTGAATTTTCAAAAACTGAATATATTCCACATAGCCAGGACCAAATCCAAAATCTAGAACATGATGAGCTCTAAAATCTACCTCTGTGCTCAAATCTAATCACCACTTCCTTTTCCTGGATCATTGCTATCTGAAATTCTATCAGTATAGATTACATTTGTCTTTCATTTAATGTGATTCCACAGGTCATCCTTCTCTCAAAAAGTTCCTATTTTAATTATTTTAATGCATATAATTCAGTGGTATTAATTATATTCACAATTTATTTTTGATAAAAGGAATAATACAATGTATATTAATTTTATATGATTTATTTTTTCAACATTTTGTGCATCTTTTTTTGCTGTTTCCTTATTTTTTTATTTTTTAAAGAAGCTTTAGATTGCATAAATGTTACATAAAAAATATAAGGGATTCCCATATTCCCCAATCCCTCCCCTTCTCATATATTCTCATATTAATAACATTATTCATTAGGGTGGTACATTTCTTATAATTAATGAACACCTATTGAAGCATTGCTGCTAACCATGGATTTCAATTTACATTATAGTTTACACTCTGTCATACACAATTTTTTAGATTATGGCAAAATATACAATGACTGTATTCATCAGTAGAATGTTATGCAAGGCAAATTCATTGTCACAAAAATGTCCCTATATTACATCTATTCTTCCTTCTCCCATCCCTCTGAATATGTGGCGGATCCTGCCTTTATATCAATGATAAGAATTCTTCCTTTGATGGAATAATAATAAGTCTATAGTGGAATAATAATGTCTATTGTAGTCCATTGTTCATTCCCAAATCTTGAGAATTTGGAGATGGTGATGCCAACTCTGCTTCTAAATGAGAGGGAGCTCTAGAATTTATGCTACCCATTGTAACAGAGACTTATTTTTCAGTTTTATTTGAACCTAACATTCACACTGTAGTTGATAGATATATGTCCCATACACTTAATCTTTGGTCATTTCATGTGCCAGTTGAGCCCTGAATTTCAATTGAGTTGCAACGCCTCTTCTCCAGTTCATTGGACTCACCCAGCACAATTAAAGAGGAGATGATTTTGAACAACCCCCTTCTGAAGGAACAGAGAGTGTCTGTAACTGCAAGCAAGATATTTATATCCCCCTGCCCCATGGGATTGAATATTCATCTCAATTAAAAGCAGACTGCACATCACCATCCCAAAGTTATCAAGATTGCTATGTGAACAGTGGACTAAAACACACATTATTGTACTACTATAGACTTGTTATTATTCTAGCAATGGAATAAATATTAGCACTGATATGGAGGCAGGGGCCACCTGAGTTTCTGAGAGATTGGAGGGAGAGAAGTAGGTGTAATATGAAGAAATTTTGGGGATTTTGGAGTTGTACTGCATGAAAAGCCATGTCATTATTTTGACAGATGCAGGTCATTGCATATTCAGTCATGGACTAGGAGAGTCTGTGGGACAGAGTTCAAGATCTGATGTGGACTTTAATCCATGGAGTGTGGCAATGCTTCAATAGGTGTTCATCAATTGCAACAAATGTGCCACACTAATGAAGGATATTATGGATGTAAGTGGGAGTGGGGGTGAGGCATGTGGGAATCCCTTATATTTTTATGTAGTATTTACTCATCTAAAGCTTCTTTACAAATAAAAATAATAATAAAAGGAGTAAACTATCAAGAAGAAAGAACAATCATAAAAGTTTATGCAGCTAAGCAGTTTACCCGAAACACATGAGAAAAACATTAAAAATACTATGCAGTGAAATAGACACTTCTACAGATATAGTGAAGAGCATTAATACACCACTATAACCATTAAACAGAATGTCTTAATAGAGGGTCAATAAAGAAACTGAGACATTGGATAATGCATTAGAGAATCTAGATATATTAGTCATATACAGAACATTGCACCCAAATGCGGCAGGATATACATTTTATTCAAGCTCAAATGGATCTCCAGTACAGACCACATGCTATGTAACATAAAAGTTTTCAATGAGTTCAGAAACATTGACATTATGCAAAGTAATTTATCAGATGGAAGCTGGAAATTAATAAGTGGTAAAGAACCAGAATAGGATCATATATTTTTAAATTTAATATCAATAAAATCAGTGCTGAGAGTGAAATTTAGAGCCATAAATACCTAGATTAGAAAAGAAGAAAGAGCTAAAATCAAACATATCATTCTCTACCTAGAGAAATTAGAAAACAACAACAAAAACAAAAATTAATCCCAAATCAAATGGAAAGAAGGAAATAACAAAGATTAGAGCAGAGCTAAATGAAATTGAAAATAAGGAAACACTAGAAAAATTAACAAAACCAAAATCTAGTTCTTTTAGGAGATTAATTGAATTGACAAACCTTTAGACTAACAAAGGAAAAAAGAGAGAAGATGCAAATACATAAATTAAGAAATGAGGAAGGAGAAATTACCATTAACCCAACAGAAATAAAGGGTGTCATAAAAGGAAAAATTTTATGCTAACAAGATGGATAACTTAGGTGAAATGCACACATTTCTAGAAATATTCATGCAGCCTACACCACACTAACAAAGGAGAAATTGATGAAATCAGCACATCAATCAGATGTAACAAGATTGAATCAGTCAAAAAAGCCTCCCAATTAAGAAGACCTCAGTCCCATATACCTTCACAGGAGAATTCTATCAATCATTCCAGAAAGAACTAGCACCAATCCTACTTAAACTCTTCCAAAAAAAAAGAAGTGTAGAGAACATTGCCAAACTCATTCTATGATGCCAACATCAAGTAATGTCAAAGCCACACAAAGATGTCAAAAGAAAAGAAAACTAAATACCAATATCTCTAATGAGACTACATGCTAAAATCCCCAATAAAAATGTTTGCTAATACTAAGACACTGAGGAAGAAATGGAAGAGATTGCCATTGCCACTGTACAGGACATCACCTATTACAGTAATGAAAGGCAAAAAAATTTTTGAAGTAATTTTTCATTTTTAATATCCCCAAATTTAAAAAATTTGTTTTTCTAAATTATTATGTATTTTATTTCTAATGTTTAAACCTATCATTACTATTTCATTTTCATATTAATTGAATTTGGCAATATATTAGGCTTTACTTATTAAGAAGTTTTGGATCACAGAGAGGTTCAACTATGGCAGGGTAGGCGCATTGCTGTGGGGTGTCACTGATGTGAGATGTATGGGAGGGAGTTTGCCTGGGCATGCATGTAGTGTATATAGATATGTTTGGATATTCACTGGGTACTGACACAATGGGTACAGATTCACATGACAACTGAGGGAGTGCTGGATTCCTGTCCTGAGGAACTCTGCTGCATTCCCCAATGGAACAGCAACAATTCCCCAAGGGCAGGAGCCATGACCAGTGAAGAAAGATGGGTCAATGATGGACCCTTGATACTGAAGACTATGCTTATAAGCCTGTTACACCTGAAATTTCAACTTGGCCTAGTGTTGCAGGGTGGCTAAGAGTTACCTCCTGAGAGCCTCCATGTTGCCCAAATGTCACCAATCTCTAAGTCAAACTCAGCATATTAATGCATTACCTTCCCCAAAGTATGGGACATAACTCTAAGTTATGAGTCTCCCTGGCAGTGAGTGATTACTACCAATAACTGGCTAGTGATGCAACTGGTAAAAGAACTTGAATAAAAGGGGAAATTGTAAAGATAAATGAATTTATATGGCTAAGAGACTTCAAAATGAGTTGAGAGGTCATCACAGGCTTCATGCTTATGCACATCTCAGCAGATACTACCCCATTTGGTGCTGCTCCTGAGCGCTATAGAGACACCCAGGTTCTATGGTGATGGCAGATTGCTCTGGAGTTTTGTGCTTTGCCAGTGGGCCCTACTTTGAAATTTGTGCTCCTGAGTGTGACAGAGTTGGACCCATATGAAATTTCTCTATACATGCCTCTTCTGTCCCTTTTATTGAACCTGTGATTGACACTGGGGCTGCTGTATGGCCAGGAGACTTGAATCTCTTGGATGTCCATGTGCCAGCTGGGTCTTGAGCCTCAGTGGAGTTGCAGCACCTACAGTCCAGTCTGTTGGACTTACCCAGGTCAGCTGACAGGGAGATGAGGATGGACAAACACTATACCAAGGAACCAAGAGAGTCTACAGCTGCAGGGAGGAGAATCCCATCCATCAGCCATGTTGAATCAAAGACCCTCTCAATTGAGAGGTGAACTTGGCATCACCATTCCAGGGTCCTCCAGACTGGGGAACAAAATATGGACTAGTGTGGACTTACCGGTATTCTACTATCGACTTATTGTGACACTATCATATCATTTATGTGGAGACAGTGGCCACTGGAGTTGCTGAAGGCAGGGAGAAGGAAAAGGAGGTATGATATGGGGGCATTTTTGGGTCTTGCAGTTGTTCTGAATGATATTGTCAGGACAGATGCAGGAAATTATATATCCTTTCATAACACACTGAATGGACTGGGAGAGAGTGTAAATTACAATGTAAACTATAATCCATATTATGTAGCAATGCTCCAAAATATATTCATGCAATTTAATGGATGTACTACATTAATGAAAGAAGTTGTTGATGTGGGAAACGTGGGGGGTGTATGGAGTCGGGCATATGGTGATCTCCTATATTTTTAATGTAATATTTTGTATATTTTGTATCTTTTAAAATATATTAAAAATGCTTGCTAATAGTATTCAGCAACATATCAAATGAATTATACATCAATACAAGGTTGGTTTCACCAGGTATGCAAGGATGGTTCAACATAAGAAAGTCAATGTATTACACCACATTAACATTTCAAAAGAAAAAATCATATGATCATCTCTATTCATGCAGAAAAATCATTCACCAAAATACAGCACGCTTTTCAGATAAGACCACTTCCAAAGATAGGAATAGAAGGAAACTTTCTCAACCTAATAAAGGGTATATAGGAAAACCTTACAAATAACATCATATTCATTGCTGAAATGCTAAAATCTTTCCCTCTAAGATCTGGAAAAAGAAAAGGATGCCCACCATCACTGCATTTATTTAACATTGTGTTAGAAGTAATTGCTCAAACACTTAGGCAAGTAAAATATATAAATCCAATCCAAATTGGAAGGGAAGAAGTAAAAATTACACCTTTTGCAGATGGCATGATCCTATAAAAATCTACAACACAGCTCTGAGAGCTGATAATTGAGTTTAATAAAGTGGCAGGAAAGAAGATCAACATGCAAAATCAGTAACATAGTGATCAATCTGAGATAGAAATCAAGAAAAATTTCACTTACAATAGCAACTAAAGAATCTAATAGCTAAGATGAATTTAATTAAATATATAAAGGGATTGTTCACAGAAAACAACACAACACTTTTAATGGGTATCAAAGAAGACCTAAATAAATGGAATATTCCCTGTTCATTGAAGGAAGAGTAAACATCATTAAGATGTATATCCTACTAAAACTGATTTACAGAGTTAACACAATTCCAAAAAAAATTACAGCAACACTTTTAACTGAAGTGGAAAAACTATTAAATTTATTTGGAAGTCAAGGGGCCCTGAATAGCCAGACATATGGAAAAAGAAAAAGAAAATTGAAGGCCTCACAATACCTGGATTTAAAACAAATTTTAAAACTACTGTGGTTTAAACTGCATGGTATTGGTACAAGGTTAGACATACTGACCAATGGAACAGAACTGGAATTCTGATATAGATCTTCACAGACATGATCCACTGATATTTGACAAGGGCACCAAGCCCACTCAATGGGGAGAGAATGGCCTCTTCAACAAATAGTGATTAGAGAACTAGATATCCATATCCAAAAGAATGAGAGAATATCACCATCCTATGTCCTATATAAAAGTTAACTAAGAATGGATCAATAATTTAAATATAATAGCCAAGACCATGAAGGTCCTGGGATATAAAGTAGGGTAATATCTATGAGATCTCATAGAGGGAAAGGTTTCATAAACTTTAATGCCAAAACCCTAGCAATGAAAGAAAAGAGATTAATGGTACCTCCTTCAATTTAAAAATATTTGTGCAACAAAGGAATTTATCCAGAAAGTGAAAAGACAGCCTACTCAAAGGCAGGACGCTTTTGGTTACTGTCTATCTGATAGGGCCTAATATCCAGGATATATAAAGAAATCCTACATCTGGAATAAAAATAGTCAAACAACCATTTGAAAAAGGGTAAGTGATTTGAATAGACACTTCTCCAGAGAAGAAATACAAATTGCTAAAAAAGCATATGGAAGGATGCTAAACATCACTACCTATTAGTGAACTGCAAGTCAAAACTACAATGTAATATTATCTTACACCCATTAGACTGGCAGCATGAATAAAACAGGACTACAAGTGTTGGAGAGGATGCTCAGGAAAGGAAACACTTAGCTACTGCCTGTGGGAATGTAGAATGTTGCAGCCATTGTGGAGGACAGTTTGGCAGTGTCCTGGGAAACTAAATATAGAACAGTCATATTATCCCAGAGTCCCACTGCTAATATACCCAGAAGAATTGAAAACAAGGAAATAAGAGATATATGCACACCAATGTTCATAACAGCATTATTCACTTTTGCCAAAAGTGGGAAGCAACCCAAATGGCTATCAACAGATGAATGGATAAGCAATCTGTGGTATATACAGACAATGGAATTTTTCTCAGGTGTAAGAAAGAATGCAGTTTTAACACGTGGAATAATATTGATGAATCTTGAAGACTTATGTTGAATGAATTAAGCCAAGCACTGAAAGAATAATATAATCTGAACTCATTGACATGAATTAAGTAAATTGTGCAGACTCACAGAGATAGATTCTGGATGATAAGTTTCCACGAGTCAGAAAGGGAGTAGAGAATGGTGAGATGATGCCCTTATGGGCAAAATTCATGATATGCTGGAAGGGTGTGGTTGGGAAGTGTATGAGCATGACAGTGGTACAATTATGTGATTGGTTTCCAGTGCTGGTCTATGAGGGAAAGTAGTGTGGGGGGTTGGGTTTAGACTATCCATGGAACTGGAGGAGGTTTGCAGGAATGAGCAGGTGAACTCTGGTGATTTGCAGGTCTGTGGTTAAAACTACATTGTTGTGAATGTTCTTTTGGCAAATATGGCAGGGGAAGGTTACTCGTTTATGTTATTGGATGTGAGTAGTATATATGGGATAGGACATACCTGGGGCAGGTTTCTACAGAATATGTAAGTGGGCATTGTGTCATAGTTTGTAATATCAGTAGGTAGAGACCCACCCAATTAATAACAAATATCAAACCTCAATCCTATGTACTCAATTGGAGGGCCAAGAATCTCTTGAGAATATAGGTATGCCTATTAGAAAATAAACCATTATGTCAAGCCCTCAATATTATTGCAAGAAACTATGAATTTTATTCTTCAAAAAGTGGAACAGTGGTTCCCATTGCTTCTGAGGGGGAGGGGAAGGGAAGAATAGAATAGATGATCATTTTTAAGGCATTAGAATTGTTCAGCATGATCTTGCACTAATGGATAACAGCCATTTCAAATTTTGTCAAAAATCTATAAAAGTGTATGATCTAAAATGTAAACCATAATGTAAACCAATGACCATGGTTAATATCAATACTACAATATCTGTACATTAATTTTAGCAAAAGTACCATTTGCATATAAAATATTATTAATGGGCGAGAGGGGAACTAATGGAAGGGCATTGGGTATATGGGAATGACCTATATTCTCTATGTGAATATTCTATATCCTAAAGCTTCTTTGAAGATAAAATGAAAAAAAAAGACACTAGGGGAGCATACAAAAGAAAATGTCATTGTACATACAAGGCAACATATGTTACAGTGATGAAAGACATACAGTCTAAAATATTTTTCTTATTTCAAGTTAATTATCTTTTTATCATTTATTGGTTATTTTTAAAAGTATTTTCATTTTATGATTGATTTTATTTGGCTATTTTGTTGGTTTCATTTTTGAAGAGGCTTTGGATAACAGAAGGAGCACAACAGTAATAGGGAAGGATCACTTGTGCAGGGTGTTAGCAATGTTAGGATGCATGGGAAGGAGTTCACCTGGGGCATGCTTCTGAGGCATGTTAATACGTTCATGTGTTCATGGGGCATTGTCTCTAGAGGTAGAGATCCATACAATAACTGAAAGAATATTGAATTCCCAACCCAGGGAGTTCTGCTGTATTCTCTAAAAAGAGAGTATGAATCCTCCAAGTACAAAAGCAGTGCATAGGGGAGAAAAACAGATGACTACACCAAGCTCTTGATGTTGATGATTGTGCTTATGAACTTCTTTGTGTGAAATTGAAAGAGATTAATGTTATATATTGCCTAATATTTACCTCCTGAAAGCCTCCCTGTTCCTCAAATGTGGCCTCTCTCTAAGCCAATCTCCACATATAAATGCACTACTTTCCCCATGGGGCATAACTCCTGGGGATGAGTCTCCCTGTCACTGAGAGATTATTACCAATAAGTGATTAGCCATGCATCTGTGTGATAAACACAGATGAGTTTTTTCTTATTTCTAAGATTTCAAAGTGAATTGGGAGGTCATTACACATGCCACTCTTCTGCAAGTATCAGAAGAATACCATTGACTGCCACAGTAAATAATCCATCAAATAATGGGGCTCTTGAGGGTTCAAGAGATATCCAGGGTGGTGGACTTGGCCCAGTGGTTAGGGCATCTGTCTACCACATGGGAGGTCTGCAGTTCAAACCCTGGGCCTCCTTGACCCATGGGGAACTGGGTCAAGGAGTGCCATGCCATACAGGGGTGTCCCCCATGTAGGGGAGCCCCATGCACAAGGAGTGTGCCCCATAAGGAGAGCCACCCAGCATGAAAGGAAGTGCAGCCTGCCCAAGAATGGCACCACACACACAGAGAGCTGACACAACAAGATGATGAACAAAAGAAACACAGATTCCCGTGCCGCTGACAACAACAGAAGTGGACAAAGAAGAACACGCAGCAAAAAGACACAGAAAACAGAGAACCATGGTGAGGGAGAAGGGGGAGAGAAATAAATAAATAAAAGAGATATCCAGAGACTATATAGAGTACAGACGACTAAGGAATTCAGCATTCTCTCAGTTGTCCTTACTTTGGAATGTATGCTCCCTAATGTAAGTTAGATTCATTTATAGAACACATGGCTCTTCTGTCCCTTTTATTTGACCCTACAATTAGCACCATAGTTGATAAACATTTGTCCCAGAGAATTAAATCTTTGTTCTGTTCGTATGCCAGTTGAGACCTGAATTTCAGCAGACTTGCAAAACCTACTCTCTAGTTCATTGGACTTATCCAGGACAACTAACAGGTGATGATGATGGACAACACCCATCCAAAGAGAGTGTTGCTGGCAAGATAGTTCCATCCATTTGCCACATTGGCCATAAGCTCCCTCTCATTACAGTGAGAATGGTCATCTCTATCCTCAAATCCTCAAGATTGGGGAATGAACAATGGGCTAAAGAATATTTATTATTATTCTACAATAGATATATTATTATAATAACAATGGAAGAAACCTTATCTTTGTATCAGAGGGAAAAGATAGGAGAGGGAAGAATAAGGGTAATATGTGGACAATTTCAGTATATTGGATTTGTTGTGCATGATATTGCAAGATGGACACAGACCATTATATATTTTGTCCTAACCTACAAAATTGTGTGGGACAGACTGTAAATTATAATGTGAACTATAATCCCTGGTTCATACCAATGCTCCAATAAAGGTTCATCAAGTGAAAGAAATGTATCACACTACTAAAGGATGTTGTTAATGGAGGAAAGTGTGAGAGGGGCAATTTGTGGGGCATATGGGAATCCCTTATAATTTTTTATGCAACATTTATGTAATCAAAAGCTTCTTTAAAATTAAAAAAATCATTAAAAATAAAGTTAATTCAATATACCAGAATGAAGTCATATAAAAACAGTGAAGAAGGAATATCTAAACTTATAATTTAAACCCATGAAGGGAATATGAATTCAAATATGCTTTTAAATAGAATAAATCTACTGTAGGTCAATTTTTAAAAATGCCACCTGAATGATAATAGAGGGTCATGCAACTTTTAGATATAGATCCAATAACAGAAATGGAAAAGGAAAACAGACGTATGAAAACAAGAAAGCAGTGCTTATAAATGATGATTCATTAGCTCAAAAGATGCAGAAGAATTTTCTATGTTTCAAAATCAATAGGGGATTATGTCAGGATATACAATGTCCTGCATCTGTCCCTGCAATATCATTCAAGACAACTCCAAGTCTGGAAAAAAGCACCCATATCACACCTCTTTTTCTCTTTCCATGTCCTCAGCAACTCCCATAGCCACTGTCTCCACATCAATGATACAATTTCTTCCATTGCTAGAGTCACAATAGTTCTACATTAGAACACCAGTAAGTCCACTCCAATCCACATTTTATTCCTCCATACTGCAGACCCTGGGGTGGCAATGTCCACTCCACCTCTAACTGGAAAGGGGGCTTAGATCCCACATGGCTGATGGATGTGATTCTCCTGCTTGCAGTTGTAGACTTGGTTTCCTGGTATAGTGGTTGACCATACTCCCCTCCCTGTTAGCTCACTTGGGTAAGTCCAATGAACCAGAGAGTAGGTGTTGCAACTCTGCTGAGGCTCAGGGCCCAGTTGGCACTTGAACAGTCAAGAGATTCAAGTCTCCTGAGCATACACCAGGCCCAGTGCCAACCACAGATTCAGTAAAAGTGACAGAAGAGGCAAATGTAGAGAGGACAAATCTGAGTCCAACTCAATCACACTGCCATAAATCAGTGAATGGACTGGGAGAGAGTATAAACTACAATGCAAACTATAATCCATGTAGTGAAGCAGTGCTCCAAAGTATATTCATCAAATGCAATGAATGTGCCACACTGATGAAAGAGGTTGTTGATGTGGGAGGAGTGGGGTGGGGGTGGGGAGTGGTATATATGGGAACTCATATATGTTTTAATGTAAAATTTTTTTGTGATGTATGTATCTTTTTAAAAAAGAACAATAAAAAAGTATAACTAAAAAAACAATAGGGGAAACAAAATATGTAACACTGATTTATTTTCCCTTGCAAAATTTATAAACATGGAAATGCACCCCAAATATCTAAAGAGGCATTAAAAAAATAAAAAATAAAATAAAATAAATTAAAAAAAATAAAGAGGCATTAAAGAAGAAAGTGGCCATTAGCAAAATTGGTGATGAAATTGCAATTCTAAATTGGAAGAAATACAATAATATGAATTAAAATCTTGAGGCAGAGGTATACAAAGTCAAGACTTGAAAAATTTGCAATGATGTAAGTAAATGGCTAATGAAGCTCCATTAATTTAACACCATCAGTAAGAAATAATTACTAATTAAAGTTGTAGTATTCCACTTTCCCTATTAAGCAAAAATAAGTTTCCTTTCCATACCCTACTCAGAGTTTGTGTATCATAAACTACTCTTGCAAGGTAATACCTAACTTCTTTGAACTGATACAGAAACAGAAACAAATATACCTCATCTTAAAAAACAATACAAAGCATAATGCCCTTACTTCACTGCACGTCACTCCACTGTTAATACAAAATTTTCTCTTTCTCCCCTTAACTGCAAAGCTCCTTTGTGAGATAGTCTACTTTTATTGGAACCACCCTATCCCTGAAATTCCCTATTCAAATTGGGCTCATATTTCAATGCTTAATTAACAAAAATTAACAGGATATTCCTGAATCAAATAGACACTTCCTTTTTAACATTATAAGAAATCATTCATTCATTAATTAAGTAAATGTAAAAACAAGTATCAAGTTTTTTCTCCTTGGTCTAGGCAGATTGTCTGTCAGAAGACCTCAGATAAATGCTCTCAGCTACCATTTTCATGACCCCTTGCTGTAACATCTCCTGAGCTCTCTGACTAACCTCTATGGAATCTCTAAGAGGAAGGATTCCATGTGGAAGTCCAAGTTCTTCTCTGGGAGTTTGATAAAGATGTCTGAAGCTCTATCCCCTAGCATCAGTCTTCTAGGCTAATATGGACCCAAAAAGAAGCAAACATGTCTGGGCTGCCCCAAGGTCACACAAGCTGGTATTTAAAGCTTCCCTATATTTTATAATGAGCACATTTTCTTCTCCTTACTTGCACCCATTAGCCATGATTTCCCTATGAGATATTAGTCTGGACAAAAAAATATATTTTTCTGATTCATTCTTTGTTCCTAGGAGGCAAGTCTTTAAGTCAGGTGAGTCCAGTGTTTCTTACTCCTGTTCCATGGACTGCCTTCCTTGCATGTTACCCCCATCAAATGACTTAAAGTTCACCCCAACGTTAAAGATGGATGAATCCCCCTGAACTAGTTCACTTTCACATCCAAAGCACAGACATGGGGAAAGGATACAGTCCTTGTTGTCATCTTCAAAAATTTGCTGTTATCCTCTTTAACAGATTGGAAAACTCTATTCTTTGGATATAAAACCATGGCACTTCACCACTTTCTTTGATGTTACTTTGTCAAAACAACTAGGAATGTCAAGCTTAAAACATAAATTAGAACCTGTCATTTAGTTCCTCACTTGAAAATGTTTTATTAATTATAAAAATATATTTATATCTTTTTATACACCATGGTCTGTGCCTAGCACCTTTTAAGGGTTGTTTCAGTCAAGTCCTCCTATGTTTTAAATGATGCTCAATATAATTATTTAATAGATCTTTTAATATTTCTATTCACTTAAACCCTAAATAAGAAATGTAAACTTTAATATATGTTTTTACCCTTTAGTGTAATATCATAAATGCAACTGAAATTTTCCTTTTTAACCAATTTCAAGTGTACATTTCCCTGGAAATCATTATATTCACTATATTGAGCTTCCTTCATCAACATCCTTACCTAAATGATTTCATCACCTCAACAAAATCTTTGCACCTTTGTAGCAATAATTCCCCATACCAGGACCTTCCATCAACTCAGATCTTATAATCTACTGTGAATGTGCTTTTCCTAGGCATTGCAAATAAGCGAGATCATACTATATTTAATTTAATGCCTGACATGATTCACTCGTGATTTCTCTAAAGATTATACATAAGAAGTATGTAGCAAAATTTCATCTCTTTCTGGCTGAGTAACATTCTATAAAATATAAATATTACATTTTGTTTATTCTGTCATCTGTATATAGACAATTGTGTTCCTTCTACCTTTTGGCAATTGTGAATAATGGTGCCATGAATGTTGGTGTATAAATGTGTTTACCTGTCCTGTACCTAATTCCTTTGGGTATATACACAGAAGTTGGATAGCCAGGCCATCTACTAATGTAGGCTGAAATTCCTGAGCAGCCACAATAATGATTTCTAGAGCCTGTACCAAATTATAATTCCACCAGCAATAATGTATGATGTTGTGCATGCATTTTAAAATTTATTTTTCTTTATTTTCTTTTAAAAGTTACATTAAAAAAATATGAGGTCCTCATATACCCCCCACCACACCCATCTCACCCCTCCCACATCAACAACCTCTTCCATCATTGTGGCACATACACTGCACCTGGCGAAAACATTCTGAAGAACTGCTGCAGCACATGGACAATGGTCCACATTGTAGTCTACACTCTCCCCCAGTCCACCCAGTGGGTCACGACAGGACACAAAACATCCAGCAACTGTCCCTGCAGCATGACCTAGGACAACTCCAAATCCTAAAGGTGCCCCCACACCATATCTCTTCTTCCGTTTCCATACCATCAGCAGCCACCGTGGCCACTGCCCACATCACTACTGCAATTTCTTCCCTTGCTAATCACAATAGTACCGGAGGAGAACAGCAGTAAGTTCACTCTAATCCATACTCTATTCCTACATCCTGTGGACCCTGGGATGGTTCTGTCCAGTCACGCTCTACATCAGGAGAGAGCTTAGATTCCACATGGATGATGGATGCCAACCTCCTGCTTGTAGCTGTAGGCACTTTTGGCTCCCTGGTGTGATGGTTGACCCTCTTCACCAGCCTGTCAGCTGGCCAGGGCAAGTCCAAGAAACCAGAGGGTAGGAGCTGCAAGTCTGCTGAGGCCCAGGACCTAGCCCTAACATGGACAGTTCAGAGATTCAGGTCTCCTGAGTATACACCAACCCAAATGCCAACCACATGTTCAGTAAAAGTAACAGAAGAGGCATGTGTAGAAAGGTCATATCTGAGTCCAGGTGAGCATGCTTTTATGTGCATTTTAACCATTTGTATATTTTCTTTGGGGATACGTGTATCCAACTCTTTTGCCCATTTTAAATGGATTGTTTATCTTTTAAATGTTGAGTTGTAAGATTTCTTCATACAGTCTATATATGCTTCCCTACACTGCTTTCCAAAGTCTTTATGGTCTTGGCTCTTATATTTAGGTCTTTGATCCATCTTGAGTTGATTTTTGTATAAGGCATGAGTTGGTAATCCCCTTTCATTCTTTTACGTATGGATATCCAGTTTTCCAGGCACAATTTGTTGAATCGGCCATTCTCTCCCAGTTGAGAGGGTTTGGTGGCTTTATCAAATATTATATGACTATATATATGAGGATCTATATCAGAAATCTCAATTTGGTTCCATTGGTCTTTGTGTCTCTCCTTGTGCCAATACCATGCTGTTTTCACTACTGTAGCTTTGTAATATGTTTTGAAGTCAGGTAGTGTGATTCCTCCAATTTCGTTTTCTTTTTCAATATGACTTTGGCTATTCGGGGCCTCTTTCCTTTCCAAATAAATTTCATAGCTAGTTTTTCTAGTTCCTTAAAGAAGGCTGTGTTGATTTTTATTGGGATTGCATTGACTGTGTAGATCAGTTTTGGTAGGATAGGCATCTTAATAATATTTAGTCTTCCTATCCATGAACAGGGAATATCCTTCCATTTATCTAGGTCTTCTTTGATTTTCTTGAACAGTGTTGTGTAGTTCTCTGTGTATAAGTTTTTTACATCTTTAGTTAAACTTATTCCTAGGTATTTGATTTTTTTATTGACTATTGTAAATGGTATTTGTTTCTTGATTTCCTCCTGATCTTGCTCATTATTGGTGTACAGAAATGCTACTGATTTTTGTGCATTGATCTTATAACCTGTGACTTTACTGAACTCATTTATGAGTTCTAGAAGCTTTGTTGTAGACCTGTCAGGGTTTTCTATGTATAGGATTATGTCATCTGCAAATAATGAAATTTTGACTTCTTCCTTTCCAATTTGAATGCCTTTTATATCTGATTCTTGCCTCAGTGCTCGAGCAAGTACTTCTAAGACAATGTAAAGAGAAGAGGTGATAGTGGGCATCCTTGTCTTGTTCCTGATCTTGGAGGGAAGGATTTTAGGATTTCACCATTGTAAACGATGTTGGCTGTGGGTTTTAATATATACACTTTATCATGCTCAAAAAATTTCCTTGTATTCTGATCTTCTGCAGTGTTTTTATCAAGAAAGAGTGCTGTCAAACAAAGACATCACAAGAAAGGAAAATTACAGACCAATTTCTCTAATGAACCTAGACGCAAAAATACTTAACAAAATACTTGCTAATAATATTCAACAACACATTAAAAGAATTATACACCACGACCAAGTGGGATTCATCCCAGGTATGCAAGGATGGTTCAACATAAGAAAATCAATCAACGTAATACACCATATAAACAGATTGAAGGAAAAAAATCACATGATTATATCTATAGATGCAGAAAAAGCATTTGACAAAATACAGCACCCTTTCTTGATAAAAACACTCCAAAAGATTGGAATACAAGGAAATTTTTTGAAAAACCTAAAGCCAATATTGTTTACAATGGAGAAATCCTAGACTCCTTCCCTCTAAACTCAGGAACAAGACAAGGATGCCCATTGTCTCCGCTCCTATTTAACATTGTCTTAGAAGTACTTGCTCGAGCACTGAGGCAAGAAACAGATATAAAAGGCATTCAGATTGGAAAGGAAGAAGTCAAAATTTCATTATTTGCAGATGACATGATCCTATACATAGAAAACCCTGAGAGATCTACAACAAAGCTTCTAGAACTCATAAATGAGTTTAGTAAAGTCACAAGTTATAAGATCAATGCACAAAAATCAGTAGCATTTCTGTACACCAAGAATGAGCAAGATCAGGAGGAAATCAAGAAACAAATACCATTCACAATAGTAAATAAAAAAATCAAATACTTAGGAATAAATTTAACTAAAGAGGTAAAGAACTTATACACCGAGAACTATACAAGATTGTTCAAGGAAATCAAAGAAGACCTAAATAAATGGAAGACTATTCCTTGTTCATGGATAGGAAGACTGAACATTATTAAGATGTCTATCCTACCAAAACTGATCTACACATTCAATGCAATCCCAATAAAAATCAACACAGCCTTCTTTAAGGAACTAGAAAAACTAACTATGAAATTTATTTGGAAAGGAAAGAGACCCCGAATAGCCAAAGACATACTGAAAAAGAAAAACGAAATTGGAGGAATCACACTACCTGACTTCAAAACATACTACAAAGCTACAGTAGTGAAAACAGCATGGTATTGGCACAAGGAGAGACACACAGACCAATGGAATCGAATTGAAAGCTCTGATATAGAACCTCACATATATAGCCACATAATATTCGATAAAGCCACCAAACCCTCTCAACTGGGAGAGAGTGGCCTATTCAACAAATGGTGCCTGGAGAACTGGATAGCCATATGTAGAAGAGTGAAAGAGGATTACCATCTCACACCTTATACAAAGATCAACTCAAGATGGATCAAAGACCTAAATATAAGAACCAAGACCATAAAAACCTTAGAAAGCAGTGTAGGGAAACATCTACAGGACCTTGTAATAGGAAATGGATTTATGAATATCTCACCAAAAGCACGAGCAGCAAAAGAACTAATAGGTAAATGGGACTTCCTCAAAATTAAAGCCTTCTGCACCTCAAAGGAGTTTGTCAAGAAAGTAAAAAGGGAGCCCACACAGTGGGAGAAAATATTTGGCAACCATATATCTGATAAGAAACTTATAACGTGCATATATAAAGAACTCCTATATCTTGAAAATAAAAAGATAAACAGCCCATTTTAAAAATGGGAAAAAGATTTAAACAGACACTTCTCCAAAGAAGAAATACAAATGGCAAAAAAGCACATGAAAAAATGCTCCAAATCTCTAGCTATCAGGGAAATGCAAATCAAAACCACAATGAGATACCATCTTACTCCCATAAGATTGGCAGCTATGAAAAAAACAGAAGAATACAAGTGCTGGAGAGGATGTGAAGAAAGGGGAACACTCATCCACTGCTGGTGGGAATGCAGAAGGATCCAACCATTCTGGAGGACAGTATGGCAGTTTCTCAAAAACTAGCCATAGATTTGCCATATGACCCAGCAATACCACTGCTGGGTATATACCCAGCAGAACTGAAAACAAGGACACAAACAGATATATGTACACCAATGTTCATAGCAGCATTGTTCACTATTGCCAAAAGTTGGAATCAACCCAAATACCCATCAACAGATGAGTGGATCAATAAAATGTGGTATATACACACAATGGAATACTACTCGGCTGTAAGAACAAACACACTACAAACACATGTGATAACATGGATGAATCTTGAGAACCTTATGTTGAGTGAAGCAACCCAGACATTGAAGGACAAATACTACATGACCTCAATGATATGAAATAACCAAGCTGCCCTAGATAGCAAGAGACTGAACGATAGGCTTACAGGAAATCGGAGGGTGGAGGAAGGATGTGAGCTGATGTCTGCAGGGGTGGAACTTAAGACGAGATGGTGGTAAGAATGAACACAAAGAAGAGATAAAGTGGGGGCAAGGGGTTGCCTTTGGTTGGGGCTTTGCGGGTTTGAGGGTGGCTGGGGATGGGCGGATGGGTAACATTGCCCAAAAGTTGGGGGAGGAGGGGTAGCATACGAACACAGGAGAGTGTCAGGTGTTGGTGGAGAGTAAAATGCTGAGAAATCATATCAAAATATAAAAAAGAGGGTTACCTGTTTAGAATGCTTGGAGAGGAGGGTCTGATGCAGGACGGGCTCCTGGGGAATGTCTAAATGCTCATTCTGCCAGAGTGGGTGACACCATGGGGTAGAAACCCAAGTAGTGAGAGTTGGGATAGACCCACATCCTGGGGAGGACTAATGCCATCAAATAGAGGGAACTGTATCCCTCGAGAGAAAGGGTGGCTCCCAGGGCATTGGGGCAGTTGAGCAAGTTAGGCCCTGAACACTATTCCATCTATCTCTGGAAGTGGCTCCTTGGGAAACGGAGGTTGGCTGTCACTGTGGGCACCAAGGTGGAAGGGAAAATGGACGTTAAATGTGTGGAACCAAGGTAAATGGGGGCTAAGAGAGGAGTTTCATGAGAGTACACAAGGATGGATATAAAACATGTAATATTACACCAAACATATAGGAGATGACAGACTGATAATGTAAACCATAATGTAAAACATAGGATAACTAAGAATTTAAAAAACTGTGTATCCTAAAGTATGCACCACAATGTAAGCACAGATGTCACCTTGTTTGAAAGCTATTGTCTCAGACTCTGTACATCACGTTGAGTGAATATGATGTGAATAGGGTGTAAGAGTATCGCTGTGGAAGGGAAAAGGTTTTGTGGTGGATGTATGGGAGTGCTGTATATTATATATATGCATTGCTGTGGTCTAGGGCTCCTGTGAAGAGAAGTTCAATAATTAGGGGGAAAAAAGAAAAAGATAGGATGTAGAATTTTTTCCAAGTCAACACGTATTCTTTCTCTAACCTTTAAACCCATCGCTATATGCCATTTCCTAGTAAGGGACCCTGTCATTATACTGGGCTTCAAATTTCAGGGAGTTCTGGATCACAGAGTGGTTCAACAATGGCAATGGAGGAATACTGGTACAGGATACCATTGACAGGTGATATATGGCTGACAGGGAGCTGTACAGAACATATGTCCAGGGTGCATGGTAATGTTTGGATATACTCATAGTGGCAACAATTAAAAACCACAGCAGGGGGGGTACTGGGTTCCTGGCCAGTGGTGCTCTGTTGTGGTCACTAGGGGAGCAGCAACAGTCTCCCAGGTGCAGTGGCGGGGACCGGGAGGGAGTGAGGGTTCAACAGTGAGCCCCTGACACTAATGACTATGCTTATGAGTTGATAAGCCTAAAATAAGAACAAGGCCTAGAGCAGCATTGTGCCTGGGAATTTCCTCCTGTCAGCCTTCATGTTACTCAAATGTGGCCAGTCTCGAAGCCAAACTCAGCATGTAAATGCAATGCCTTTCCCCCAGCGTGGGACATGACACCTGGGGATGAGCCTCCCTGGCACCGAGGGACCACTATCAACTACCAACTGATGATGCAACTGGAAAATGACCTTATACGGAAGGTTCAATGCGGATCAGCAGAATATCCCTGTCTACATAAAATAACATGACTTTAAAATGCTGTTTGACCTAATGTAAGGGGGAAATGGAAAGGGGAAATGAGTTTATATGGCTACGAGTCTCTAAAAAAGAGTCTGGAGGCTCTCAGAAGGATTGCCCTTATGCACAACTGAGCAGAGTCTGAGAGACAGATAAAGCAGATACAACCCCCAGGTATTGGTTCCTTTGAGGGCTAAAGAGACCCATGGGAGGTATGGTTATGGCAGATGGGGTTAACTACCAGGTCAGATGGCCCCTCTTTGGAACTGGTGTTTATGTGTGATGAATCTGGACTCAGATGGGATCTCTCTTCATAAGACTTTCATGCTAATGTGCTGGAGTTGCAGTTAGTGTTGGGGTTTAAGATATATTTAGGGGATTTGAATCTCTGGACTGACAATGTGATAGCCAGGTCCTGAGCCTCAACAGACTCCAGCACCTACAATCTGATTTATTGGTCTCACCACACTCAGCTAAGATGGAGTTGAAGAAGGACAACCATCACACCATGGAGTCTAGAGTGATTACAACTGAAAGTGGGAGGATTGCATCCAGCATCCATGTGGAATCTGAGCCTCCTCTTGACATAGAGGTGCAATGGACACAACCAATCCAATGTCCACATAGAAAAGGTGGCATTGGATTGGGAAAAGTGGGCATGGTGGCTGATGGGTATGGGGAAAGGCAGGAAGAGATGAGAGGTGGAGGCGTCTTTGGGACATGGAGCTGCCCTGGATGGTGCTTCAGGGGCAATCACTGGACATTGTAAATCCTCACAGGGCCCACTGGATGGAATGGGGGAGAGTATGGGCCATGATGTGGAGCATTGACCATGAGGTGCAGAGGTGCCCAAAGATGTACTTACCAAATGCAATGGATGTGTCATGATGATGGGAATGAGTGTTGCTGGTGGGGGGGGGGAGGGTGCGGTGGGGGTAGTGGGGTTGAATGGAACCTCATATATATATATATAATGTAATATTATTACAAAGTCAATAAAAAAAAGACTATTAAAAAAAAGAAAGAGTGCTGTATTTTGTCAAATACTTTTTCTGCATCTATAGATATAATCATGTGATTTTTTTCTTCAATCTGCTTATATGGTGTATTACATTGATTGATTTTCTTAAGTTGAACCATCCTTGCATACCTGGAATGCATCCCACTTGGTCGTGGTGTATAATTCATTTAATGTGTTGTTGAATACGATTAGCAAGTATTTTGATAAGTATTTTTGCTTCTAGGTTCATTAGAGAAATTGGTCTGTAATTTTCCTTTCTTGTGGTGTCTTTGTTTGGCTTTGGTACTAGGGTAACGTTGGCATCATAGAAAGAGTTAGGCAATGTTCCTTCTGTTTTGATTTTTTGGAAGAGTTTCAGCAGGATTGGTGTTAGTTCTTTCTAGAATGTTTTGTAGATTTCACCTGTGAAGCCATCTGGCCCCGGGCTCTTCTTTGTTGGGAGGTTTTTAATGACTGATCCTATCTTTTTACTTGTGATTGGTTTGTTGAGATCATCAATTTCTTCTTTCATCAATATAGGCTGCTTATGTGTTTCTAGGAATTTGTCCATTTCCTCTGAATTGTGATTTTTGTTGGAGTATAGTTTTTCAAAGTATTCTCTTATGATAGTCTTTATTTCTGTGGGGTCAGTGGTGATATCTCCTTTCTCATTTCTTATTTTGTGTATTTGCATGTTCTCTCTTTTTTTCTTTGTTAGTCTCACTAAAGGTTTGTCAATTTTATTGATCTTCTCAAAAAACCAACTCTTGGTCTTGTTTATCTTTTCAAGTGCTTTCTTATTTTCTATTTCATTTAGTTCTGCTCTTTTCTTTGTTATTTCCTTCCTTCTTCTTCCTGTGGGATTACTTTGTTGTTTTTTTTTCCTAATTCCTCCAATTGTGCAGTTAGTTCTTCAATTTTTGCTCTTTCCCCTTTTTTGGTATGAATTTATGGCTATAAATTTCCCTTTCAGTACTGCTTTGCTGCATCCCATAAATTTTGGTATGTTGTGTTATCATTATCATTTGTTTCAAGGTAGTCATTGATTTCTTTTGAGATTTCCTCTTTGACCCACTGTTTTTCTAAGAGTGTGCTGTTTAATTTCCAAATCTTGGTGTGAAATCTGGGCCTCTGGCCCTTGCAGATTTCCAGCTTCACTCCACTGTGGTCAGAGATATTATTTTTTATGATTTTGATCTTTCTGAATTCATTAAACCTTTCTTTGTGGCCTAGCATATGGTCTATCTTGGAGAATGATCCATGTGCACTTGAGAAAAATGTATATCCTGCTGTGTTTGGGTGTAATGATCTGTATATATCTATTAGATCCAGCTTCTCTAATATACTGTTCAAATATTTTTTTCTTTAGTGATTCTCTTTTGAGATGTTCTGTCCAGATTATAGTTGTGTATTAAAATCTCCCACTATAATTGCAGATGCATCTATTCTTTCACTTAGTTTTTGCAGCATTTGCCTCATGTATTAAGAGGCACCCTTGTTAGCAGCATAAATATTTATGAGTGTTTGTTCTTCTTGAGAGAGTGTCCCTTTCACTAATATGTAGTATCCTTCTTGTCTCTCACAATTGTTTCACATTTAAAGTCTATTTTGTCTGATATTAATATAGCTACTCCTGCCTTTTTTTGGTTATTGTTTGCTTGTAAGATTATTTTCCAACCATTCACTTTCAGCCTCCATGAATCTCTGGGTCTAAGCTGTGTCTCTTGTAGACAGCATATAGATGGGTCATATTTCCTTATCCAATGTCCCAGTCTGAATCTTTTGATAGGTGAGTTTAATCCATTGACATTCAGTGTTATTACCTTCAAGGAATTATTTATGTTAGCCATATTTTGATTGGACTTGTGTTTGTCATGTTTTGTTTTTTTTTTCTCTTTTTGTTTTTTTTGTTGCTTTTACACTCTTCTCCAGCTCTCTCTGTCCTGTGTTTTCCTTTCTTCCTTCAGAACTCCCTTTAGAATTCCTTGAAGTGAAGGTTTCTTGTTGGCATACTCTTTCAATTTCTGTTTATCTGTGAATATTTTGAACTCCCCATCATTTTTGAATGCTAATTTAGCTGGATAGAGTATTATTGGTTGGAAATTTTTTTCTTTTAGTACCTTGACTATATCATACCACTGCCTTCTTGCCTCCATGGTTTCAGATGAGAAATCAGCATTTAATCTTATGGAGCTTCCCTTGTATATGATGGTTTTCTTTTCTCTTGCTGCTTTTAGAATTTTCTCTTTGTCTTGAGCATTGGATAATTTGATGAGTATATGTCTTGGGGTAGGCCTTTTGGGGTTTATGATGTTTGGGATGTGCTGTGCTTCTTGGATATGTACATCTGTCTCTTTCAGTGGATTTGGGAAGTTTTCAGCCATTATTTCCTGCAACTCTCCTTCTGACCCCTTTCCCTTCTCTTCTCCTTCTGAGATGCCTATAATACGTATGTTTGTGCATTTTGCATTGTCATTCAGGTCCCTAAGTCCTAGCTGGATTTTTTCTATCTTTTTATTGATCAATTCTACTATCTGTTTGATTTCTGATGTACTGTCTTCCACATCGCTAATTCTCTGCTCTGCCTTTTCTAATCTGCTGCTATTTGCTGCGAGCGTGTTTTTGATTTCTTGAACTGTGGTGTTCATTCCCCTCATATCTGTTATCTTTTTGCATATGTCTGCAATTTCCCCTCCAAGTGTTGTCTTCATATTCTTCATATTTTTAACTTCTTCCTTTACTTCATTTAATTTTTCTGTGATATATGTTCTGAGATCTTTAATTACTTGTGCGAAGTTCTGCTCCCCCTCCTGGCTTTTAGTTTGTTCATTGGATTCAGCCATGTTTTCCTGATTACTGGTTTGGTTTGTAGATTTTTGTTGCTGTCTCTTCATCATTTTATCTTGATGGGTTTAATCAGTTCCTTAGCTTCTTTGTGTAGTCTTGGGGATTAATTAGCTGTTGTTTTTGTGTAAGTGTTATATCTTTTCTTTGTCACTTTGTTCTTCTTATTCTAATTTCTTATTCCTGGCTGAGTTCACTTTGAAGGAAAGTATTAGGGCCAGGGAAAGGCAATTGTGTAAGAAAGGAAAATGTGTAATTAGTATTGGTAATAAATGTTAACATAGCAACAATATGAGATCTGGGAGGATGGATATTAGATTCATGTAACTTGTGTAGAGTTATAGCAGTATGTAGAGTACCTATCATGAGGTAGTCGACTGAATATGGGGGAATATGGTATGAATTAAAAAGCTAGTGTTTTTGTGAGAGAGGGAAAGAGAAAAGAAAGGCAATAGTTTCAAGAGTGGATAAAAGACAGAAAACAAAACTAAGGTATTAGAAATTAAGAGTTAGACAATTTGGGGATCAAAGAAAGGGAGGTGGAATATAGGAGAGACAGTAGATGATGGAGGATATCAAGATGTGGGGGAAAGGGGATAGTGTAGGTAGCCAAAATCAATTTACACAGAAATGAGGAAACGGAGGATGAGGAAACCCAGCAAATGTGAGGTGTTCCCTGCAGAACCTATTGTATAATTAAGATAAAATAAACTAAGAAGAAAATGAGGGACAGGAGAGAAAGAAAAAAAAAGAGAAGAAAGAGAGAAAGAAAAAGGATGGTGGGTAAAGGGAGGGGAACAAGTAAGGAAAAGAAAAAATGATATAGAACAACAACAGCAACAACAAACCCCCCCCCCCTTAAATAACTGAAAAAAAAAAAGACCTTGGGGAATACAATGGGAGAAAAGACTATGAGATAATGCAATGTTAGCAATCAGGAAAATAAAAAATAAAAAATAAAAATAAAAAAATTAGAAAAACAAAACAGAACAAAACAAAAAAGAAAAAAAGAAAAAACACAAATGTTGAGGGCTAGGACATTCAAGGACCTCAGATGGATCTCAGGGCATGATGGATTCAGGCATGGAAAGTCTGTGATATTGCAGACTCAAGAGGTGTGAGTCTCTGGGGTGTGGGCCACCAGGGTTTAGGGGACACAGACCTGGCAACCTCAAATCTGGTTAACAGGGAGCCTGGGAGCACTGCAGTGCAACACAGCATTCATGGATCTCTGCAGCTGGGTGCCAGCTGTATGGGGGAGGTCACATCCGCAAACTCTGACCTATGTGTCAGAACCCTGCAATTCACCCTCTCACTAGGGTCTTTTCTGTGGCTGTATCACCTATTCGACTTCAGGACACCTCCCACCCTGCAAGACCCTGAAACAGCCACCTAGGGGCGCCTCTACACTGCAGCCAATTTAATGATGTAGCAGATCAGCAGCCAGGCCCAGGGGGCAGGGCTGCAGCCGGAAGCGCCGACATCAGTATCCAAAACCGAAATTCCCATGCCTCCCAAATGACTTCCAGATGCCTCCCACCCTGCAGGCCCCTGAAACAGCCTCCTGGTGATGCCTCTTTGTTGTGAGCGATTTAAGGCCACTGCAGATGGGCAGCCGGTCTTGTGGGCGGGCCCTAGCTGGAAGCACTATTATTCGTGTCAGAAATAAAAAATTCCCCGCCTTGCACAAAACTCCCATCTGTCTCCCCAAATTGGTCTGCGAAGGCCTCCTGCCCTGTTAGCCCCCCAATAGCCCGCTCATGGCTTATGAATTCCCCAGTACCACAGAGCCTCCAGGAATCGCTGCCGCAGCGCTGGTGCCACGGCTCCGCCCACCCCAGGAGGGAGCATCAGGTCGCAGCCCCCACTTCCGTGTAAGAGAGCCTCAATTTTATCTTATACACAAATTTTCTCTGTTACCTTCCCACCAAATCGATGTCCAGACACCTCCTGCCGTGCAAAATCCCGAAACAGCCTGGTCCCAAAGAATTTCCAGCACTGCCCAGCCACTTCTTTGCAGGAGAGACTATAAGGTGCACTCACTCAACCACCATCTTGCCCCGCCCTCCTCTTTTTTCATTTTTATTATCACAAAAAAAATTTAGATTACATAAATATTACATTGAAAATACATTTGTAGATACCTTTTGTTTTTGGTGATGGTCACAGCCCATCATTCTTTAAATGTGTGTGTGTATATATATACATGTACATATTTTAAAAGTTACATAAAAAATATAGTAGGGACAGGAAGCGGATTTGGTTCAACTGATGGAGAATCTGCCTACCACATGGGAGGTCCAGGGTTCAAACCCAGGGCCTCCTCACCTGTGTGGTGAGCTGACCCACATGCAGTGCTGATGCACACAAGGAGTGTCATGCAATGCAGGGGTGTCCCCTGTGTAGGAAGTGTGCAAGGAGTATGCCCCCATGTGAAAAAAAAAGTGCAGCCTGCTCAGGAGTAGCACCATACACATGGAGAGCTGACACAGCAAGATGACGCAACCAAAAGAGATGCAGATTCCTGGTGCCACTGACAAGAATACATGCACACACAGAAGAACACACAGTGAATGGACACAGAGAGCAGACAACTGGTGGGGGAAGGGGAGAGAAATAAATAATAAATAAATAAATCTATAAAAAAATATATAGTGGGGACTGGATGTACCTCAAGCAAGTGTACCCACATTCCACATAGGAGGTCCAAGTTCAGTTCCTAACACCTCCTGAAACAACAAAAACAATTATAACAAATAAAAAATCCCACTCGGGGAAGCCAATGTGGTTCAATGTTTGAGCACCAGCTTCTCACATACAAAATCTTGGATTCAATCCCCTGCCCCCATTACCTCAAAAAAATAATATATGATTCTCAAGTATCCCACTCCCCCCGCCATTTTCCCTTATTAACATCTTTCATTAGTGCAGTATGTTTCCTAAAATTGAATACATATTGAAACATTGCTACTAACCATGGTCTGTACTTTACATTTTGATTTTCACCTTGCACCACACAATTTTATAGATTTTGACAAAAATGTATAATGGCTTCAAGAACAATGTCCCAAAAATGCCCCATGTTCCACCTATTCTCCCTCCCCTCAGAACCATAGGTGGTCACAGTCTTTATATCAATGATGCAAATTCTTCCATTGCTAGAATTATAATAAGTGTACTTTAGTCCATAGTTGCATTACCTCTTTATGTTTGTTCATTCATCGATCTTGAGGCTTTTGGGATAGTAATGCCCAATCTGCTTTTGATTGAGAGGGGCCTTAGTTCCCATGGGGAAGATGGATGGAATTGTCTTGCTTGTAGCTGAGATGCTCTTTATTTTTAAGGGATGAGCAATGTCCATCATCATCCTTTTGTTAGTTGTCCTGGGCAAGTCCAATGGACTGGAGATTAGATGTTGAAACTCTGCCGAGATTCATGGCTCAACCAGCATGTGAACATGATGAAGATTTAAGTCTCTGATACATATATTTATTTAGTATAGAGCTACTTACACATTCAAATAAAAAGGGCAGAAGAGTCATTTGCAGGGATATTATAATTGAGTTTAACTCTTTTACATTGGGAAACATATATTCAAAAGTAAGGCCCACTGACAGGGTTCCAAATTCCTGAGATCATCTGCCCTGTCTACAGTGTCTAGCAGTTTCTAGGGTCTTGAGGAGCCCCACTGAGGTATTGTTTACTAAAGTATTCAGTGATCTCCTCCTGAGATGTACATAAATGTAACCTTTGAAATGACCTCCAGACTCACTTTTAAATCTCTAATTCATAAGAACACATTTGTATTTAATATTTCCCCCTTTGGGTCAAGACCTTTTTCCAAATGCATCAGCAACAGGTGCTTGATAATAATTCCTCAGTTCCAAGGAAACTTATCCCCAGGAGTCATGTACACATGGTGGGAGGAAGGTAGTTTGTTTATACGCTGAGTTTGGCTGAGAGAGAGGCACATTTGAGCAACAAGGAAGTTTTCAGAAGGTAGTTCTCAGGCAATATATAATTCTAGGCTAAATTTCAATTTTTCAAGAACAAGGTTCATAAATACAACAATAAATAAAAAGAGCTTGGCATAATGGCCTCCTTCACTTGGCATTACCCAGGTGCTTGGTGGATTCTTGCCATGCTATTAGAGAATGTGGCAGGACATCCCAGAATGAGATTTCAATATTCTTTTGGCTATTGTGTAGGTCTCTACCCACTGATACAATGTACCATGACCACTTTAAAATATTTATATGCCATAGAAGCATACCCCAAGGGCATCCATCATCATCTACTTTTTAGTTGCCCTGGGTGATGAATTGGAGGGTAGATGTTGGCTACAACTCTGCTGAGATTCAGGGCTCAAAAGATCTATGAACAGCCAGAAAATTGAAGTCTCTGGAACACACATTTAATGAGCATAGTCCTAAATATAGGTTCAAATAAAAGGAGCATAAAATCCACATATAAGAAAATTGTAAATATATTTAACTCCAATGCACTGAGGGATAGGTTATCATATATTCCAAAGTAAGGCCCACTGATAGGGTACTGAATTCCTGGGGTGTCTGCCTGCCTATAGAGTCTAGATGTCTCTAGAGTCCTCAGGAGCACCCCTACATGAGGCACTGTTTACTGGGCCAGTCAGTGAGATCCTTCTGATATTTGCATGAGTGTAACCTCAGTAAAGACCTCCTGACTTACTTTGAAATCTCTTAGATATAATAATTCTTTTTTATTTATTATTTCCCTTTTTGGTTAAGTTCTTTTTCCAAATGCATCAAAATTATCACTTGGTAATAATTCTTTGGTGCCAAGAAAACTGAAACATTTATTAATTAATACAGATTCACAAAAGTGTGCAAAAATAGTACAGAGAGTTCCTGTGAACCTTCCATTCTGTTTCCTTCAAAGGTTATGATTTACTTGACTATAATACAAAAACAAAACCAGGAAATTGTCAGTGGTATAAAGTGTGTTTATAGTTCTGTGTTGTTTTATCACTTGTGTAGATTCTTATAACTGTCACTGCAATTGAGATACAGAAAACTATTCCTTTCACTCCAGTAACACCACACCCCTTTTCCCCAAAATCTCTATCCCCTGACAACCTGTTTTCCCTCTCTATAATTCAAGAATACTTAATAAGTAAAATTGCACAGTCCTGTGTATTTTAGAAATGGCTTTTGTTTACGTTCGGCATTATGCCCTTGAGATCCAGCCAAGTTGCTGTGTATATAAATACACTGTTCCCTCTTACTGCTGGGTAGAATTCCATAGTAAGGATGGACCAAAGTTTGTTTAACTGCTCACCTTTTGAGACACATTTTTGTTACTTCCAGTTTGGGGTCATTACTAATAAGGCCCCTATGAATATTCATATACAGATATTTGTGTAGATGTAAGTTTTCTTTTCTCTGGAATAAATACTGGTATGATTGCTCGGTCATTTGTCTAATTTTCAAAAAACTGCCAAACTATTTCCTAGAGTACTTATTTCATTCTACATTCCCACCAGCAATGTGGAGTTTTCAGCATACAATTCCTGTATGTGTTTCATGAGATTTACACCTGTTTTCTTTTTCTGAGCAGTTTTTAAGAATCCTAAGGTTGGCATGATTGTTCCCAGGCACAGAGTCTTAACTCCCTGGCAATGGCAGAAATCCACTATCTCTGTGAAGCTTTTCTCTGCTATCATCATCAACAGGGCATGCAAGAGGAATGGGGGATATGGAGTCAGATAATCCAAAGTTCAAACCTTACCTCTGTGTATTAATCTGTGTTATCCAGAGAAAGAGAGCTAACTGCATACATATGATACATAGATACATATTTGTGTGTGTGTATGTATGTGTGTATATATATATGATTTATTATAAGAATTAGCTCATGTAACCATAGGGATTGGCAAGTCTGAATTCTGTAGGGCAGGTTGCAAGAAGGAAACTCTGAAGAAGTTGAGATTGAGTTCCCCAGGGGAATTTGGCTATCTAAAGTAGGGGCAGGAATTCTTTCTGGCAATTGAAAGTTCTCACTTTAAACCCTCAACTGATTGAATGAGGACACTCTCCTCATTGCTGAGGGAAAGCTCCTTCATTGATTATAGATGCAATCAGCTGTAGATGATATCCAACTCACTACTGAAAGAAACCCATCAAGCTAATACCCTCACTGTAATAATTAGGCAGTGCTTGCTTGACCAAACAAGTGGACACTCTAACATACCAAGGTGACACATAAAATTAACCACCACATGCTGACACGGAAAAGCTTTGTGACTTGGGATTATACACAACCTTTTCAAATCTGTTTCCTCAACCATAAAATGGGCACAGTAATGATGAAAATAGAATCATTTTCTATTGCTATGAGGATTAACTGATATGTTAAATGAAAGTGACTCACATGGCAGGCTAAAAATAAAAAGGAAATAGTAGTGTATCCTCCAAAAGGAAAATTCAGTATCCCCTTCTGAAATGGACTGAGCTGATGACAGCATAAGTCTGTGATGAAAATGAGAGAAACCGAGTCAATACTTTGGATGGATCATACAAGGCAGGGAACCCTATGATATAGTGAATCCTGTGGTGAATGATGGACTGTGGTTAACAGTGGAAATATGAGAATGTTCTCTCATGAACTGTAACACATACAATGTATGGCACTAACAATTGGACAGTTTGTGGGTAAAATACAGAAATATAAATTATGGAATACAGACAGTAATATTGTGAAAATCTTTTTTCATCATTTGTAAAAAATATATCAGAAAAATGTTAGATGTATGTCATTCCTGTATGGTATAAATGATTGTTCTTTAAAAATTTGAAAAAAAATTTGCTGTAATTTCAATTTAGGTCTATAAACATTTAAGATAATTTACCAATCCCCAAAGTTACAAATGTAAACAAGATATGACTTGGTACCTAAAGTGATTTATTATTTGCTAGTGTTTGGAAATATTTATATTGATTTAAAACTCTGCTGTAATATATTAAGTATATGTTAAACTGCATTTGTCAAAAAAATGTTTATGCTAAAAAATATCTGAGATACCAAGAAAATCCAAGATGAAATGATATTAAACCAAAAAGATCAGAGATGTAAAAGAAATTAAGTTATATTTTTCTATTATCTTTATTATTACATTACCTGTAGAAAATTAAAAAAAAAGAATATATAGAAAATACAGATAAATTCCTTTCTGTGTAGCACATTTAAAATGTGGGATAAAATATAAAAGACATATTCATGGATCAAAGGATGGAAAAGTAAAGGAATTCTCAAATAGCAAAATGTCACCAAAATGCAAACATGGAAGAATGAGCCTATAGTTGATCTAGCATACTTTTGGGAAATATCTTTCACTCCCTGGTGGCCTCAGGTTTAGATTCTAATGCTATTTGTGCATCACAAAAAAGACAATATAAGTTTATTGTTAAGCTGAGAGACTCCAGTTGAAGTCTGAGTCTGTTAGGGGCTCCCTGACTCCTTGAAATGAAATAAAACTCATTCCACAAAGAGAAAAAAGAAGTCTTCCCCCTTTTCCCCTACAATCTTTCCCTGTCCTAAGATCTACCTCACTGTGGGTTATACTCAAGCATCTGGCCATAAATGGCTTTATTGGCCTGATCCTTCTGGAGATAAGATTCCTTTCTACTGGTCCCACCCTTAATGGGAATCCTTTCCCCTTGCCTATGTGGTTCAACATGGCACTGCACTGGGGTGTCTGGAACAAACCACTTTATTTCAGACTCCAACTCTAATATTTTTGAACTGAGACATTTAACAAATTATTTAGTATCTGAAAGCCTCAAATTCCTCATCTATCAAAGGGAAATTAGGAAAACACCCTCTTTCTTATTTTTCTTGTGTGAAATGTTACTATTTTACTCAAAAGTAGTATAATTACTTTTAGAAAAATCATAAAATATCAAATAATTAAATAGGGAAAAATAATCCTAAAAATTATCTTTGAACTTTGAAAACTTCAAACCTCATACTGGTCATTTCTTTAAAAGATATGTTTCCTTTTGTGCACCAAGGTTCTTAGCACCATTATTCACAATAGCCAACAAGTGGCATGATGATTTGGAGCTTTATATATCCCAGAAACATTTTCCTAACTTTAACCCATTACTGTGAATATGAACCCATTGTAAGTAGGAAGTTTGATGAAGTTTTGACGAGGTTACTTCAGTTAAATTGTGACATAACCCAATCAGAATGGGTGTTCATCCTACTACTAGAGTCCTTTAGAAGCAAAATGAATTCAGACAGAGAGAAAACTATGGGAAGCAAGGTTGAAGGTCAACAGGACCTAGAAGAGAAGGGGTCCAGGAATGGCTGCCATGTGCATTGCCATGTGACAGAGGAGCTCAGGATCACCAACACCCAGCCCCAGAATGCCTTAGTGTTTGGGAAGAAAGCATCAAATTGATGACACCTTGATTTGAACATTTTTCCAGCCTCAAAACAATTAGCTAATGAATTCTCATTGTTTATATCAGCCCATTGCATGGCATTTACTTGAGCATCCCAGGAAAATAAAATAGGTGGGAACAACATATGTCCATTAAGAGAGGACTGGACAGCACAATGTGGATGGACCATTCAAAAAGGGAATTATATTCAGCCATTAAAAGAAATGAAACTCTGATACATGCTAAAACATTGATAAACTTTGAAAACATTAGACTGAGTGAAAGAAGCTAGACATAAATGGAATATATTGTATGACTCCACTTATAAGAATTAAGGAAATCCATAGAAATAAAAGCATATTAGAAGTTCCCAGAAGCTGAGGGGAAGAAGAATGGAGAGTGAATGCTAAAAGGGTAAAAAGTTATTGCTTTGAGTCATGAAAGGCATTTAATAATGGATGGTGGTGATGGCTATATAACATTGTAAATATAATAATGCCAGTGAATTGTACATTTGAAAATGTTTAGATGGACAATTTTTTTGTTACATATACCCCATCACAATAATATACATGTGAGATGTGAGGAGCTGACCTTGAAAGCCACTGCCCCCAAACAACTGTAATGTCCTCTGTGGTTGGGACCATCTACAATGGCCCCTGTCTACTTTGCCTGAATTGCTATGATAAAAAATTGCACAATAGCCTGGCTTAAACAAGAATTTTCTGACTCCTTGTTTTGAGTCTAGACTCAAGGTGGCAATAAGACAATGCTTTCAACCTAGAAAATTTGTTTTGGCTTTGAGTTTGCTAATCATTTCTTCTTTCTCCAAACTGCCCTTAACTTTCTACAGAAATTTTCACTTAAGTTATTATACTTTGGAGAGGCAGAATTTCCATTTGGTTCATATTTATAATTTCAATTTTATTATTGAAATATTCAATTTGTTGATATATTGTTTTCCTGATATCCCTGAAATGTTTGTCCATGTTTTCCTTTAAATAATTGATCCTATTTATGAGAGTTGAGATAATATATTTGATCAGTAACTCCAGGGACTGGGCTTCCCTTGGAATATTTTCTGAGTTCATTTTTTTCCCTGTGACTGGGAAATTACTTCCTCTCTCCTTTATGTTTTGTCATTTTTTGTTGAGAAATGGACGTTCTGAATATTGTGTTGTGGTCACTCTGGAAATCTGGTTCTCCCATTCTTCATTCTCCCAGACTAAGAATAGGTAGGAAATAAGGAAGAAAAGAGAGAGAGAGAGAGAGAGGAAAAGAAATGACTAACAATCAGGGAAAAAAAAAACCCACAAAAAGAAGAAGTAATAAAAAATTCAAGGGAAAAAATGAAGTGTCCTACCTCTCCAAGGCTTTGTTTTGTGCTGGTGGGAAACAAAAGAGTGCTGATTCTGAGGTCAAAACTTAGGTCAATGGCTCTGCTAATCCCTCATAGATATGCCAGACCCAAACATATAAAGTAGAGAAAACATGCACCCAAAATGAGTCTCACTTTGATCACAGTGAACCATGTGGGGGAAGATGGGCTGTGGTTAACAGTGCAAATATGAGAGTGTTATCTCTTGAACTGTAACATATGTACAATACTAAGACCTGGGATAAATAATAGGGGGCCTAAAGAAAAATATAACAAGTGAAAACTATGGACCATAATTTATGTCTGATGATGCCTTTTCATAATCTTTAACAAATATTCCACAGCAATGTAAGGTGTGTGAATGCTATATATTATGTATGACTGTTTTCTAAGCTCACAATTTTTCTAATAAAAAATAAACAACAAAAAAAAGAAAAACCAACCATCCAAAAAAAAAAAAAAGACAGATAAATGTGTAAATGACAGGAAATTTTCAAAAATTTTTGTCTCTATGGAGTTAACAAAATAACCAAACAAACAAGTACATCCTTTCACAAATTTTCCTGCATCAATTATGTGGTTTCTCTGTCTCATGACACTGCTGTTTATACTTATTTTGTTTCTTATTAGACAATTGAAGATAATGCTTTTCCCCAAGGATATTGGAGTCATGCCTGAACTTTCCTGTACATGCAATTTTGTTTCCTCCAAGCCACATTTGAATGGAGTCTCCTACAATACAAGTGACTTCAGGGGCCGAATTCCTATGGGGTCTCATTAAATGACGTGGTTTATTGCCATTATAACCTAAAATATTTTGTTTCAAAGAACACTAGGAAGAAAAACAGCAGTGATGTGAAAATTTGGGAGGAAACTTTGGAGTCTGGTCTTTGTTTCATTCTCTGAGACCAGTTTTGCTAGGAGGAACAGGTGGACTCCATGGGTGCATATATGTTTTAAGGGTGGACCAATATAACTCTGGTGGGCCATATTAGGTCTAGAGATTGCCCTGGGGTCAGCCAATATAGTGGTTCAGACATGAGTTACAGCTTGATGTTTGCCTTTTCTCTATCCTACTTTCTTACCACTTCCTTGGGTGTTGACCACATGTTCAGTTATTCACAAATGCCTGTACCCTAATGAATTAGAATTTACTTCCTGGAGAACCAAGCTATTACAGCTGTATGATAACAAATGCTCACTGAGTTCAGAGGATGGCAAACAATATTTCGGTCTATGGAGAAACTAATTTTGTTAAGGAAAGAATCTACAAGACAAATAAAACTTTCTCTTAGCATTGTTTTATTTATTTATTTATTTTTACCAGAGTAGCTTTTACATGTAGAAAGGGAAAATATCACAATGTTTAAGGGATTACTGGGCAATGGTCTTGAGCTTCACTAATTCCCAACAAATAAAATGCCCCTGGTAAACTGTAATCCATGCAGTGTAGCAGGGCTCTACAATGTATTCACCAAATAAAATGAACGTGACCCACTGATGAAAGAGGTTGTTGATGTGGGAGGAGAGGAGTAGGATGGGGAGTGGAGTATATGGGAACATCTTATATTATTTAATGTAAAATTTTGTGTGATCTATGTATTTTTAAAAAAAAGACAATAAAAAATTTGGTAAAAAAAAAAATGCCACTGAAGTCCAAACCAAAATGGCAGCTTAGGAGGATGTGTGATGAATGTAGGTTTAGCCTGAATATTCTCTCAGATGATTCCCATCAAGGACACAGTAATTCTGCTGTGTATTGCTAACCAATACTTTTCCCCATGCATTCAGGTCTACAGCTGTAATGGTCACTGTTACCAGTCCATGAACACCAAACTATATCTAGTACTCTCCAACCACAATGGTCAAACTTTTGTAAATAGTTATTTTATACATTTTACAAAAATCACTCCAATTAAATGTACCATCTGTTTCTTTTCATGGGCCTAATTGATATGGGAGAATGATAATGAGATTGTGGAATAATGGAAATGAAGATTTTGACATAGAGGTGGAATATCTAGCTGGACATGTTAACTAGCTACCCAGATAAATAGGAGAGATTTTAAGGCATTGATAGAAATGAAGATGTATTAGAATATAGGCTATTAGGGAAGCGATAAGTTTGAAAAAGTGGGTTGGGTCCTGCTTCTTAAAGTCAGAAGCCGTGAAACCTAGGGCATCCCCTGCCTCTGCTCCAGTTGTTCCAGCCCACTGGTGAGTAGGAGGCACCAGCCCTGGGGCTAAGAGGCCTCCAGTTCTTTTAATTTAACATATGTGTATCAGAAAGCACTCAGAAGAGAATAAATTGTCCTACCTTTTACAATGAAGTGTTAACTGTTCACAAAACGTTTTTTATTCTGGATGTGTTTAATTGATGACTGCTTATATTGCAAAATATTATAAATATACAGATCTGAATAAAATGGTGTAAAGAACTACAACAACAAAAAAGTGATAATATAAGAGGACCAAAGAAAGATTACTATCAAAAGACAGGGTGGTGGAGTTTGAGAAATCAGAGGTGGCTAAAGAAAAACAGCCAGAGATGTGGGAGAACCAGAGGCTATCTTTTCATGAAATGCAATTTAAAATAAAAACAGAATAGTTTTAAGGACTGGGAACAAATGTACAAAATGCCACAATGAGATCAACTAAGAGAAAGCATGAGAAGTGATGGTTGGGTTTGATAATTCAAAGGTGTTCTTATCTCTAGCAGAAGAATTATCAGTGAATTGGGGGAAGTTTGATTGCATTGTACTAAGACTAAGGTAGGTGGGCTCTTTTGTTGGAATGGTCTATGTGGCAAGAGACAGAAAACAGTATTCAAGCAGAATTAAGAAGAAAGGATATATATTGCTTGTTTTCTGCACTAAACCCTGACTAACACAGACCAAGAGAGCAAAGCATTGTGAAAGAAAATTATGAGGAATCAGTTGCTTAAATATGTGAGAAAATTAAAATAAATGGAACTGACATCCAGGAATAAAGTTAAATCCAGATGATCATTAAATACAAAGATAAGACAACTAGAGTTTATGGTTGCTTTGCTTCTAGCAGTCCATTATCTTCAGATGAAGAAGAAAAGGACAATCTATTGGAAATTCTTCCTGAAAGCTCTTATTCTGCTAAAATAAGATAAATCATTCTTCTAGTAGTATTTAGGTTGATTTTTTCTACCAAAATGTCAGATCACTTAAGTTTTATGTCTTGTGCTAATTTTCAAACTAGAGGGGAAACTTAACCAATAATCCCATTACAGTTCTTTTATAAAGAATTTTATAAAAAGGTGGTGAACCACATTGGACCCATGTACACTAGCTTTTCACCACCTGATATAGAATTGTGTGTAGGAATGTGGATGAATCTAAAAATGTTACTATGAGTGAAAAAGCAATTTGCAAAATGATATATATACAGGGTGATGCCACTTATTTATTTGATTTTATTGAGATAAAATTCATATAACTTTAAATTAAAACCTTAAATATACAATTCAGTGGCATCTAGTAAATTCATAATGTGCTACCATGACCACTTTTTAGTTCCAAAACCTTTTCATTACGCACGAAGGAAATCCTATTGTGTCTGGGTTCTTTCACCAACATAATATCTTCAAGGTTCATCCATGATGTAGCATATATCAGTGCTTCTTTTCTTTCTTCAAATATTTTTTTTATTTTTTAAAAGATATTTACATTACATAAATGTCACATATAAAATATAGGGGATTGCCGTACACCACCCACATGTATCCACATTAGCATCCTTCATTGGTGTGAGACATTCATTGCAATTGATGTACACATTTTGAAGCATTGCCACTAAGCATGGATTATAATTTATGTTGTAGTTTACCTTCTCTCCCACACAATTCTGTAGGTTATAGCAAGATATATAATGGCCTGTATCTATCATTGCAATATCATTCAATGATATTCAATGAATATCATTCAGTGAATTCTCAAGTCCCCAAAATGCCCCTGAATTACCTATTTTCCCTTTCCCTAGCCTCAGAACTTCCAGTGGCCACTGCTTCTACATCAATGATATACCTTCTTCCATTGCTAGAATCACAAAAAATCTGTAGTAAAATACAAGTAAGTCCACTATTTTCCATAGTTCATTTCTTTTATGGTTGAATACTTTGCATATACAACATTTTGTTTATCTGTTCTTCACTTGGTGGGTATTTAGGTTTTTCCACCTTTTGGCTGTTGTGAATAGTGCTGCTATGAATATTCCTATAGATGTTTTTGTTTGAACACCCATTTTCAATCATATGATGTTTATACTCAGGATTAGAAATGCTGAGTTATATGGCAATTCTATGTTTAACTATTTGAGGAACCACCAAATTGTGTTCTATGGCATTGGCACCACTTTGCCTTCCTACCAGCAATCCACAAGGGCCATATATTAATTAAAGTGTGAAATGATGAAAGCAAACAAATAAACAAGTAAAATTCATAACATACAAGAAGCACAGGATGCAAATCATTTACATGTACTGGTAGCCATCAGGGTTGGGACTTTAAAGTACATTGAACCAAAGCTATGGAGCAGGTTTCTTCACCAATGTGCTTCTCAGCCCACAGAGGTGTCAGGTAGCTGTGACTTATATCAATGTTACTTGGTTATGAGAGAAAAGAGAATTCTGGAGTTCAGTTGAGAAGATTACCCAAAACTCTCTGGAAACAAACCACAGTCAGGGCAAACCTCTGTCCATGGGATACCATTTCCCCAAGCTTTATCTTCCTCTCCAACAAAGGACACCTACATCTTGGCTTGTGTTGCATAGAAAACTTAATTCCTAAGGAATTGAGAAACAATTGAATGCTTAATCTAGTGGTTCATTTAACAGGCATACATTGCACACATTAAATGTACCAGAAACTCTACTAGGTACACAGTAATCAAAATTCTGTTCTCGTTTTTATTATTGGCCATGGCAATTTAGGGCCTATAGAAAGCATAATATGAATATCAACCTCACCATGTACTGATTTTCTCATTTACCTATGTGACAATTTTTACTCTATTAAAATTTCTCTTGGAGACTGGATGTAGCTCAAGTGGTTGAATGCCTGCTGCTCACATACAAGGTCCTGGGCTCAGTCCCAGCCCACAATACCTCAAACAAAGGGTCTCTTAACAATATATCTTTTTATGAAGATTATTTTAGAAAATCAAACAAAAGGAAGGAATGGTTTTGAAGTATATTGGGGTCATTCACTCCCAGTTCTTCCTGTCCATAAAATTTGTTTCTTCCTATTTGTTGCAACAGAAGTATGTAATCCAGTATCCTATGTTGGAAAGTTTCAATTCTCTCTGTACTGGTGAATGGATGAGAAATGAATCCTAGAGTGATGATTCTGCCAAATTTGCACAACTTTCCATACCATGTTCATCTGGCTATCATTTACCCATACTTCTCAGAAAGGTCTAACCTATTTTCTTCAAATATAGCCAACTAGATTGGGTCTCTCTGTAATATGCAAACAGGTCTCTGTACTTCTCACTCATAATACAGATCTCAACAAATCAGCATATACCCTTTACTGTAAACTCTTAACAAGTTCTACCACCAGTTTGGATGACCAAGGCACCTTTATATCTATTAATATAATATTTTAAATATATCAATATTATGTAACATGGCATGCAACATTATGAAATAAGCTAATAATAAACTAAGTGTTATGTGTGAACCTGCTTCTTCAAAAGAAAAACCTGAAAAGGTGATGAGTTATCACTGTACCCGTGAGAACTCTAGATATATATCTATCACTAGAGACAATTCCTCTGAGTCCTAAAATCAGCTCACCCACATGCTGAGGATCTCCTACCCAGTATACCCCAATAAATTTGGTGGACATTTCACTTTTTTAATACAAATATGCCAGTAAAAATCTGTATTCATAGTCTGAGCTCTCCTATTCCCACTGAGGCTCTATATGTATCTATGCAGTCTCTTCTTATGCCTAAACCAGATTTTTAAAACATACTTATTAATTTTTAAAAAAAGATACTTAGATTACATAAATTTTACATTAAAAATATTTACATAATATTACATAAAAAATATTAGCAACATCCTTAATTAGTGTGTTACTTTTCTTACAATTGGTGAACACATTTTGGAGCATTGCTAATAAGCTTGGATTAGATTACATTGCAGTTTACACTCTCTCCTGCACAATTTTATAAGTTAGGACAAGATGTATTATGGCTTGTATATGTCATAGCAATGTCATTCAGGAAAATTCCAAAGTCCCAACAATGTCCACATATTATACTTGTTTTTTGCTCTCCCTCCCCTCAGAACTTCCAGTGGCCACTGCCTCCACATCATACAGCTGGAGGAGGCTATTTCAGGGGCTTGCAGGGCAGGAGGTGTCTGGATGTTGATTTGGAGAGACAGTGACGGAAGTGGTGTTTGCTAGAGGTAGAATTTTGTGTTTCTGACATGAAGGTCAGAAGTAGTGGAGAGGCAGGACCCTTTCCCTTAGGGCTGGTGCCCACGGTGTTCCCTGAAAACTGTTGGTTGTGCAACAACTTTCCAAAGCCCTGTGTTTCCTGGATGTGTGGTTCCCAAGTCCATGTCCCATAAGCTCCCATAGCCCATGCTCCACAGACCCACGTACCTTGAGTCCGCAATAATCCGAACTTCCCATTCCCCAATCCAGCACTCCCTGAGGACCATGATTACCATAGCCCTCCAGTTTTGGACTGACCCTGTGAGTGTGAGAGATTTGGTGGGAGATGCAGAGGGACCAGGTGAACATGGGTTCAATTCTCTGGTCCCCCCTCCTCCTTTTTTTTTAGCTTGGAGGAGCATACCATCTGGCTTGGGGAGAGCCTGGGAAGAAAGGAGAGGCGAATCTGCTGAGGGAAAGGGACTGTAGAATGTGATTTCCTAGCTTCCAATAGCATATTTGGGGGTTCTGGTGAGGTATAGGTACTCTCTTGCTGGAAATAAAGAGTCATTGTCTTCTGTATTGAGTTGGATCACCAAGGACCCAACTGAATCTCCTACTGGACCTCTCATGCAGCTTTCCTGCTGCCCTGGGAGAGAGGGAAGTGAGGAAGGGAGAAAGAGGGAACGTCAGATTCCTATGCATTTTATTTAACTGCAAAGAGGATTCCTTGCTTGAAACTTTGGTCTTTTTTTGTTGGTTTGTCTTCTGGTTTTTCCTTCTTCTTTATTCCCCCAAGGCCCTTTTTCTTTTCTTTTGTTTTTTTTTCCCTTTTCTTTTTTTTTCCCTTTTTCTTTTTCTTGCTTGCTTCCCCCACCATTTTTGTCCCCCTATTTTTTCTTTTCTTTTTCTTCTTTTCTCTTCTTTTTTATTTATTTTTTCATATTAGGTGCTGCAGGGAGCACTTCACATTTGTTGTGTTACCTCATCCTTCATTTACTCTTTTCTGAGTGTATTGATTTTGGTCACCAACACTATCCACTTGCCTCTACATCTTTCTCTCCTCCATCATTTATTCTTTCTCTTACATTATACTTCTCTATTTTTGGCCCACAAATTTTCTGACTTTTTATTTCTAATAAATTTGTTCTGTTTTCTGTATTTTACTCACTCTTTATATTATTGTCTTTCTTTTCTTGTTCCCTCTTTCCTGAAAACACTGGCCTTTTAATTCATACTATATTCCTCCCCATATTCAGTTGACTGTCTCATTATAGGTACTCTACCTTACTTACTCTTTTAACTCTACACAGCTTACATGAGTCTAATATCCATTATCCTAGATCTCACATAGATCCACTATCAATATGACTACTATACATTTTCTTTTCTTACTCATTATGCTTTTTCTGACCCTAACATTTTCCTTCAAGTGAAATTAACCAGCAACAAGAAAATAGATTATGAAGAACAAAGTGACAAAGAGAAGACATAACATATATGCAAAAATGACAACTAATTAAACCCCAACTAGACAAAGAAGCTAGAGAACTGATTAAACCCATCAAGATAAAATGATGATCAGATAGCAACAAAAAACTGCAAAACAAACCAATAATCAGTAAAACATGGCCCAATGCAATGAACAAACTAAAAACGAGGATGAGGAGCAGAATATTGAACAAGTAATTAAAGCTCTCAAAACATACATTAGTGACCAATTTGATGAAGTGAAGGAAGAGATTAAGAACATAAAGAAAACACTTGGAGAGAATACAGAAGAAGTTGCAATCATACACAAAAAGATAACAGATATCAGTATCCTTGTGGAATCTAAGCCTCCTCTTGACATAGATGTGCAATGGACACAACCAATCCAAGGTCCACAGAGAAAATGTGGCATTGGTGTGGGAAAAGTGGCCATAGCGGCTGCTGGGTGCGGGGAATGGGAGGAAGAGATGAGATGCGGAGGCATTTTCGGGACTTGGAGTTGTCCTGGGTGGTACTTCAGGGACAATTACCGGACATTGTAGATCCTCCCAGGGCCCACTGGATGGAACGTGGGAGAGTATGGGCTATGATGTGGATCATTGACTATGAGGTGCAGCGATGCCCAGAGATATACTTACCAAATGCAATGGATGTGTCATGATGATGGTAGAGAGTGTTGCTGTGGGGGTAGTGGTGGGGTGGGAGCAGTGGGGTTGAATGGGACCCCATATTTTTTTAATGTAATATTTTTAAAAAATGAATAAAAAAATTAAAAAAAAACATATAACTGTTATTAGAGACAACAAATAAAAAAGAACAATAAAAAAGATAACAGATATGATGGTGATGAACAGCACAAGTCAAGAAATCAAAATATGTTCTCAACAAACAATAGCAGATTAGAAGAGGTAGAGGAAAGAATTAGTGATGTGGAAGACAGTATATCCAAAATCAAATATATAGTAGAACTGATCAATAAAAAGATAGAAAAAATCCAGCAGGGTCTTAGGGACCTGAATGACCATGTAAAATGTGCAAATATATGCATTATAGGCATCCCAGAAGGAGAAGAGAAGGGAAAGGGGACAAAAGGGGTGTTGGAGGAAATAATGGCTGAAAACTTTCCAAATCTACTGAGGGAGATGGATGTACATGTCCAGGAAGCACAACATACCCCAAACAGCATAAATCCCAAATGGCATACTCCAAGATATATACATGACAAATTATCCAATGCTTAAGACAAAGAGAAAATTCTAAAAGCAACAAGAGAAAAGAGAACCATCACATACAAAGGAGGCTCCATAAGATTAAGTGCTGATTTCTTAACAAAACCATGGAGGCAAGAAGGCAGTCATATGACAAATGAAAGTATTAAAGGAAAAAAATTTCCAACCAAGAATACTCTATCCAGCTAAGCTAGCATTCGAAAGTGATGGAGAGTTCAAAATATTCACAGATAAACAGAAACAAGGAGAGTATGCCAATAAGAATCCTGCCCTTCAAGAAATACTAAAGAGAGTTCTGCAGGAAGAATGAAATAAACAGGAGAGGCAGAGTTGGAGAAGAGTGTAAAGGCAACTAAAAACACACAAAAAAGAAAAAAATCAAACAATATATGACAAACACAAATCCAAAGAAAATATGGCTAATATAAATAATTCAAAAGAAGAAAGAGCTAAAATTGAAGAACTAACTGCACACTTGGAGGAATTAGTTAAAATCAACAAAGTAACCCTAAAGGAAGAAGAAAGAAAGAAACAACAAAGATAAGAGCAGAACTAGATGAAATAGAAAATAAGAAAGCACTTGAAAAAATAAGCAAAACCAAGAGTTGGTTCTTTGAGAAGATCAATTAAATTGACAAACCCTTAGCGAGACTAACAAAGAAAAAAAAAAGAGAAGATGCAAATACACAAAATAAGAAATGAGAAAGGAGATTTCACTGCAGACCCCACAGAAATATAGACTATCATAAGAGGATACTTTGAAAAACTATATTTTAAAAAATGACAATTTAGAGGAAATGGACAAATTCTTAGAAGCACATGATCAGCCTACATTGACAAAGGAAGAAACTGATGACTCAACAAACCAATCACAAGTAAAGAGACAGAATCAGTCATTAAAAACCTCCTAACTAAGAAGAGCCCTGGGCCAGATGGCTTCACAAGTGAATTCTACAAAACATGCCAGAAAGAACTAACACCAATCTTCCTTAAACTCTTTCAAAATATCAAAACAGAAGGAACATTGCCTAACGCATTCTGTGATGCCAATATTACCCTAGTACCAAAGCCAAACAAAGACACCACAAGAAAGGAAAATTACAGACTAATCTTTCTAATGAACCTAGAAGCAAAAATCCTCAACAAAGTACTTTCTAATTGTATTCAACCACACATTAAATAAATTATACACCATGACCAATTGGGATTTATTCCTGTTATGCAAGAAGGTTCAAACATAAGAAAATCAGTTAATGTAATACACCGTATAAAAGATTGAAGGGAAAAAAATCACATGATTATATCTAAAGATGCAGAAAAAGCATTTGACAAAATACAGCACCCTTTCTTGATAAAAACACTGCAAAAGATCAGAATACAAGGAAACTTTCTGAACATGATAAAGGGTATATATGAAAAACCCACAGCTAACATCATTTACAATGGTGAAATTCTGAAGCCTTTCCCTCTAAGATCAGGAACAATTCAAGGATGCCCACAATCATCCCTTCTATTTAACATTGTCTTAGAAGTACTTGCTCGAGCACTGAGGCAAGATCCAGATATAATAGGCATTCAAATTGGAAAGGAAGAAGTCAAAATTTCATTATTTGCATATGACATGATCCAATACATAGAAAATCCTGAGACATCTATAGGAAAGCTTCTAGAACTCATAAATGAGTTCATCAAAGTCACAGGTTGTAAGATCAATGCACAAAAATCAGTAGCATTTTTGTATACCAATAATGAGCAATCACAGGAGGAAATCAAGAAACAAATACCATTGACAATAGTAAATTAAAAAATCAAAAACCTAAGAATAAATTTAACTAAAGATGTAAAAAACTTATACACAGAAAAATACACAACACTGTTCAAAGAAATCAAAGAAGACCTAAATAAATGGAAGAGTATTCCCTGTTCATGGATAGGAAGACTAAATATTATTGAGATGTCTAATTCCATGTGGAGCTGGCCCATGTGCAGTACTGATGGATGCAAGGAGTGCTGTGCCACGCAGGGGTGTCCCCTTGTAGGGGAGCCCCACGCACAAGGAGTGCACCCTATAAGGAGAGCCACTCGGCATGAAAGAAAGTTTAGCCTGCCCAAGAATGGCGCCGCACACAAGGAGAGCTTACGCACAAGATGACACAACAAAAGGAAACAGATTCCAGTGCCACTGACAACAACAGAAGCGGACAAAGAAGAACATGCATGCAGCAAATGGACACAGAGAGCAGACAATGGGGGGTTGGGGAGGGGTAAGGGAAAGAAATTTTTTAAAAAGATGTCTATCATACCAAAACTGATCTATACATTCAATGCAATCCCAATAAAAATCAACACAGCATTCTTTAATGAACTAGAAAAACTAGCTATGAAATTTATTTGGAAAGGAAAAAGGTCCTGAAAGCCAAAGATGTATTGAAAAAGAAAATTAAAATTGGAGAAATCACTCTACCTGACTTCAAAACATATTATAAAGCTATAGGAGTGAAAAGAGCATGGTATTGGCACAAGGATAGACACACTGACCAATGGAACCAAATTGATAGTTCTAATTAGTTACTCATATATACAGAAAATAATATTTGACAAGGCCACCAAACCCACTCAACTGGGAGAGAATGGCCTCTTCAAAAAATGGTGCCTGGAGAACTGGATATCCATATGTAAAAGAATGAAAGAGGATTACAAACTCATACCTTATAAAAAGATCAACTCAAGATGGATCAAAGACCTAAATATAAGAGCCAAGACCATAAAGACCTTGGAAAGCAATGTAGGGAAACATCTACAAGACCTTGTAATAGGAAATGGCTTCATGATCATCACACCAAAAGCACGAGCAGCAAAAGAACAAATAGATAAATGGGACTTCCTCAAAATTAAAGCCTTCTGCCCCTCAAAGGAGTTTGTCCAGAAAAGAGAAAAGAGAGCCTACACAATGGGAGAAAATATTTGGTAACCATATATCTGATAGGAGACTTATAATGTGCATTTTTAAGGAACTCCTCTATCTCAAAAATAAAAAGACAACCCATTTGAAAAATGGGAAAAAGATTTAAACAGACACTTCTCCAAAGAAGAAATACACATGGCTAAAAAGCACATAAAAAATGCTCCAAATCTCTAGTTATCAGGGAAATGCAAATCAAAACTACAATGAGATACCATCTTACTCCCATAAGATTGGCACCTATGAAAAAAACAGATGACTACAAATGTTGGAGAAGATGTGTAGGAATAGGAACACTCATCCACTGCTGGTGGGAATGCAGAAGGATCCAGCCAGTTTGGAGGACAGTTTGGAGGTTTCTCAAAAAAAATAGCCATAGATTAGCCATATGACCCAGCAATTCCACTGCTGGGTATATACCCAGTAGAATTGAAAACAAGGACACAAGCTGATATGTGCCCGCTAGTGTTCATAGCAGCACTATTCACTATTGCCAAAAGTTGGAATCAACCCAAATGCCCCTCAACAGTTGAATGGATAAATAAAATGTGGTATATACATACATTGGAATACTACTCAGCTATAAGAATGAGTACAGTATAAACACATGTGATAACATGGATGAATCTTGAGGACCTTATGTTGAGCGAAGCAACCCAGGCATTGAAGGACTACTGCTACATGACCTCTCTGATATTAAATAAGTATACCCAGCAGTCTCAGAGAGATAGAGACTGCACGATAGGCTTAAGGGAAGTTGGGGAGGTAGAGGAAGGCTGCAATCTGACATCTACATGGGTGAAATCTATGATAAGCAGGAGATAAGTGTTTGTACAGGGAAAGGATAAAATGGGGGCATAGGGATAACTTTGGGTGGGGCTTCGCAGGCTTGAGGGGGCCTAGGGGTGGGAGGATGGGTAAGATGGCCCAAGAAATTGGGGGGAGGGTGGGGGGAACATTTGAACATAGGAGATTGTCAGGTATGTGGTTGAGAGTACAATGTTGAGAAAAATTTTCAAAAATATAATAAGGAAGGCTACCTGTTTAAGAAGCTTAAAGGGGAGAATCTGACACAGGGCAGGCTTCGAAGGAGTGTGTGAGTGATCATTTTGTCATAGTGGGTTATATCATTGGATGGAGACCCATGCAATGAGAGTGAAGGTACACCACATCCTGGGGAGGACTGATGTTCTCAAATAGATGGAATTGTATCTCTCCTGAGAATTGGTGGCTCCCAATGAGTTAGGGCAGTTGAGCATGTCAAGCCCACAACATTGTTGCAAGAATCTCTGAATATGGTCCTTCAAGTAATGAAGATTGATTGTCACTATTGGCCCTGCAGAGAGGGGGAGAGAGGTATTGAATAGATGGAATCAGTGTAACTGTGGGGCAGTGGAAGTGTTCCACAAGATTATGCAAATGTGGATATAGGACATGTTAAATTACACCAAAAATGTATAAAAGCCTATAGGCTAAAATGTAAACCATAATGTACAAATTTGGAAAATTGTATAGTCTGAAATATAAACCATAATGTAAACCCAAGTGTAACCATGTTTGAAAGCTTTGTCTCAATATCTGCACATCACTTGTAGCAAATATAATATGAACATGTAAAAAGATCATTGCTGGGGAAGGGACAAAATGTTTGATGTTGGATATGTGGGAATACCTTATACGTATATGTGAATTACTGTGATCTAAAACTTTTATGAAGACAAACTTAATAATTGAAAAAAAGAAAAAGAAAGGATGTAGACACTGAGGAAGAAATGGAAGAAATTGCCTTGCCACTGTACATACAGGGCAACACTTATTGCAGTGATGAAAAGGAAAAACATCAAAAACTAAGCTTTTTCATTTTTTAATTTTTTGATACCCAACTTATTTTTACTTTAGTTTTTCTAAATTAGTATGCATTCTATATCTAATCTTTAAACCCATCACTATGTTCCATTTTACTATTAATGGAACCTGGCAATATATTAGACTTCATTTTTGAAGAAGTTTTAGACCACAGTGTTTCAACTATGGCAGGGGAGGAACACTGGTGTGGGGTGTTATTGATAGGGGACACATGTTTGGGAGGAATTTCTCCAGGCATGCATACAATGTACATAAAATTATTTGGATATTTTCATAGTGGTTTCAGTTAAAAGTGACAACTGAGGGAGTGCTGAGTTCCTAGCCAGGGGAGCTCTATCACATTACCCAGTGGAACAGCAACAATCCCCCAAGTGCAATGGCTAAGACCAATAAAGAAGGAAGGTCCAACAATGAGCTCTTGATATCAGTGACTATGCTTGTGAGCCTGTGCACCTGAAATAAGAACTAGGCCTATAGCTGCAGGGTGCCTAAGAGTTACCTCCTGAGAGCCTCCATGTTGCTCAAATGTGGCCAGGCTTGAAGCTAAACTCAGCATGTAAATGCATTACCTTCCCCACAGTGTGGAACATGACTCCCAGGGATGAGCTTCCCTGGCGTCAAGGGATTGGTACCAAGTACCAGCTGATGATGTGACTAGAAAATGACCTTGATTAAAAGGGTCTACTCAGACCAGCAGAATATATCAGCCTGCAGGTAATATCAGGTGTTCAAAATGCTTTTTGACCTTGAATAAAAGGGGAAAATGGAAAGGAAAAATGAGTTTATATGGCTATGAGTCTCCAAAAAAGAGTCGGGTGGTCTTCAGAGTGGTCACCCTTATGCATGCCTTAGCAGGGTCCCAGAGACCGCCAAAATAGGTACAATCCCAGGTACTGGTTTTTCTGAGGACTACAGAGACCCACAGTTTCTACGGTCATGGCAAATGCAGTTCAGTGCCATTTCAGTTGGCTGTACTTTGGAGTTTGTGTTCCTGAGTGTGATGGAGTTGGACTCAGATGTGATCTTTGTTCACAAGCCTCTCCTGTTACTTTTACAGGATCTGTGGTTGGTGCTGGGCTTTGGTGTATACTCAGATGACCTGAATCTCTGGACTGTCTATGTGATAGCCAGGCCCTAAGGCTCAACAGACTTGCAACTCCTATCCTCTGGTTTACTGGGCTTGCCCTGGTGAGCTAATAGGGAGGTGAAGGTCAACCACCACACCAGGGAGCCAAGAGTGCCTACAAATGCAAGCAGGAGAGTTGCATCCATCATCCATGTGGAATCTATGCCCCCTCCCCCTCAATATAGAGGTGGAATGGACATAACCATCCCAGGGTCCACAGGATTGAGGAATAGAGTATGGATTAGAGTGGAGTTACTGATATTCTATCCTTGAACTATTGTGATTAGTAATGGAAGAAAATGTAGCATGAATGTGGAGAAAATGGCCATGGTAAATGCTGAGGGTAGGAAGTGGGAAGAAGAGATGTGATGTGGGGGCACTTTCAGGACTTGGAGTTGTCCTGGGTGGTACTGCAGGGACAGTTCAGGGACATTGTATGTCCTGCCATGGCACACTGGGTGGACTGGGGGAAAGTGTAAACTATAATGTAAACCTCTATGCATGTGGTACAGCAGTGCTCAAATATGTATTCACCAAATGCAAAAAATAAAATAAAAGTTCTTCCATTGCTATAATCACAGTGTAATTATATTGTTTATTTTTAAAGAAGCTTTAAATTACATAAAAATTTTAAAGGATTCTCTTATGCTCCATTCCTTCCCCTCCTACACTTTCCCACATTAAGAACATCTCTATTTGTGTGGTAAATTTGTTACAAATAGTGAACTCATATTGAAGCACTGCTATAAACCATGCATTACAGTTTACAATATAGTTTGCTCTTTGTCCCACACATTTTTGCAAGTTATTACAAAATGTATAATGGCCTGTATCCACCACTGTAATGTCATGCAGGGAAAATCCAATTCCTGAAAACACCCCCATATTACAGATATTCTTCTCTCTCCCATCCCTCAGAACTGCTGGTGGTTACTGCCTTTATACCAGTGATAACAGTTCTTCCATTGTTAGAATAAAAATAAGATTATAGTTGAATAATAAGTATACTTTATTCCGTTTTCATTCCTCATACTTGAGACTTTGGGGATGGGGATGCCCACTCTGCTTCTAATAGAGAAAGGGCTTAGATCCCATCAGGCATATGGGTGGAGCTATCTTGCTTGCAATTGCAGACATCCTCTGTTCCTTGGAATGTGCATTGTCCATCATCATCTCCTTGATAGTTGTCCTGGGTAAATCCAGTGTACTGGAGAGTAGGTGTTGCAACTTTGCTGATATTCAGGGCCCAATTGAAACATAGATCAACAAAGGATTTAAATCTCTGGGGCATATATTTATCAAGTATAGTGCTAATTATGGGTTCAAAAAAGGGGCAGAAGAGTCTTGTGTAGAGAACCTATAAATGAGTCTAACTCCTATATTGAGGAGCATAAATTCCAAAGTAAGGTCCACTGAAAGGGTACAGAATGCCTGAGCTGTCTGCCTGGCTTATAGTTTCTGGATACCCCCAGAGCCCTCAGGATCCCTCCTGTTTGAGGCATTGTTTACTGCGGCAACCTATGAGATTCCACTGAGACTTGCAAAAGGGTAACCTCTGGAATGACCTCCTGACTCACTTTGATATCTCTTAGCCATAAAAACTCATTTATATCTACCATTTCCCCCTTTTGGTCAACATCTTTTCCTGGATGCATTGCTAGTTCATGCTTGGTAATAATTGCTCAGTGCCAGGGAGGCTCATTCCTGGGTGTGATGCCCCATGCCAGGGGTAAGGTCATGTGTTTATATGCTGAGTTACTCTTACAGAGAGGCCACATTTGAGCTACAAGGAGGCTCTCAGGAGGTAACTCTTAGGCAGTATATAATACTAGGATAAGTTTCAATTTCACCTAAAAGGTTCAAAAGAACAGTCCTCAATGTCAAGACCCTGGCATAATGGTCAGTTTTCCCTCACTAGACATTGCCCTTAAACTCGGGGACTTTACTGTCACATTAGAGAATGAAACAGAACTCTTTAGGATGGGAATTCAATATTCTTTTGGTTAGTGTGTGAATCTTCACCCACCAAGACAATGTCAGAGGAACATTGAACATATTCATAAGTCATAAAGGTATGTCCCAGGCAAAACCCTTCCCATGTGTCCCCACATCACTGACACCCCACACCAATGATTCTCTCTTGCCACTGCTGTTACCCGTCTACCCTTCTGTGATCTAAAACCTGTTCAGAAAGAAAGCCAACAGAATTACTGAATAACATTAGTAAGAAAATGAAATAATAATTTAAAAAATAAAAAATAAAAAATAAAATAATTTTAAAAATTGAAATAAGCAGTGCAGACAAACTCAGGTATTCAGAACCTGTCAGTGGGCACTAAACATCCAGAAACTATAAGTATTGCAGACAAACTTAGGAATTTGGCACCCTGTCAGTATACCTTACTCTGGAATTTATGCTCCCCAGTGTAACAGACTTTGACTCATTTCTAGGTTCCCCACACATGGCTCTTCAACCTCTTTTATTTGAACTTATAATTAACACTATACTTGTTAAATATCTGTTCAAGAGACTTCAATCTTTGGTCCATTCACGTTCCAGTTGAGCCCTGAATCTCATCAGAGTTACAATACCTACTTTCCAGTTCATTGGACTCACCCAGGAAAAATAACAAGGAGGTAATGATGGACAACACGCATCCCAAGGAACACAGTGTCTGCAACGGCAAGCAATATAGTTCCATCCATCTGCTACATGGGGCCTAAGGCCCCTATCAATCTGAAATAGAGTAGGCATCACTATTCCAAAATCTACAAGATTGGGAGATGAACAATGGACTAAAGTGGACTTATTATTTTATCAATGTAAGAACATTTGTCACTGATATAAAGGCAGAGGCCACCAGAAGTCCTTAGTGTAGGGGAGGGAAGAATATACATAATATGGGGACATTTTTGGGACATGGTAATTTTCCTGCATGACATTGCAATGACATATACATGCCATTATATATGTTGTCATAACCTACAAAATTGTGTGGATTGAGTGTAAACTGTAATGCAAACTATAGTCCACGTTTAGTACTAATGCTTCAATATATGTTCATCAGGGAAGCGGACTTGGCCCAGTGGTTAGGTCATCCGTCTACCACATGGGAGGTCCGCGGTTCAAACCCAGGGCCTCTTAACCTGTGTGGAGCTGGCCCATGTGCAGTGCTGATGCGTGCAAGGAGTGCCCTGCCACACAGTGTGTCCCCCGCGTAGGGGAGCCCCACGTGCAAGGAGTGCGCCCCCGTAAGGAGAGCCGCCCAGCGCAAATGAAAGTGCAGCATGCCCAGGAATGGTGCCACACACACGGAAAGCTGACACAGCAAGATGACGCAACAAAAATAAACACAGATTCCCGTGCCACTGACAACAACAGAAGCAGACAAAAAACAACAAATGGACACAGAGAACAGACAACTGGGGCGGGGGGGGGCGGAAGGGGAAATAAAAATAAAAATCTTTAAAAAATATATATATATGTTCATCAATTTTAATAAATGTACCATAGTAATGGAGGATGATATTAATGTAGGAAAGTTTGGGAGGAAGATAATCCTCTATTTTTAATGTAAGATTTATGTAATCTAAACCTTCTTTAAAAATAATACATGAAAGAAATCTGATGATAGGTAACAATAATACTGTAATATTTTCATCAATTTTAACAAAGGTATCATAACTATGCTAAATATCATTAATAAGGGGTTATAGTGGTTAGAGTACATCCCTTCTTGGAGTAATAAAATATTCTAAACATCATCGTGGTTATGAATGCAAAATTTTGTGATTAAAGTGACAGCCATGGATTGTTTAATATGGATGGAGTGTATGGTATGTGAATAAAACTACATAAAAAATATCCCGGTACTACTCAAAGTGATCTTTGCATTCAATGTAATCCCTATCAAAGTCCCAGGAGCCTAAGGAAAGAAATAGAAAATCCAAACATTACTCATAAGAAAGTAAAATTTGCCAGGAGTGCATTACCCACTTAGGGTGTTATATTTATTTACATCCTTGTCTCTGGCTTATTTAGACTGTAAACTATATTCGAGGAAACATAGTGTTTTATACATTTCTTCATTCTCAGAAAATATTTTAGGGTTTAACATAAGTATTTCTGAATAAATATTTGTTGAATGACCAAGAAAACAAGTGGTTGTATGAGTTGAACAGATATTGTTAACTATGGTGGAGAAAGGAGAAGCAGTGAGACAAAAGGACATCCTCTTGATAGAGCAAGGTTCCATTCATGAGACCCAATGCCAGAGGAAATAGATTGGAGACATAAGATATTTTAGTGTATCCAGAAACTTTCTCAAGAAAGAGCACAGGGAGATCATTATGGGACACCTGGCAATACTAGAGCCCACAACTAAAGAGAGGGGACCTCCTCCTGGGAGGTAGGTGTCCACAAGGATAAGAGATGAACATGGAGGTCCAAGGCTGTCACAAGGGACAAAACCAGCCCAAATTTGCATTGTGCTTTCCTTTCTTGCTTCCAGAGAAGTAAATATCTCAGGGAGTATTGAGACAAAAGAATAATTCATTAATGTGGCTCATGGGAATGGAATACCTAATTGCTCAGAAACTCTAAATGCTTCCCCTTCACTATATTACGTCTACTTTACTAATCTCTGGTGAAGAGAAAACACAATTTTGTCTTCTAGAGACCTTGTGAGTGGTTCCATCTCCCTTTTCTTGCTGGGAGCAGAGCTTCCAACTTCATCCATCATTCAAGGAAGAATTTCAGGGTGAGTTACAGAATCTTCACAGGTGCTAGGGGAATGTATTCTGTCTCCTTGGACCCCTTTTGTTGGTAGTAGTTTTAAGGACTTCAACAGGTTATGACCATAAAGGTTAAAATACAAAGTCCTGCCCTCTTCAAAAGCCTGAGGGAAAAACAGATACACTAAAATATATTCTTTTTCCAATCTGCCTCCTCAGACCTCTCACTTTTGGGTTTTCCCTCTCTCAGAAGTATTTTCTCTTGTTTGAGTCATTCCTCTTTCTCTACAATTGTTAAAAGTATCTGTTTAACCACATCCATTCCTTTTTTTCTTTTAGTCATTCAACAAATGTGTAGTTATAAATTACTTCACAATGAGATTTAAATATTTTGGGAATAAAGAAATAAGTAAGGCTTTGTTCCTTGTATTAAAGAAATTACATACAAATGGGTAATAGACATAGAAATCAGTACTTCCGATTTCCTGAGGTGGCTTTGGAATCCTGGTGAAGTGAATTGAAAAGTATGGACTCATTCTGTGGAGGTTACTGAAGGCTTCAAAAGGGAGCTTTGAATTGTACTGAGCCTTGAAGGAGGAATTAGAGTAATTTCAGGAGGATAAAGGGGTAAAACCACACCAAGAAGTGATGACAGGGACACAAATGTGTTATCAATATAAACATAAGGTGTGATGAGGTTTTAAAATTTTCTGATGAACAATGAGGGGCAGGGATTTGAAAATTGGAAAATAAGCACGGTCAGGTTAGCCACAGCCATATAACAGATATCCTTTGTTTTGTCCACAAAAGTGATATCTATGTTTGGAGTTATTTAAGAGTCAGTGCTGGTTTATAGAAGGTAATGTTCATGAAAAGTCTTGTCATGAGGAAAGTTCCCTCTGGGTCAAAGTGAGTCTTGCTGTTGTCAAAACCCCACATTGATTATGAGGGATGGAAATAGCACAGTGGACGTGGGGAAGGAGGTGTGGGGAGAGAATGTGCATGGTTGAATCATTATATAAAATATTGGCTATTAATACAAGGCAGAATGTCAGACATGTTATATTCATTATTTAATTCTTTCAATTACGCTATGAAATCAGTTTCACTATTCTGATTTGGGTCAAAGAATGTGAGACTCATGGCAATGTAATATTCTTGTACATGGCATGTAATTGTGTCTGGATGGAAGCTTGAAGGTTGATGTTCCTAGGATTTTGCATTTCACTAATAATTTTACTTTTTAATAAACTTAATATATTAGAAGAGTGTTAGATTTATAGAAAAATCACAAGGATGTTAGAGATAGTTTCCAAGGACCTCTCACCCCCTTTCCCATGTTTTTAAGATCTGCCATCCAAAATAACACCATACATTTGTCATAACTTCTCAGTCCTTTTGTGGCTGTGACAGCTTCTCAGGCTCTCCTTGATTTTGATAACTTGGATGCTTTTGAGGAGTGGAGGTGAAGTGTAGTGTAAAGTACTTCTCATTTAAAATTTTCTTATGTCCCTCTCATAAATAAACTAGGTTCATGCATTTTTGGAGGAAGACACCTGTGATAAAGTATCATTTTCAACACAACCTATCCAGGGTGTAGCCTATCTAAGGGACTAATCAATATTCATGTGCCCTTGATCAACAGTGCTTTGAGGTTCCCCCAGTATAAAGTTCTTCATTTCTCAGACTTTCCTTATATTACCTTTGGAAAGAGACATGAGATTGTCTTCAGGAGTGGGGTTTGTGCTCCACAGGCTTGAGAGAGCATAATCTTACACCATTTACTGAGATATTCTGCATGAGACGTTTGTCTCTTCTTATTTAACTAGTCAATAATTTCTTATTCTGGATGGATTCATGATTTTTTTTCATACTTTTGTGTGTGATACACTACTACTTTTCTTGTTGTTGTTCAATTTGTTCCACTTTTGGCCATTGGAGCTGTTTCAACTGCACCCTGTTTCTTTTTACTGCAGTGCTGTAACTGAGAGGTTTATTTTAGCACCTATTACTCTTTGGTATTACAAGATGTGCCAGGTGCTTCTTTTATATATTTTTTCTTAGAGTCAGCAATTTCTATAAGAAGACACTTTTTGGAGAATTGTGTTAAATTCCAAGGTTTGGATATTATCTGTGCTCCCTGCTACTGTGGCCTCTAGGCCCTGTCTGCAGAGTGTAAGGAAATACATGGTTGTATACTAAGCTTGTACATATTATTGTCTAGAAATATGTCTGCATACAGCCCTCCGTATCTATATTCACCTGCACATGAATTCATAATATTGTGTCTGATTCTAAACCACTATCACATTGAAGATTCTAACCTCATCTCCTTGCTTATCTGTAAGCTCCCACTTCACAGTGAGGAAAAATATTTCCTCATCTGCCATCTATCTATGAATTTCTTGATTCCAGTGTACATGTGTATAAGTATTAGAATTGCTAATCCATACATGATGGAATGCTACATTATTAACCAGAGTACAGAACTTATACACTGTTTCTTTTGACTTCATTTTACAGGCTCTATTTACAGCCTGTATTACTTTTCCAGCACCTTTTCCCTCAGACCCTCTTGTCAGAGCAAATTATACATTTTTATATAGTTAGATAGATTTGCAACATTTTCATTCTATCTGGGATTCCCTTGCCCTTGTAAATGATATTTTAATTGCATACATAAGGTTCACTCTTTGTGTTGTCAAGTTCAATGGGTTTTAACTAATGTATTTTGTAATGTGTCTGCAATTACAAAATACACAGAATACGTTCATTGCTTTAAAAATTCCCCTGTGCATTACCTATTCAATTCTCTTCTTTCCTCAATCCTCTGCCAACTTGTGAACATTCTATTGTCTCATTGTTTTGCCATATCCAGAAGGTGATATAATTGATATCAACATATGCAGCTTTTTAAAACTGTCCACTTTTAATTAGCAATAATCATTTAAAATTCATTCATAACTTTTTTGGCTGGATGGAGCTGTTCTTTTTATCTCAGTAATGTTCCACTGTATATATATATATATATAGCACAGTGAATTTATCTATTAACCTATTGAATAACATTTTGTTTGCTCTTAGATTTGGAGATTATATAAACTGCTGTAAACATTCACATGTGGTTTTTCATGTGGACTCAAGTTTTCATATCACCCACATATCTACATAAACGCAAAATTGCTGGATTGTATGGTCAGACAATGTTTAGTTTTACTAGATACTGTTAAACTGTCTACTGGGAGAACCATTTCGTATTCTCACTAGCAATGAATGAGAATCATCCTACTCACATACTTAACAGCAATTGGTATTGTCAGTGTTTAGGTTTTTACCTATTCTTATAAACATGTAATGATACATCATAGTGCTTTTAATTTTGCAACTTGCAAACAAAAAAAAGTTGAGATTTTTATTTTAATATATGTTTTGAAGATTTATTTTACTTATTTCTCTCCCTTTCCCTGCCCCACCCATTGTCTGATTTCTGTGTCCACTCACTGTGTGTTCTCTGTGTCCGCTTGCACCCTCAGTGGCACCAGGAAACTGTGTCTCTTTTCTGTTGCATCATCTTGCTGCATCAGCTCTCCGTGTGTGCAGCATCACTCTTGAGCCAGCTGCACTTTTCTCACATGGAGTAGCTCTCCTTGCAGGGTGCATTCCTTGCATGTGGGGCACCCCCACACGGGGCACCACTGCTTGGCACAGCACTCCTTCTGTGCAGCTCTGCGCATGGGCCAGCCTACCACAGGGGTGAGGAGGCCCTGGATATCGAACCCTGGACCCTCCCATATGGTAGATGGACACTGTATCAGTTGAGCCACTTCCACTTCCCATGTTGAGCTTTTAAAAAAAAAGATTTATTTATTAAGCTACTTTAAGTATAAAATAATTGAAAATAAAATAAATAAATGTTGAACTTTTAAGAAAAAGATTTATTTTATTTTTAATTATTTTATACTTAAAGTAGCTTTAGATTATATAAATGCTACATAAAAAAATATAGGGGTTTCCCATATGTCTTCCCCCTCCCCCTCCCAGTCTTTCCCATATTAACATCTTTCATTAGTATGGAACATTTGTTACAGTTGATGAAATATATTGAAGCATTTCTACTAATCATGGACTCTAGTTTACATTATAGTGAATACTGTTTCCCATACAATTTTAGGTTATGAAAAAATGTTTAACAGCCTGTATCCATCATTGCAGTGTCATGCAGGACAATTACAGTGTCCTGAAAATGCCCTATGCTACACCTATTCTTCCCTCACCCTCCCCTCAGAACCTCTGGTGACCACTGCCTTTACATCAATGATAAAATTTCTTCTATTGCTAGAATAATAATGTCTACCTTAGTTCATTTTTCATTCCCCAATCTTGAGGATTTGGGGATTTTGAAGTCCAATCTGTTTCTAATTGAATGGGGGCTTAGATCCCATGGGCCAGATGGATGGAGCTATCTTGCTTGCAGTTGCAGACATCCTCTGTTCCTTGGAATGATCACTGTCCATTATTATCTCCTTATTAGTTGTCCTGGATGCATCCAATGAAATGAAGAGTAGGTGCTGAAACTCAGCTGAGATTCAAGGTTCAACCAACACACGAATAAACCAAAGATTTAAGACTCTAAGGCATGTATTTTAAAAGGATAGTGCTAATTACAAGTTCAAATAACAGGAGCAGAAGAGCCATGTGTTGGGAATCTATAAATGAGTCTAACTCTTTTACACCAGGAGCATAAACTCCAAATTTAGATCTACTACTGACAGGGTGCCAAATTTTTCTGATTCTCTGCTTATAGTGTCTAGATGTCTCTAGAGCCTTCAGGAGCCCCTCTGTTTGGGGCACAGTTTTCTGTGTCTGTCAAAGCAATCCTGCAGAGAAATGCATAAATGTAAACTGTGGAATGATCTCCCAACTCCCTTTGAAATCTCTTAGTCATAAAAACTCATTTGTATTTAATAGTTCCCTCTTTTGGTCAAGGTTTTGTTCAGATGCATTGTTAGTTGGCACTTGGTAATAATACCTGGGTGCTAGGGAATTTGAGCTTCATTTTGTATACTTATTTGGGAAAGGGATATCTTCTTAGTTTACGATTCTGTTCAGATCTATTGTCCATTTTTTAATTAAGCATTTGCTTACTTATTTTGTGGTGTTAAGAGTAAATTGTACATTTGGATACAAATATTTATCAGATGGATTTTTAAAAATATTTTTTCCAAACCTGTAAATTTTCTTTTCAACGCATTATCAGTGTTTTTCACAGAACAGAAATTTTACATTTGAATGAAAACTAATTTATAAATTTTAATCTCTTATGAATCATGCTTTGGTTGCTATATCTAAAAAATTTTTCCCATAACAAAAACCCCTAGATTTTCCTTTTGTTTTATTCTAGCAGTTTTATAATGCAATTTACTTTTAAGTTGTATGATTCATTTTGATTTGATTTTTGTGAAATGAATACAATCTGCGCCTAAATTCCTTTTTCTTTTTTTTTTTTGGCATGATTGCGTCCTATTGTTTCAGCACCTCTTATTGAGAAGACCGTACTTTCTACGTCAAATTGCCCTTGTCCTCTGTGAAACATCAGTGGACCTCATTAGTGTGTGTGTGTGTGTGTGTTTGTCTATTTCCTCAATAGGATACTGTTTATTTATTGTGTTTTTATAGTAAGTGTTGCAATCAATTAATGTGATTCCTACAACTTTTTTCTACTTCTTGAATATTTTGACACAGAGTACAAAAACATAGGTCATAAAGTTTTTTCATTAAAATAAAGTCTGAGAGAATTTGTATTGGAAAATATTTCCTTCGCAAAGTGTATTCCATTATGGAATAGGAATTCTAGTTAGCAAATTCATCAAGGAGAAGGAGGAACATTTGATTTCTCTAACTTTTTCAGATAAGAGTACCAAATATTCATAAAATCAATAAAAATATTAACTTAATATGTTTACAATACAAGTCATACCATTTATTATAATTTTCTGATTATAGCTTGTGGCTATATTTACATTGCTCTGATATCTTTTCCAGGGGCTTCATTCTCTACATGGAAAGAGAAAACCAATCATGTATTTTAGAGTTTTCCCTCCTGGGGCTCTCAGCAGAAACAGAAATGCAGCCCTTGCTCTTTGGGATGTTCCTGTCCTTGTACCTGGTTACCTTCCTGGGGAAGCTGCTCGTCATCTCGGCCATCATCACTGACTCCCACCTCCACGCACCCATGTACTTCTTCCTCTCTAACCCGTCTTTACAGGTATCTGTTTCACCTCCACCATTGTCCCAAAGATGCTGTGGAACGTCCAGTCAGAAAACAAAATCATAACTTTTGAAACCTGCCTCAGACAGATGTGTTTTTCCTACCTTTGGACACTTAGATAACTCCCTCTTGACTGTAATGGCCTATGACCGCTTTGTGGCCATCTGCCACCCCCTGCACTACACGGTCATCATGAACCCCCTGCTCTGTGGCCTCCTGCTGCTGGCATCCTGTTTATTGAGTGTTTTGATTTCCCTTTTACTATGCTTAATGGTTCTGCTATTGTCTTTTTGCACAACTCTGTAGTTGTAAATTTCCCACTTTTTCTGTGAACTTAATCTGGTAGCTTGAATTGCTTATTTGGACACTTTCCTCAATGAGCTAGTGATGTATTTTGCAGCTGGACTTCTGGGTGTTATTCCATTCACTGGGATCCTTTACTCTTACTCTAAGATTGTATCCTCCATACTGAGAATTTCAACAGCTGGCAGGCCTTAAAAAAGCTGAGAAGCGTTCTCTCTATGAAAGGATTCTCAGTATCAAGTTTAGAAAAGTACTCATACCTAATAGTGGTCAAACATGGAATATCTAAATTTGTATTCTTTATAAGTGTATAGAAAGTTAATTTATTATTTGCCTATTATCAACATTCTATTATTTAATTTGTATATATCAAGGACACCTGTTTCTTCTGTATTATTTTACATCATGTGATTTCTCTTATTGCATTCCATAGAGTCAGTACTGAAGGCAGAAACTCCTGCCTGGATTTTCAGCAGTAAAATATTTAAAACAGGTAATTCTGTATGTATACAATTATATCAGGTTCTGGACTTATTAAGGTGTACTGTAGTCACTGGCAAATGAAAGAAAATGTTTGGATTACATGATTTTGGTGAAAAATAATCACTCATGGCAAAGGCTGTGTACCAGCTACCAGGGGTTTTATTTATTGGCTCCTGAAAGAGGTCACATCTTGAATTGGAGACACCATTTGATTGGTTTACAATAATCCACATTGCATTTACAATATGCTCCTTTTTCGTGCACATCCCCAAAAATAAATTAAGTGAGGTTGTAATCAACAACACAGTCTCTGATTCTTCAAACCTTGATGTTCTCAATAAATTCCATGATTCTTTTGTGAGGTAAGGTTTACTCTTTAAAAATTGTTTTCATAGTTATGGACATTTTCAGGAAAATTATCTCGGAACTTCCTACAATAATAGTTCACATTTACAGATCACAAAAAAAAAAAACCAATGTGTTGTTTTCCCTACTTCCTACTATATCTTTTTCAACTATTAAACCCAGATAGCACAAAATTTCAGGTGTTTATGTAGACCTACTGTGTTCTTTGTGAAGTAGACTAAGGTGAATGCTTCATTCATCACCGATTCCTGGCCCATCAGTACAAATGGTAAACCAGAGTGACTTTTCGGAATTAGTGATTTCTCTGAGCTATTGGTCATTTTTGAAAATAATTAACTATGTATTTGCATTCACTTCACTTTCTTTGGGAAAGTTATGACTTCATTTTCATTTTATAATTTATTAACACACTGGTTCAGAATCTGATAACATACACTCATCAGAACTGCAATTTTCATAGAAAGATATTTCATTCATGAAGTCTTATAAAGTTTCTATATTTGATTGCACCATAATCTAAGAATTAAAAACCCTCATTTTGTCATTTCTTTTTAGAAGTCTCTCCAGTGCAACTAAGAAACATACCTCATTCCAAATTACTTGAATTATGATTCCCAGCAAAATCATTTACCACATAAACCAGTTTCTCAAATCCTTCCCAGGCACTGTCTTTAGAGGTTACTGTAAAAAATATATTTGAATCATTTTTTCAAGCTATACGTACAGAGTCATGTACATTTATCCAATGGAAATTGTGTTAATGGTATTCTGACTCCCAACAATTTGATATATCAATTCCCAAATTAATATCCTGAAGGGCTGTGCTTTTGCAATCAGTTCTTTAAGAAGCAGTCTACATGTATGGCTTCTTTTCAAGCAGAAATCTCTTTCCAAATAAAAGCTTTTTAATGATTTTGACTTTAATCCATTATTCATTTTGGGGACTTAACAATGAGCTAAAGTAGATATTATTATTCTATTATACACTTACTTTTATTCTAGCAATGCAAGAAGTTTTATAAATGGTATAAAGGCAGTGGTCACCAGAGGTTCTGAGGGCAGGGAAAGAGAAGAATTGGAGTAAGTAATATGGGGCATTTGGGGTACATTTGAATTGTCCTGCATGACATTGCAATGATGAACACAGAATATTATATCTTTTGTCATAATCTATAAAACTGAGCAAGGCAGTGTAAACTAAAATCTAAACTACAGTCTATGTTTAGTAGAAATGCTTCAATATGTGTTCATCAATTGTAACAAATGTACCACACTAATGAAAGATGTTTGTTGGAGATTTGGACCCAAAGGGGTATTGGGAATGAAAGAAAGAGAAAAATGAGAGTGAAAGAAAGAGAGAGAGAGAGAGAGAGAGAGAGAGAGAGAGAGAGAGAGAGAGAGAGAGAGAGAGAGAGAGAGAGAGAGAGAGAGAGAGAGAACGAGCTGGGATCAGGGGGTCTGTGAGTAGAGACTCATCAGACAACTTTATTGTTTATAAGAACTCTCTATATATCCCAGTCTACGTGACAACGAGCAGCAACATGCAGTTAACTATCAGCATTACTCATAGTCTAAGGAGTTTGAAAAAATCTTATCTCAAGATACAAAGTCTAAGAGTTCTATTTACTACAAAAGTTATGTGCTCATCTTTTCTTTCAGCCTTTAACAGCTTCATCCAGTTTGCCAGGAACTCTTAATTACTGCATTCCTTAGGTTGCAAGTGTAGCCACGGAGACAGCACGTCTCTCCTTGAGGCCACTGTGCCTCAATTTCCAACGTTGATGTGGGAAAGTGTGTAAGGGTGAGGGGTGGAGCATATGGCAATCCTCTATATTTTGTAGATAGCATTTATGTAATCCCAAGCTTCTTTAAAAATAAAATTTTTTAAAACATTAAAAAAGAATTTCAAGAAATAAAAATACAGATGCATATTCATCTTATGGAAGATGCTAGATTTATGTAAGTATTCAAGTAATTGGAAGTATAGAAAACTCTGAAAAACAGGCAGGCTAAGAAGGTTTATACTTCTGTTACCATCAGGAACACTGTATAATCAAGAAGATTGCACTAAATTATTGGCTCCACAAATATGCCTCTTTCTGTAATCAAGTAGTAGGAAGCTCAAGTCTTATGTGTTGGTTAAATAGGCACCATATGCATACTCCCCATTCTCTGGAGGACAGGAACACTAGCCAGAAAGAGGTAGAAAAGGCTGCAAAAACCATGCATCCTACCCACATCACACCACACCATGTAGACTCAATGGTGGATGTCAAGCTTACTTATACTTTATGTAATTAAGGAGAGAAGGTGTTTGTATTTCTTTCAAAATCCCCTAAGAATATTCCCTATTACCTTTTTAAAAGTTATCTGATGCATGGATTCATGCAATAAGATTTTTTAAGCACATGTCATGAATGAGTGATGGAGATCATTTCAACTCTGATACATCTTCCTACAGCTTATATATTTACCCAGATAATTACTTACTTTCCCATTCCTGCATCTTCTATTTTTCCTCAAAAAAAGTATTCCTGGTTTGTCAGAATCTTGCTCTTCTCCAGGACCCTACAGTATGTGGAAACTACAATAATTCACTTTGAACTGTGTATATAAATATGTTCTGATGGAAGACTACGTTTATTCCTTAATAAACCATAAATAGCTCCAAGAAAACAAAACATCACATTGTCTGCTATCATGAAACTTAGGTGTAATATAGGGTTTTTTTTTTTAAGGCAAAACTTGAAGAGAAACCTTAAAACAGATTTCAGCTAAAGAAACTGACATGAAATAAGTGAGGGATAAAAACCAGGTTACAGAGGGAAATACTAGTATTTTCCTGGAGAAGTGGGAGACTTGATTGTTGCCTGTAAACCATGGAATATGATATATAGAAATAGGACAAGCCTCATTTTGAGTGACCTCTGTTCTGTCCAATTGTATTATGTGGTGTAAGTAGAATAATTGTTTCCCAATACCCTACCATGAGAAATTTAGGAAAGGTCAACACTTTCTATTGAAAACTAACTGTCTAGAGTGGAGAAGTGAGAATAAACACACTCAGGTCCAGGGAACATCATTTAAACTAAGACACAGGTAAAGAAATAATAGAGCCCTTAACCTCTTATAAGGTACCATAATAATGATGTGGTGTCAAAGTGAGTTCATACCACTCATAGGAACAACGATTCCTTTCTCCACTGCCAAGAATTGAGTTTCAAAGAGAAGCGAATGCTGGAGTATAGCATTGGATGAGAAGGCCCTGGATTTCATCTTCTAGTGTCTTTCTCCAATGACGCCATTCTTATTTCCCCTCACTTCCAGATCACTCTTCTCCAAAGAATTGGAAGCACCCACATAGCTCTGAGATACCTCATCTCAGAAGTGGTTATGTATGTTTTATATCTCCTCAAGTTTCCAGAATGAAGAAATTTTGTATTTATTTATTATCCAAAGAGGAAACCATCAATGGAACAAAAAATCACTAGAATGAACCATAGAAGTTTTCTTTTGCTGTGGGAAGAAAATATCACGGGAGGGAATACTTTACTGTTAGTAACTGCAGTAACACATAGAAAGTGTCAGATATAGGAAAGTCCACAGACATAAATTTTATTTACTTTCTAAATTTTTGTTTCAGGGTGGTTGGGCCTTTTTTTTCCATTGCAGCTAAATTTCTCCCAGATCAACTACATGGAAATTTTAAAATTTCATCATTGTATATTTCAGCTTTAGAATTTCTATGTATTTGTTATTGAAATAGAATATGCCATTTTATGTATTGCAATATATATTTAATTTTATAAAAGTCATTAGTGTTGTTTCATATTGTCTGAATAATTTCAAAATATGAAATAATTAAAGACTTTTTTCCACTGTCTGCTTTTATTCTGACTCTTAGTCATGGTAACTTGTTTTCTTAATGTCTATTTTGAGTTTTAAAATTTTGTTCTTTTTAATTTGGACACACATTTAAATTAATTATTGGAAGTCTTTGTGGAAAGTGAGGATTTACATTTTACTTTGTTTTGCCTTTAGATGGCCATAATAATTTAATGTTAAGTTTTTCACCTACTATTCTTAAGGTCACAAAAGTGATACAATTTCAAACTGTGCACTGGTTCATCATTCAGAGGACACCATGTAGCCCTGGTGTCAGGGCAAATGTTTATCTTGATACCCATATTTGATTTGTGTTTTTATACATTGTTAACCTTTACAACACCACTATACAGGAATCTTTAACCACGTTTTCACCTAGGAGAATTTTGGACTTCATTTTCTTATGAAATGTGTTCATTAATAAAGAATCTCAAGTTCTTCGGTGATGACCATCTGCGAAAACTGCATCTGTCATTTGAACTCTGCTACCCCATCACTGTCAATTTTATTTTTATTTGTGGCTAAATTAATTCCTTTTGTTAGGCCAGTTTAGGGATGCATTTAAAGGATTCAGGGAAATTTATAGATGTGAATCCTCATATTTTAGAAAATCACAAAATCAGTAGCCTATCTACAGACTTGTGGGAAATAGAAAAAGAGGGCCAAATTCAATTTAAACCCAGTAGAAGGAAGGAAATAATAATATTTAACTGGAAAGAAATGGAACAGAGTTTAGAAAAACAACTGAGAGAACTAATGAAATCAATTCTTAAAAACATTAAATAAAATAGCCAAGGTTTATTTAGATTAAAAAAGCAAAATAAGGATGCAAATTTACTAAAATGCAGTGTGAAATTGGGACCTTGCTAGATATTGCCCATTAAAGGGATCCTTAATGAATATTATAAACAATTGTCTGCCAATAACGTAGATAACCCAAAAAAATGGACTGATTCCTAAAAACACAAAATTTACCCAAACTGACTGAAAAGAAATAAATCTCAACGAAACTATAACAAGTAAAATGTTTCAAAAATTAGTAATCAAAAACCACCCAAAATGACAAGTTGAGGATCAGACAGCTTCCATAATGAAATCTATGAGATATTCAAAGAAGAAATAAGTATTCTCAAAATCTTCCAACCTGAAGTCAGCGTATCTCTTCCATACTCATTCTATAAGGCTAAAATTATTGTGATAACAAAGCCAAAGAAAGACATAAAGAAAGAAAATCAAGAACCAATTTCCATAAAAAATACAGTTCCAAAACTACTCATCAAAAACTAGCATATCAAATCCAACAGAATATTAAAAGAAGTATCCATTGTGTTAGTGAGATTTATCACAGTACACAAGGATGTTCAACATAAGAGAATCAATGTAGTATACCACATGAACACAAAGAAGAGGAAAATCACATGAAAATCTCAATTCATGCAGAAAATGTGAATGATAAATTCCAACTCTGTTTCTCAATAAAACATTCTGAAAAAATAAGAATAGAAAGTAACTCCTTAACTTGATAGATAGCATATGTAAAATCACAAGTAATCTTATCCTCAATGTTGAAAGAGTGAAAGCCATCCCCTTGAGGTCTGAAACAAGACAAGGATGGGTGCTTTCAGTATTGTACTGGTAGTTAGGAAATTAGGGCATAAAACTAAATAATGTATGTATAAATTAAGAAGAAGTAAACTTCTCCTTTTTCAGTGATTTCATGGCCCTTTAACGATGTACCAAAGCTTACACAAGAAAACTCTGAAGTTCATAAGTGAATGCAGCCAAATGCAAGGTATGAGCCTTTTTTTCTTTTTCTTTTTTTTAATGTAAAGGGGCCCAGGGATTGAACCAGTATCTCATATATGGGAAGCAGTCTCTCAGCCACTGAGACACATTGGCTTCCTGAGTTTTTTGGTTGGTTGTTTGTTTCTTTGGCTTGTTTGTTTTTGTTTTTTCAGGCGGCACCAAGAACCAAACCCAGGATCTCCCACAAGAGAGGCACTTAAACACTTGAGATATATCTGCTCCAAGTACAAACTTAACATGCAGAAATATGTTGTATTTTATACACCTGCAAAGAACATTCTTACATGTGTATTAAAAATTTAATATACCATAGCATTTAAAAGAACAACATACCTAAGTATAATTTTAACTAAAGGCTTAAAGGACTTGCACACTGAAAACTAGAAAATATTGTTGAAGAAATTAAAGAAGACATAAGGAAATATTAAGACATTCTGTGTTCATGGATAGGAAGAATGCCTATTATTAAGCTGTCAGTACTACCCAAAGCACCACAACTTCAATGTCATCCCTTTCAAAGTCCCAGGAGAGTTTTTAAGCAGAAATGAAAAAGGCAATATTTATTCATACGGAATTATATTTCACCGGGTCTGAGTATAACACCTTAAGGTGTTGTGTGTTTATTTATTTCTATGTCTTTTGGCCTGTTTAGACTAGAAGATGTTTGAGAGCAAGCACAATATGTAACAACTATCTCCATGCTTGGAACATAGTTTAGTGCTTACCATACAGTATTCTGAATAAATATTTGTTGAATGACTAAGAAAACAAGTGGTCGAATGAGTTGAACAGATATTGATAACTATGGGGAAAAAAACAGAAGCTGTGAGACAAGAGGAAATTCTGTTCAGAAAGGACAGCCTCATGAATGATAGCCAAAGCCAGAGGAGACAGATCAGAGACAGAAGATATGTTAGTGTTTCCAGAATCTCTCTCCAGAATTACCAATATGGAAATCATTATGGGACACTTTGTAATACTATAGCCCACATCTAAATAGAGGTGACCTGCTCCTAAATGGAAGGAGTCCACTGGGATGAGAGATGAACGTGGAGCTCCGAAGAAGTCTCCCAAAGGTCAAAATGGTCACAAGTTTGCATTGTTTTCTTTCTTTCCTCCAGAGAACTTAATTTCTCATGAAAAAGAGAGACAAAAGAATTCCTCATTAAAGGTACTATTGGGAAATAAATCCCAAAAGTACAGAAAACCTAAATGCTTCTCCTAAACTACTCTAAGTACTTCTTACTGATCTCTGGTGATGAGGATACACAGCTGTGTAGTCTATAGACCTCATGAGTAGTTCCATTTCCCTGCCCTTCCTGGGAGCAGAACTTCCAACTTCATCCCTCATTCAAGGAAGAATCTGCATTGGTGGCTCATACTCTTCTTTGATAATTTCGTGGTGTCACAGAATCATCACAGGTACTGGGGAAATTGGTTATGACTTAAGGGAACCCTTTAGTGGTGGTAAATTTAGGGGAATAACAAGGTACATACATACATAAAGCAAAATCATACAACGTTTTTGCTATTTAAAATGCCTGAGAGGAAATAGATTGTAACTACACTAAAATATCTTCCTTCTCCCATCTGTCACCTCTGGTCTTAACTCAGCAAATTTTATTCTTGTTGCAGTACTTCTTCCTTCTCTAAAATTGTTAAAGGTATCTGTTTATTCACTTTCATACATTAGAGAAGCTGTGAACTTACAAATAATCATGCAAATATGGAGAACTCCCACACACCACCCTTCCCGCAGTGTCTCTCCTGACATTGTTTTGACTATTTGTTACAGATTTGTTACAGATAAAAATAGGGGGATATGGAAAAAATATAACAAATATATACTAAAGAACATAATTAGTGGTAATTGTCCCATGATGTTGTCAACTCCTTTTTGTTAATTGGCCTTTCAACAAACATTTATTCAGCAAATACTTCATGTTAGGTACTAAATATTATTCTGGGGATAAAGAAATGAGTAACATTATGTTACTCTTATTAAAGAAATTACACAGAACAGGCTTAAAATCTTAGAATGAGTAAAAGTAATTTTCTGATGTGTCTAGTTTGGACTCATTCTATGGAGATTAGTGAAGTCTTCACAAGTGAGTTGTTAATTGTACTGAGTGTTGAAGGAGGAATTGGAGTATTTCAAGCAGGAGAAAGGGGTAGAAGCACTACAGGAAGAAAAGACAAGCGCGGATAATTGGGACCAAAATTACCATAAGGTGTGGTTAGGTTTTAGAAATACTTATTAATATCAGGTAACAATAAGGGACAGGATGTGACAAGTGGAATATGAACCCAGACAGGTTGGCAGCAGTCAGATAACAGGGAGCATTTTGTTTTGTGCACAAGATGGATATTTATGTTTGAAGTTTTTGGAGAGTCAGCGCAGGGTTTATAGAAGGTGACATTCATGAAAAGTCTTGCCCTGTGGAAAGCTCGCTCTGGGTCAATGTGACTACCCCACATTAATGATGAGGGTTGGGAAGAGCACAGAGGATGTGGGGCAGGATGTGTGGGGAATGAAATCTGTGTGGGGTTGAGTCCTAATGTATAAAATATTCACTATTAATACTAGGCATAATGCCAGGCATATTATATTCATTTTTTAATTTAATTCTTTCAATTATTCTATGATATTGGTTTCACTATTGTGATTTAATGGATGAAGAATATGAGATTTACAGCAGTGTGCCAATCTTGTTCAAGGCATGTAATAACATCTGGAAGGAAGCTCAGAGTTTTCGGTTTCTTCAACTTTTGCATTCACCAAAATTTTTACTTCTTAGGAAATTTAATTTTTAAACAGTGTTAGATTAATAGAAAAATTACAAAGATAGTAGAAAGAGTTTCCATACCCATTCAGTCACTTTCCCCTGTTCCTCACTTCATCCAACCAGAATACCAGATTACATTTATTTGTCATGATTTCTTATTCTCTTAGTCCCTTTCTCAGACCGTCCTTGTTTTTGATAGCTGAATAGTCAAGAGGAGTGCTGGTCAGGCATTTTGTAAAATGTACCTCAGTTGGGATTTGATTGATGTTTTTCTCTTACTACACTGGGATTATTTGTGTGGGGAGGAAGACACCAGAGATAAAGTGACGTTTTCGTCACATCATATCCAGGATGAATTTAATCAACATGACTTATTACCGTTGACATTGACCTTGATTGAAAGTGTTTGTAGGTTTCCCCTCTATAAAATTCCTCATTCCTCTGACTTTCCAAATATCACCTTTCAAAAGAAGTCACCATGTGAAGCCCAGACTTCAGGAGACGCGTTTGTGCTCCACATGCTTCACAGCAATAGCTGCATTAATTGTTGGAATACTTCTGTGTGGGAGATTATTTCTTATATATTTAGTCAATAACTTATTTAGATAAGGATGGATTCATATGTGTATTTGATACTTTGTAAAGAGATATAATATTTGTTTTGTTTAATTTGTTCCAATTTTTCTTTGGGAGCACTTTCAGTTTTGCCCTGTGTCTCTCTAATATACCTTTCATTAAGGATTTTATTTTATCACCTACTTCCTATCTGGTATTACAATATGCTCCATGCTCTTCTTATATATTTCTTTCCCTGGTCCTAGAGTCAGTCATTTCTCCAGGGAGTCTTGGATTGGATAATGGTGTATTAAACCAAAGGTCTAGGCAGAAGCTTTGCCCCTAGTTTCTGGGGCATCTAGGCCTTCTCTGCTGAAGGACTAAGGAGATATATATATATATATATGTATTCACATATATATATGTATATATATATACATATATATATGTATTCACTAACCTGTGGATATACACATATCAGTAAATTTTTCTGCATGTTATCCACCATATCTATATTAAATTACACATGAGTTCATACTCATGTCTACCTTTATCACACAGAACAGTCTAGACTCCTTTCTTTGCTTATCTGTAATTTTCCCTTCCACAATGAGAAACATATCCCCCCATTTGCCATCCATTTACTTTATTGCTTGATACAGATACAGAAGCAATAAAATTGTTAACCCATATCCCGGTGGGATCCAACTATATGAACCAGAGTACAGGAATTATGAACAGCATGCATTGACTTCATTTTACATTTGCATTCCATATTACATCTTTCAGCACCTTTCCCCATCCAGTTCAGAGAGGGCATGCCATATATTATACTAGTCAATTGTTTTGTTTTTATTTTTCATTTCTAATATTGTAATATTTTTCAGAAACCTTTGCATGTAATATTTTTAATTGTCTTTTTTTTAAACAGACACATTTAATGTTACATTTAAAAAAATGTTCCCATATACCCCCACACACATTCCTCCCACATCAACAACCTCTTTCATCATTGTGACATATTCATTAAATTTGGTAAATGATTTTGGAGCACTGCTGTACCACATGAATTATAGTTTACATTGTAGTTTACAATCTATCCCAGTACATTCAGTGGGTCCAGTATCTGTCCCTGCATTATCCTTTAGGACAACCAGTTATGTGGTTTTTGAATATTTTACATTCCATCCATGGAGTCCCATAACCTTGTAAGAGAATTTTTTATTTGTAAACATCAAGGTTCACTCTTTCTGTGGTCAATTTCAAAGGGTTTTTAAAAGGTACAATGTCATGTTTCTACACTTACAGTATTATACAGAATAGTTTCACTGTTCTAGATGTTCATGTTTGCTTCAATTATTGAACCCACCTCCCCTCCTTATCCCTGTCAACCAGTGATCATCAATTTATTATTCGTTATTTCACCTTATCTAGGTGGTGGTATAGTTGATATTATACATATATAGCATTTTAAAATGATCTCTTTCAATTAGCACAGTCATTTGAGAGTCATCCTTCCTTTTGTGGATGGATGGAAACTTTCTTTTTTTTTTTTTAATTTCTGAGCTATATTCCCTTGTATAGATACAGCACAGTGTTTATCTATTCGCTTATTGAACAACTTCTTTGTTCCTTATATATTTTGGAGATTACATTTTCCAGAATGTATTCGCAGGTGCAGTGGATGTGCCACAATGATGGGAGAGTTTGTTGATGTGGGAGGGGTGCCGTGGGTGGGATGGGGGGTATATGGGGACCTCATATTTTTTTAATGTAAAATTTAAAAGAAAATAAAGAAGAAGAAGAAAAAAAAAAGAGAAACTGGGAAAAAAATATCTGCTAGAACACTCATATTTACCCATGAGTGCTTGTGTGGACTCAAGTTTTCATAAAAGCCACATATACACAGCACAATTGCCACAATTGCTGGATTGTATGGTAAGACTATTTCATTTTACAGAAACTGCTGAACTGTCTTCTGACTTTACCAGTTTGTGTACTCACTAACCATGTATGAGAGTCATATTGCTCCACATCCTCACCAGCAATGGTTATCAGTGTTTAGGTTTGCAGAAATTCCAGTAAGCACGTGGTGATATATCATTACAGATTTAATTTTGCAGTTTCCTAATGGCAAAAGATGCTGAGCAGCTTTATGTTTATGCTTATTTGTCAGCAGTATATCTTGTTGGTTAGAGTTCTCTTCAGACCTTTTGCCCATTTCTAATTTGGTTGTTTGCTTTCTTATCATAGTTTGACACAGATAATTTATCAGATATTTGTTTGGCAAATTCCCCAAGCCTGTTGATATCCTTTTCATTCCCTTATCAACTGTTTCACAGAGAAGGAGTTTTATATTTTAAAAGAGCCCAAGTTAGACATTTTCTTCTCTCTTGAATAATGCGTTAAGTACTATATCTACACACTCATTGCCAAACCACTGGACCCTAGATATTCTTGTATGTTTTATTCCAGAAGTTTCACACTTTGCATTTTACTTCTAAGTGTATGGTTTATATTGGGTTAATTTTTGCATAAAATTTAGTATTATTAACTACACTCAAATTTTATGCTACCATCACCAATATCCATTACTTCAACTTTTTCATCTCATGGTACAAAATGACTGGGCAAAATATTTATTGAATAAAATAAATTCCATTTTTGTTTACCATGTGTGCATCCCATTGTTCCAGAACCATTGGTTGAAAACACCAAACTTTCTCAATTGAATTGACTATAGTTCTTTGTAAAGGATCACTAGCATTAGTTTATGCAGCTATTTCAAAAATACAATTATGTTTGTTTATTGTGCTTTTATAGTAGCCTTGAAAGCAATTCACATGCTGTAACAACTTTGATTTACTTCATTATTGTTTAGGCTATCTAGGTAGTTTCAGGTACTATGGATCCTATACCTTTGATCTTCTTCGTCAGTATTTTTTGGCTTTTGAGGTTTTTGCTTTTCCATATAAACTTTAGAATTAGTTTGTCAATATCCTCAAAATAACCTTCTGGCACCTTGGAGAACTGGATTGGTTGAATGTGTAAATCAGATTGGGATGAAATGGCATCTTAACAATAGAATGTCTTTGATATTGTTACAAAAGTATATTTCATATGAATCGATTAACCAATATACTCCTCAAGATTTCCCATTTTCTTTATTGTCAAGTGTATGATTTGCTAATTTTAAGTACATTCAGCATATTGTGCTATCAAAACCAATATACATTACCCCAAATTCGTCACCACAGGATAAAAATGACTGGTCAATATATTTGTTGAATAAAATAAATTCTATGAGATTTTGTAGTGTAAAATATTGATGTGAGAAATTCTTTCCAGTTATGGATATGGATGGTTTGTCAACAAAAGTATCAAGGAGAAGCGGGAGCATTTGTTTCTTTGACATTTTCAGAAAACATCGCTAGGTCTATCTATATACATAATAATAAATCATTAATGTAAGCTTACAAACCACAGTATTTATAATTTGCTGGACATTGCTTGTGCCTAAATTCTCATTGTTCTGGACTCTTCATTAGAAGTTTCAACAGCCTCATGGAAAACCAAACACATGCTTTAGAATTTGTCCTTCTGGGTCTCTCAGAAGATAAAGAGTTGCAGCCCCTCCTCTTTGGGATGTTCCTGTCCATGTACCTGGTCACCATCTCTGGGAACCTTCTTATCATCTTGGCCATCATCACTGACTCCCAACTCCACACACCCATGTACTTCTTCCTCTCCAATCTGTCTTTTACAGATATCTGTTTCATCTCCACCACGGTCCCAAAGATGCTGCTAAACATCCAGACAGAAAGCAGAATCATAACTTACACAAACTGCATCAGCCAGATGTTTTTTTTCATGCTTTTTGGACAATTAGAAAATTCTCTCTTGATTGTGATGGCCTATGACCGCTTTGTAGCTATATGCCACCCCCTGCACTACACAGTCATCATGAACCCCAGGCTCTGTGTCTTCCTGTTACTGGCATCCTGGCTAGTAAGTGTTTTATTCTCTTTTTCACATGACTTAATGGTTTTGCGATTGTCATTTTGTACAGAGTTGGAAATGCCCCACTTTTTCTGTGAACTTAATCAAGTACTCCAACTTACTTGCTCTGAAATCTTTGTCAACAACCTGGTGATGTATATCACATCTGGACTCCTAGGTGTTATTCCACTCACTGGGATCTTTTTCTCTTATTCCAAGATTGTGTCTTCAATTTTGAAAATTTCAACAGCTGAGGGCAAGTATAAAGCATTTTCTACTTGTGGATCTCATCTCTCAGTAGTGTCTTTGTTTTATTGTACAATTCTTGGTGTGTATCTTAGCTCTGTTGCTACCCAAAATACAAGGGCAAATGCGATAGCCTCAGTGATGTACACGGTGGTCACTCCCATGATGAACCCTTTAATCTACAGTCTTAGAAACAAGGACATAAAGCGGGCCTTAAAAAAACTAAGAAACATTCTCTCTATAAAAAGATTCATTGTTTCAAACTTAGAAAAGTGTTCATGATTAACAGAGGTCAAACACTGGGAGATCTAAATATGTATATATATATACACACACACACACACTTTATAACTGTATAGAAAAATAATTATTTGCCTAATATCAGAATTCTGTTTCCTTAATTTTTATATGTCAAGGACACCTATTACTTCTACATTATTTCACATCATGTGATCTCTCTTATTGTATTCTAAAGAACCATTTTTTAAAAATTTATTGAAATATATCACTCATACATAAACAATAAGTGCATAATTGTTAACTTACAAAACAAACATAAATAACATCAAATAAACATATATAACATCTTACCCTATCACCAATAACTTGCATTGTTTTTAAACTTTTTAAACTAATAATTAGAGAGCATTGTCAAAATATTACTACTAAACAAGTATTTTTCCCCTAACCAATCCTATTATTACCTTTATATCATTTACATATGAACATACATAAACAATTAAGTGTATAATAAAGTTGTGAACTTACAAAGCAAACATGCATAACATCATACAGGGGTCCCATATATCAATCCTCCCCCAACACCTTGTATTGTCAAGAGAGGTTTTTTACAAATTATGAAAGAATATTATAAAAATCTTACTACTAATCATAGTCCTTATCTTATATTTGGTGTGTTTTTCCCCCAATCTACCCTATTTTTTAATATATTTTTTATGGCAGAAGTTGGAAACTTATAAAACAATCATGCACATGTGCAGAATTCCCAAAAAACACCCCTCCATCAACACACCAAAACGTGGTGTGTCATTTGCTACAGATAAAATAATATCATCTGATTGTTACCATGTCCATAGTGTACATTTGCCTCACATTTTTCATACTGCCTCAATATCAACACAGTACATCTTTCACATAGATGCAAGAATATCATATTATTACTACTAACCACAGTCCATAGGTCACTCCAGCTGTATTTTTCCCATGCTTCTCCACATTCCCAACACTCTGCAGTAGTGATATACATTTGCTCTAGCTCACAAAGGACACTTTTGCATCTGTACCATCAACCACAATTCTCATCCACCTCTTGGTTTACTGTGCTATACAGTTCTTGAGTATTCTCAAACATTCTGTCACTTGGCATTTACATAACTAGACTACTATTTTCAGTCATATCCCTATTTATAAACTAGCTGTTACTCACTGTGTGTTACAATCCACTCTGTACATTTCTGCACTTTTACAGTTAAAACTTCTACATACATTAAACATCAGTTCATTCAGTCCTTCTCTTATCTCCTTTAAGAATCCACCACCTACCACCAGGTCTTGAAGGTATTTTTCTACATTTCTTCTGGAAGTTTTATGGTTCTTGCTTTTATTTTTAGCTTTTTGATCCATTTTGAGTTAATTTTGGAAAAGGCATGAGATAGGGGTCCTCTTTCCTTCTTTCAGCTATGGATATCCAATTCTTTCAGCACATTTTGTTGAATGAATTGTTCTGCCCGAACTGTGTGAGTTTGACAGGCTAGTCAAGAACCACTTGACCATACCTGTGAGAGTCTGTTTCTGAACCATACATTTGGTTCCATTGGTCTATTGTGTCTGTCTTTAGGTCAGTAGCATGCTGTTTCTACTGCTATAGATAGGTATTATGATTTAAAATCTGGGTTTGGAGGTGAGGGCTCATTTTTCCTTTTTATGTTGTTTCTGGCTATTCAGAAATCCTTACCCTTCCAAATAAATTTAATGATCCTGTTTTCAATTTTTCTTTAATGCTGGTGGAATTTTTATCAGGATTGCAGTAAATCTGTATATCAATTTGAGTAGAATCAAAATCATGATAATATTTAGTCTTCCAATCCATGAACATGGAATATTCTTCCAGTTATTTAGGACTTTTTTGATTTGCTTTAACATTGAGTTGCAGTTTTCTGAATACAAGTGCTTTACATCATTGGTTAAGTTTATTCCTGACTATCTGAGTTTTTTCTGTCATATTTTATTTTCAACACTCTTTTGACACTTTTAGTTACTTTTATTGATATAATCTTCATTTCTCCAGGCCCCTCTCTCCTGTCTTGTCTTTTCAGGCTCTAATACACCCTTTAGTATTTCCTGAAAATCTGGTCTTTTGCTGAGAAATTCTCTCAGTTTCTGTTTATCTGTAAATATTCTAATCTCACCCTCACTTATGAATGACAGTCTTGCTTGAGATAAGATTCTTGGCTGGAAGTTTTTCTCTTGTAGTATCTTAAATATATCAGACCACTGTCTTCTTGCATCCATGGTTTCTGGTGAGAAATCAGCACTTAATCTTATTGGATATCCTTTATATGTTATGCATTGCTTTTCTCTTGCCATTCTCAGAATTCTCTTTGTCTTTGGCCTTTGACATTCTGATGAGTATGTGTCTTGGAGTTGGTCTATTTGGATTTTTTCAGATGGAAGTATGTTGTGCTTATTGAACAGGGATATCTATGTCCTTCAATAGGGTAGGGAAATTTGCTACCATTATTTCTTTAAATATTCCTTCTGCCCTTTTTCCGTTCTCCTTTTGGGATGCCCGTATCATGTATGTTTTCATGCCATTTGCTGTCATTTAGTTCTGAGACCTTGTTCAATTTTTTCCATTCTTTTCTTCATCTGTTCTTTCGTATGTTCACTTTCAGAGGCCATTTCTTCAAGCTCACCAAGCCTTTCTTCTGCCTCCTCAAATCTTCTATTATATGATTCCAATTTAATTTCATTGATTGTGCCTTTCATTCCTATAAGATCTGCTATTTTTCTATGTATACTTTCAGATTCTTCTTTGTGCTTATCCAGTGTCTTCTTAATATCTTTAATCTCTTTAGTCAGCTCATTGAATTTATTAAGGAGATTTGTTTGAACATCTGTAATTAGTTGTCTCAACTTCTTTATGTCATCTGGAGGCTTATCTTGTTCCTTTAAAGGGGTTATAGCTTCCTATTTCTTGGTGTGGATTGTGATTTTTGGTTGGTGTCTTTGCATCTTACTTACTAGAGTATTTATTTTGGGTGCAGTTTTTCTCTTTAGTTTAGGGTTTCCTATTCTTTCTCCCTTGCTGGTTGTGCAGTAGGAGCCAAGAATGTAGTTGGTGCTGTAAGCTATCGAGGCTCAAACTGCCCTCATTGCGCCAGGGACCAATGAACTTTCTTCCAACTTTCTGCTTTGCCAGGGGTAGGGACAGAGTCATAGGTATGTGGAATAATGCAAGTGCAGGCCTACCTAGAGTATAGTCACCCAGAGAAACTGATGAATCTTCATATCCCTTTCTCTTTTGCCTAGGGTGGGGATGGATCTGCAGGTGTGGGCAGCAATCTATGCAGTGTGGGTCCAAGATGACTGCAGTTGCCCTGGTAGACTGCTGATTCTGAGTCTATGCCAGCCAAAGTTAACTGCAGTTACCTGTATAGGCTGGTGCAGGGCTCCTCAGCCTCCTCCCCACCAGAGGCAGGGCTGAAGCCTAGGCTAGTGCTGCAGGCTGATCTGCATGAAATAAACTTGTTCCAGAGAGTTTCAGTCAGCCTGGCTTCCCCTCAGGCTGGGGGCGGAGTCAGAATTGTGGCTACTGGCCTCTCTCTGTCTTGGGCTGCTTCTCACCCCAGCCATTCCCAAGGTTATCTCTTAGCCAGCCAAGTCTCCCAATCCATAGCTGAAACTGGCAGCCAACTGTCTCCTCCTAGCCTGTTTGTGGGAAATGGAGCTTCCAATTCCTGTCACAGAGCAGCTCTGGGGGCAGCTCATTCTGCCATAGTAGGATGATCACTGGCCTCTGTGGCTTGGCCGGTAATTTCCCAGAGAGGCTGGTGCAGGTTCGCAGCTTCCTCCCTGCTGGAGGTGGCACTGGGGCCTAAGCTAGACCTGCAATATGATCTGGATGGAAAGAAGCCAGTACCCACCACCACTGGGATTTTCAGTCTGCCCTGCTTCCCCTCGTGCCAGGCACAGAGTTCAGATGGTTGCTCCCAGCCTCTTTCTGACTTGGACAGGCTCAAACTTTAGCTATTCTCATGATTATACTCTAGCCCATTGAATTTACTCATCAGTAGCTGAAATTGGTGCCCAACCACCTCTTCCTCCTGCATTTTGGGAAGTGGAGCTTTCAATTACAGCCATGGAACAACTGCCGAGGTGGCTTTCCCCTCTAGTGGAGGATAGGCACCGGCCTCTGGGGCTTGGAGTGCTCTACTTATAAGTCTTCTCTGCAGATGGGCAGTCTCCTCATTCCACCCCTTTAAGGACATTGCAGGATGGTCTTCTGGTCTCCTGGAGTCCCCAAACAGGTCCTTCAGCTAGCTTCAGAGGGCTCTGGGTGTTTGTTAATTGCCCTGTAGCAGGAACTGACTCTAAGAGCTCCTTATTCCACCGCCATCTTGCTGGTTCCCTGAGCATTCATTTTTGAAGGCAGAAACTGGTGTCTGGGATTTCAGCAGTCAATTATTTAATACAGATAATTCTGTATGTATACAATTAAGGCAGGTTCTAGACTGATGAACATGAACTGCAGGTATGGCCAGATGAAAACAATTCCTTGTGCTTTATGGGTTGGTGAAAAGTATTCTCTCCTATCAAAGGCTGTGTACTAGCTACCATGGTTTTGATTCACCATTCCAAGGTCCACAGGATGAAGGAATAGAGTATAGATTAGAGTGGACTTACTGATATTCTATTCATGAACTATTGTGATTAGTAATTGAAGAAAATGTAGCATTGGTGTGGAGAAAGTGGCCATGGTGGCTGCTGGGGGTAGGAAATGAGAGGAAGAGATGTGATGTGGGGGCATTTTGGGGACCTGGAGTAGTCCTGGGTGGTGCTGCAGGGACAGTTACTGGACATAGTATGTCCTCCCATGGCCCACTGGGTGGACTGGGGGAGAGTGTAAACTACAATGTAAGCTATTGTCCACGTGGTGCAGCCGTGCTCAGAGATGTAGTCACCAAATGCAATGAATGTCTCATGATGATGGAGGAGGATGTTGTTATGGGGGGAGGAAAGGGGTGAGGGGGGTGGGGGGTATATGAGGACCTCATATTTTTTGAATGTAACATTAAAAAAATAAAGATAATAAAAAATATATATATATATATTGAATCTCTGGACTGACAATGTGATAGCCAGGTCCTGAGCCTCAACAGACTCTAGCACCTACAATCTGATTTATTGGACTTAGCACACTCAGCTAAGATGGAGTTGAAGAAGGACAACCACCACACCATGGAGCCTAGAGTGATTACAACTGAAAGTGGGAAGATTGCATCCAGCATCCATGTGGAATCTGAGCCTCCTCTTGACATAGAGGTGCAATGGACACAACCAATCCAATGTCCACATAGAAAAGGTGGCATTGGATTGGGAAAAGTGGGCATGGTGGCTGATGGGTATGGGGAAAGGCAGGAAGAGATGAGAGGTGGAGGCATCTTTGGGACATGGAGATGCCCTGGATGGTGCTTCAGGGGCAATCACCGGACATTGTAAATCCTCACAGGGCCCACTGGATGGAATGGGGGAGAGTATGGGCCATGATGTGGACCATTGACCATGAGGTGCAGAGGTGCCCAAAGATGTACTTACCAAATGCAATGGATGTGTCATGATGATGGAAACGAGTGTTGCTGGGGGGGGGGGGGGAGAGGTGGGGTGGGGGGGTGGGGTTGAATGGGACCTCATATATATATTTTTAATGTAATATTATTACAAAGTCAATAAAAATATATATATATATAAACCAGAAAAGTTGTAGACTAAAGAGATTTTGATGTAAGAATTACAACTGAAAGTGGAAGATAGGAAGATGAAGGAAGGAAAAGAGATAGCCTTGGTAGACAAAATTGGTATATACAGAAATGGGGAAATCATGGAGGAGGAAGCACAGCAAACAGGAAACAAGGCAGCTGCACCAAATTTTTTTAAAAAGATAAAAAGGTTGTAGTGAAGAAAATGGAAAGAAAAACAAGAAACAAAACAAACACACAGGCAAGCAATATTAATGTAATATTAATGTAATATAAAAAAAATAAAGACAAAAAATACTAATCAGAAAACAAGTGGAAAAAAAAAAAGAAGTCACATCCTGAAGTGGAGACATAGTCTGATTTATTGTTTCTGTTTTTTTGTTTTTTTTAAAGATTTATTTATTTATTTATTTCTCTCCCCTTCGCCCCACCCTGCCCTGGTTGTCTGTTCTTTGTGTCTATTTGCTGTGTCTTCTTCTTTGTCTGCTTCTGTTGTTGTCAGAGGCATGGGAATCTGTGTTTCTTTTTGTTGTGACATCTTGCGTCAGCTCTCCGTGTGTGCAGCACCATTCCTGGGCAGGCTGCACTTTCTTTCGTGCTGGGTGGCTCTCCTTACGGGGTGCACTCTTTGCGGGTGGGGCTTCCCTACTCAGGGGACACCCCTGTGTGGCAGGGCACTCCTTGCGCAGATGTGCTGTGGTTAGGATGCCCTAACTACTGGGCCAAGCCCACTTCCCTAGTCTGATTTAGTTTACAATAATCCATACTCCATCTCCAATATTTGGCTTTCTCCCACAAATTCCCAATCATAAGTTAAGGGAAGTTGTTAATGACAACACAATCCCTGATTCTTCAAACATTTATGGTCTCAATGATTTCTGTGATTCTTGCAGTGGCATAAGGTTGCCCTTTAACAATTATATTCCTAGTTGAGGACATTTTCAGGAAATTTTTTTTTGGCACTTCCTGTAATAATAGTATGCACTTACAAATCATAAAAAACAATATGTGTGTTCTCCCCATTTCCAACTATGTCTTTTTCAACCATCAGATATCAGGACATAATTTCAGGTTTTTATGTAGACCTACTTTGCTCTTTATAAGGTAGACTGGAGTGTTTCATTCATTACCTGATCTAAGGACCATCAGTACAACTGGGAAATGAGAGAGCCATTTTGGGATTAGTGATTGTGCCTGGCTAATGCTCATTAAAATGAAAAAAGGTTTATTATTTGTATTCACCTCATATTCTTTGGGAAAGCTGTGAATTCATTTTCATTTTGTAATTTTTTAACCCAAATGTTCAGACTCTGTTTTGGTGGTATACCCACATCAGAACTGCAATTTTCATAGAATATTTCATTCACACAGCCATAAAATTTCTCCATTTTGATTGCACCATAACTGAGAATTAAACATCCTCTGCTTGTCATTTCTTTCTGGAAGTTTTTCCTGTGCAAGTACAAGCCCCATCTTACTCCACATTGCTTGAATAATTATTCCCAGAAAATCATTTATCATATAAACCAGTTTGTCAAAATCCTTCCTACGTGCTGTCTTTAGAAGTTAATGCAAACAATGTATTCTGAATAATTATTTTCAAGCTATCCATACACTAGTGGTGTGTATTTATCCACTGGAAATAGTGCCATTGGTGCTCTTAATCACAACAATTGGATATATCAATTTCCACATTCATATCTGGCAAGACTGCACTTAGCAATCAGTCCTGTACCAAATAGATTACCTGTATGACTTATTTATCTTTAAGCAGAAATCTCTTTCCATAAAAAAGCTCTTTAAAGATTTTGAGGAACCTCCACACTGTCCTCCATAATGGCTACAGCATTATACTTTCCCTCCAGCAGTGGATAAGGGTTCGTTTTCTTCCACGTCCCCTCCAGTGCTCCAGTCTTGGGCTATTTGATAGCTGCCTGTCTAATGGATGTAAGATATCTCACTGTGGTTTTGATTTTGCATTCCCCTCATGGCTACTGATGTTGAGCATCATTTCATGCATCTTTTAGACATTTGAATTTCTTCTTTGGAGAAATGTTTATTCAAATCACTTTGCCATTTTTAATATATTTTTTTATTTTTAAAGATGCATTAGATTACCTTCCTAATACCTCACTCCCTATATGCCTCACTCCTTCCCCCTCCCACACTTTGTCACATTAACAAACTCCTTAATTATTGTGGTACATTTGTTGCAATTGATGGACACATGTTGAAGCATTGCTATTAACTATGGACTACAGTTTACTTTATAATTTACACTTTGTCCCACACAATTTTGTAAGTTTTGACAAAATATGCAGTGACTTGTATCCATCACTGCAATGTCATGCAGGACAAATTCAATATCCCCAAAATGCCCTCATATTTCAGTTATTCTTCCCTCCCCCATCCCTCAGAACTTCAGGAGGCCACTGCCTTTGCATAAATGATAAGAGTTGCTAGAATAGTAACTATTTCTAGAATAGTAATCAGTCTATAATAGAATCATAATTTTAAAGAACTTGCCCTTTTTTTGAGTCATTATTTTATTTATTTACATATTCCCTCCCCTTGCAGCTTGCTTGCTGTCTGCTCTCTGTGTCCTTTTGCTGCCCATTCTCCTGTGTCTGCTTGTCTCTCTTTATTGTTTCATCTTGCTGTGCCAGCTCTCCATAGGCGCAGACCATCAGCTCTCTGTGGGTGTGGCCAGCTTGCCTTCAAAGGAGACCCTGCAGCACGAACCCAGGGTCTCCCATACAATAGACCAAAGCCAATCGATTGAGCCACAGCTGCTGCTACCCCAAGAACTTGCCCTTTTTTACAAATGGGTTGCTTGTCTTATTTTTGAGATGTAGGATTTCTTAATATCTGTTATTAGGTCCCTATCAGAGAGATGATTACTAAATATTTTCTCCCATTGAGTAAGCTGCCTTTTCACTTTCTCACCAAACTTCTTTGAAGTGCAAAAGCTTTTAATTTTGAGGAGGTCCCATGTATATTTGTTTTCTTTTGTTACTTGTCCTTTGGGTATAAAGTTCATGAAACCACTTCTTACTACAATCTCTTGTAGATGCTTCCCTACATTATCTTCCAGAAAATGTATGAGCTTGGCCTTTATATTTAAGTCTTTGAAACATCTTGAATTAATTTATGCATGGGGCATGAGATGGTTATCCTTTCTTCTTCACCAATTCTAACAAATCTATTACCCTAATGAATGGTGTTGTTAATGTGGAAAAGTGTTAATGGGATAGGTTGTATGGTACATGGGAATACCCTAAAATTTTTATGTAACATTTATGTAATCTGAAGTATATTTACAAATGAAATATGTTATTAATAAAAAAAATTTTCAAAAAATCATAGTAAGCATGCACACTCATCTTATTGAAGAAGCTAAAGTTATGACTTTGAAGTAATTGGAATTATAGAAAATACTGAAAAACAGACCAGCTGAAAATCTTGATACTTCTGTTGTTATCAGGAGCACTGTATATTCAAGAAGACTCCACTGATGTTTTTGGCTATGCAAATATGCCCGCTTTCTGAAATCAGGTAGTAGGAGGTTCATGTCTTAAGTATTGGTTAAATAGGCAGCACACCTGCTAGTTCCCTATCCTCTGTAGTACAGAACAGAAGTCAGAAAGAGGTAGAAAATGCTGCATGACAAAAAAACACATGAAGAAATGCTCACCATTAATTATTAGGGAAATGTAAATCAAAACCGCAATGAGATATCACTTCACACCTATCAGAATGGCCACCATTAAAAAGACAGCGAACTACAAGTGTTGCAGAGAATGTGGAGAGATTGGAACACTTATTCACTATCGGTGGGAATTTAGAATGGTACAGCCACTGTGGAGGACTGTTTGACAATTCCTAAAGAATCTGAATATAGACTTGCCACGTGACTCTGCAATATCACTACTGGGTATATATCCAGAAGAACAGGAGCAGTGACATGAACAGACATATTCATGCAGATGTTCATAGCAGCATTATTCACAATTGCCAAGAGTTGGAAACAGTGGGAATACTGTATATTGTATATATGAATTACTGTGATCTAAAACTCTTGTGAAGATAAACTTAATAATTAGAAAAAAGAAAAGAAAAAGATAGGATGTAGAATTTTTCCAAATTAATATGTATTCTATATCTAACCTTTAAACTCATCGCTATATTCCATTTTACTATTAAGGGAACCTGGCAATATATTGAGCTTCACTTTTCAGGAAGTTTTGGATCACAGAGAGGTTCAACAATGGCAGTGGAGGAATACTGGTGTGGGATGTTATTGACAGGGAACACATGGTTGGCAGGGAGTTCTACAGGGCATATATCCAGGGTACACAAAAATGTTTGCACATTTTCATAGTGGAAACAATTAAAAACAACAACTGAGGGAGTGCTGAGTTCCTAGCCAGGGGAGCTCTATCACAGTCCCTAAAGGAACAGCAACAATCTCCCAAGTGCAACAGCAAAGACCAAAAAAGAACGAAGGTCCAACAATGAGCCCCTGATACTAATGACTATGCTTGTGAGCCTGTGCACCTGAAATAAGAACAAGGCCTAGAGCAGCAATGTGCCTTCAAGTTACCTCCTGAGAGCCTCCGTGTTGCTCAAATGTGGCCAGTCTCAAAGCCAAACTCAGCATGTAAATTCGTTGCCTTCCCCCCAGCGTGGGACATGACTCCTGGGGACATGACTCCTTGGCGCCGAGGGATTACTACCAAGTACCAGCTGATGATGTAACTAGAAAATGACCTTGAATAAAGGTTCAACTTGGACCAGCAGAATATCTCTGTCTGCATATAATAAAAGAAGTTAAAAATGCTTTTTGACCTAAATCAAGGGGGAAATGGAAAGGACAAATGAGTTTATATGGCTATGAGTCTCTAAAAAAGAGCCAGGAGGTTATCAGAGGGGTTGCCCTTATGCACACCTGAGCAGAGTATCAGAGACAGATAAAATAGATACAACCCCAGGTTCTTCTGAGGGTTACAGAGACCCACAGGTTTTATGGTCATGGCAGATGGAGTTCAGTGCCATGTCAGTTGGCTCTTCTTTGGAGTTGGTGTTTCTGTGTGATGGAGCTGGACTCAGATGTGATCGCTTCACAAGCCTTTCCTGTTACTTTACCAGAATTGTAGTTGGTGCTGGGGTTTAATATATACCCAGGGGATCTGAATCTCTGGACTGACCATATGATAGCCAAGCCCTGAGCCTCAACAGCCTTCAGCTCCTACACTCTGGTTTATTGGACTTATCCCACTCAGCTAACATGGAGTTGAAGAATGTCAACCACCACACCAGGGAGCCTACAGTGCCTACAACTGAAAACCAGAGGATTGCATCCAGCATCCATGTGGAATTTAAGCCCCCTCTTGACATAGATGTGGAATGGACACAACCAATCCAAGGTCCACAGGATGGAGGAATAGAATATGGATTACAGTGGACTTACTGATATTCTATTTATGAACTATTGTGATTAGTAATCGAAGAAAATGTGGCATTGGTGTGGAGAAAGTGATTATGGTGGTTGCTGGGTGTGGGGAATGGGAGGAAGAGATGAGATGTGGAAGCATTTTTGGGACTTGGAGTTGTCCTGGGTGCTGCTGCAGGGACAATTACTGGACATTGTATGTCCTCCCATGGCCCACTGGATGGAATGTGGGATAGTGTGGGCTATGATGTGGACCATTGACCATGAGGTGCAGCGATGCTCAGAGATATATTCACCAAATGCAATGAATGTCTCATGATGATGGAGGAGAATGTTGCTATGGGGGGAGTAGTGGGGTGAGGGGGGTGGGGGGTATATGGGACCTCAGACTTTTTTAATGTAATATGAAAAAAATGAATAAAGACAAAAAAATTGCAAAAATAAATAAATAAATAAAGAGTTGGAAACAACCAAGGTGTCCATCAACAGATGAATGGATAAACAAATTGTGGTGTAGTCACATGATGGAATATTATGCAGCTCTAAGAACAAATGAAGTCATAAAGCATATGACAACAAGGATAGACCTGGAGGACATTACATTGAACACAGCAAGCCTGACACAAAAGGACAAATACTGTATGATTGTGTTAATATGAATCAAATATATTGTGTAACATATTGTATATTGCATGATTCAAAAAATATATGTATCCTGTACATTTAATTGAGAATGTGTTTTTATTCAACTGTGCTTTCTATTTAGTTTTTAATATTTGCATTTTCAGTTATTCAATGTACAAAATATGGTTTTAAAAAAAGGCTGTGAAGAACCTGCCCACCCTACCAACCTCACACAGTATAATGGAGACTCAATTGTGGAAGTTAAACTTAATTATACTTTGAGTGTAATTAAGCAGAGAGTGATTGTATTTCTTTCAAAATCCCCACAGTAACTTCCCTGTTTCCTATCTAATATATTAGATATATTAGCTGGTACATGGTTACATTTTTTTTTTGTTGAGATACCAGGGGCTGGGTATTGAACCAGAGCACTCATATATGGGAAGCCAGCCCTCAAAGACTGAGCTGCTTCAGCTTCCGAGTTCATTTTTTGTTTCTTTTGTTGTTTTTTGTTTTGTTTTGTTTTGTTTTGCTTTGCTTTTACAGGAGGCATTGGGAACTGAAGTCATATTGCTTCACATACTCAAAGCAGTTAGTACTGTCAGTGTTTATGTGTATATCTGTTCCAATAAACATGCAATGATATATCATTGGGGTTTTAAATGTGCAATTCCCTAATGAAAAATGATGTTGGGCTTTTTCTATGATTACTTGCAAAATGTGTATCTTCTTAGTTTGGGATTCTGTTGAGATCTTTTGCTGATTTTAAAAATTTTCATTATTTTTAAATTTTTTAAACCAATCAATTTTATTAATATGTATTAAAGCATAAATCCATCAAAAGTGTACAAGCAATGGTACTCAGTATAATTACATAGTTATTCATTCATCACTTGAATAACTTTTAGAGCATTTTCATATTACAATAATAATAATAATCAAATAAAACTCATCACATCTCAGCTTATGTTTTCCTGATCATACCTAACTGATAAATTGTTTCCTTCTCTCAAATATATTTTTATTTATATTATGTAAAACATTCTTTGTATGCAATATCACACATATTCATGTTTTACTTGAGGTTTCACTGTTATACAAGCCAGTGTTAATTTTTTTACCTTTCCTTCTCAATATATTTTTATATATTTTTTACTGTTTAAAGATAGATTAAATAAATGTTACATAAAAAATAGGGGATTCCTGTATGTCTTGCTCCCTAGCCCTCCCACATTTCCTCTGTTCTGTCTTCTGTATCACATATTCTCACTTTTATCATTTTGAGTCTGCTGTTTATGCCTCTATTGTGTTTTTATCTCAATTTTTGTTTATTTCTTTCCATTGGCACTGTTACTTTTTAATATACTTTTTATAATATACTTTTAAAATTTTTAAAAAGATACTTAGAATACATAAATATTACATAAAAATATGGGGGATTTCCATATGCCATGCTGATAACCCCTTGCATATTTTCTCACATTAAAAACATCCTTCATTAGTGTGGTACATTTGTTAAAATTGGGAAACGTATTTTGGAGCATTGCCACTGTGATGGTTAGGCTATTGTGTTAATTCAGTCAGGTAACTGTGCCCAGTTGTTTGGTTAGGCAAGCACTGGCCTAACTGTAATACAAGGGCATTTATGGACTTTAGTAACTATTGACTTCACTGCAGTGGTAATCATAGATAGCTGGTTATAATTACATCAGCCAGGGAGATTACCATCAGCAATGAGTAATGCTTGACTCAATCAGTTGAATCCCATAAAAGGGGAAGTGATTCCAGCATTGAGAGAGAATTTCCCTGCTTGTCTTCGGACAGCCAACATCTCCCAGAACTCATCAAGAATCTTCATTGGACTTTCTCAGAGCTCCTGGTTGCAGGCTGCCTGCAGAACCTGGACTTGTGCATCCCCACAGCTGCATGAGAGACTCTGATAAATCTCTTACTATTGGCAGATATCCCTTGTTGATTCTGTTTCCCTAGAGAACCCTGAATAATACAGCTTGGTTCTTAGGGAACAGAGTCTTAAACATGGGATGTCTGAGATGATTCTGGGAGTTTTGCAATTGTCTCTCTACTTTAATTGGACTCAAAGGTACTGATGACTCCCTTTCCAATAAAAAAGCACCTGCTAACAGTCCATGGCACAAGTTTGCAATCGAGATCCACAAAATAGCATCACTGGATTCCCCTATTTCCAAGCTTGTAAGAAGCAAGAATCTGGGTGACAGTGTTTTCAACACCTCAACAGAGTTTTGTGGAGTCAAATGGTATAATGATGTTGGATGGCTCTCCTAGATACTCTGGATACTGTTACCAAAGAAAGAGATGAGTTAAAGCCTTCAATTTTGAAACTTAAACACTGAATGGATGATGTAAAAGTTTCTATGTGTGCTCTGAAAGAAAATCTTTTCTCCTGTAGCCACAGGCTTGAAATATCTGAGAACCAAACTCAGACTCTTATTTTATGAGTAGTGGAGCTACAAAGGAAACTAAAATCTTAACCTCACAGGGTTTATGCAGTTAAAGTGAAGGCATTGATTGGAAAAGAGTGGAACCCAGAGAATTGGGATGGAGACGTATGGGTTGATGATGATGTTGATGGAGACATTGGAACCCTGAATTCTACAGAGACTTTAGCAGATAAGCATGCCATGGCCTGCCCTCTCCAGACCACATCTTGTCAGCCTTGTATCATCCAACCTCTGGCCTGCCCCAGGGAGTCTGAAACAACTTTCAGCTCTGAGGTGGGTACCAGCCAAACTCCAGTAGGCACTGTTGAGTCTCACGTCTGCCCTAAGGAAACTACCTTCCAAATCCTGCCTGAAGAGATTAATCCTGTCTCACCAGAAGAAATGCAAGGGGATTCCCTGAGGTCAGAAGCTTGCAAGAGGCATTTCTAATTCTTCTCCTTACCCACCCCCACCACTGCTCTTGTCTTCCAGACCTATTACTAGACTAAAATCACAACAAGCCCCCAAAGGTGAAATACAAAATGTGATCCATGAGGAAGTAAGGAGTACTTCTCTATAGTCCAAATATTACTGTAGGGAGGACTGTGGTGGAATTAGAATCCTTAAACACTATGGGGATGATTGGATGTCGGTCTGGTAAAAGTCAAGTATCAGGAGTTAATCACCAAAGTCAAGGTGGGCATAGCTACCACAATGAAAGACAAATTCAAAATAGCACTCAAAGTAGTCTGAGTCATGTAGAGTTATGGTGTTGGCTAATACATCATGGGGTACCTAGCAGTGAAATAGATGGCCAGTCTACTAAATTTCTTTGGGATCTGTATAAACAGAAGAGTTATGGGTTGAGTAAGTGAAACCCTAATGCAAATTACAGACGCAGACAATCACAGCCAAGCTATAGACCAATCTCTCTAATGGACTTAAGATGATAAAATTCTCAACAAAATGCAATACTTGCTAATCATATTCAACCACACATCAAAGGAATTATATACCATGACCAAGTGGGTTTCACCCCTGGTATGCAAGGATGGTTCAACATAAGAAAATCAATCAATATAATACATTAACAATTAAAAAAAATGATCATCTCTACTGAGGCAGAAAAATCTTCCAACAAAATACAGCAACCATTCCTGACAAAAACACTTCAAAAGAAATGAATATAAGGAAACATCTTCAATATGATAAAGGGTTTATATGAAAAACACACAGCTAACATCATATTAAATTGTGATATCCTAAAAGCTTTTCCTCTAAGATCTGGAACAAGAAAAGGAGACTCACTCCCATTGCTCTTATTTATGTAGTGTTAGAAGTAATTGATCAAGCACTTAGTCAAGAAAAAGATTAAATGCATCCAAATTGGAAAATAAAAAAAAAGCTTCATTTGCAGATGAAATGAGCTTACACATAAAAAGACCTGAGAAGTCTTCAACAATGCTTCAAGAGATGATGAATGACCTCTGGACTGACCATGTGATAGCCAGGACCTGAGCCTCAACAAACTTGCAACTCCTGCACTCTGGTTTATTGGACTTACCCCACTCAAGCTAACATGGAGGTGAAGAAGGTCAACCACCACACCAGGGAGCCAAGAGTGCCTATGACTGAAAGCAGGAGGATTGCATCCAGGATCCATGTGGAATCTAAGCCCCCTCTTGATAGAGATGTGGAGTGGACACAACCATTCTAAGGTGCACAGAATGGAGGAATAGAGTATGGATTAGAGAGGATTTACTGATATTCTATTCATGAACTATTGGATTAGTAGTAATCGAAGGAAATGTGGCATTGGTGTGGAGAAAGTGGCCATGGTAGCTGCTGGGGGTAGGGAGTGGGAGGAAAAGATGTGATGTGGGGGCATTTTGGGGGGTTGGAGTTGTCCTGGATGGTGCTGCAGGGACAGTTACCAGACATTGTATGTCCTCCGATGGCCCACTGGGTGGACTGTGGGAGAGTGTGGGCTATGGTGTGGACCATTGTCCATAAGGCGCAGTGGTGCTCAGAGATGTATTCACCAAATGCAATGAATGTCTCATGATGATGGCAGAGGTTGTTAGGAGGGAATAATGGGGTGTGGGGGATGGGGGGTATATGGGGACCTCATATTTTTTTAATGTAACATTAAAAAAATAAAGACAAAAACAAAGTAAAATAAAAAGAGAGCTGATGAATGAATTCAGAAAAGTGGCAGGAGATAAGATCAATCCGTAATACACATTTCTGTACAACAATAAGGAGCAATCTGAGGAGGAGTTCAAGAAAAATCTCATTTACAATAACAAAAGAATCAAATACCTGGAAAAAAGCTTTATTAAAGATGTACAGGACATTTTCACAGAAAACTACACAACTTTTTTAAAGATGATCAAAGAAGATCTAAATAAATGGAAGAATATTCCCTGTTCATGGGTAGGAAGACTAAACATCATGAAGATATTTGTCCTCCCCAAAATGATTTCAGATCTAATGCAATCCCAATAAAACTTACAACAGCATTTTTTACTGAATTTGAAAAGCTACCTATGAAATTTGAAAGCTAACTATGAACAAGGTGCCCTGAATAACCAAAAACATATTGAAAAAGTAAAATGAACTTGAAGATTCACACTATCTGACTTTTAAACATTTTGCAAAGCTACATTTTTCAAAACTGCATGGTATTGGCACAAGGATAGACATACTGACCAATGGAACAGAACTGAAAGCTCCGATATAGATCTTTGCACATACAGTCATCTGTATATGCATCTGTATATATTCCACTCAGCTGGGAGAGATTTCCCTCTTCAACACATGGTACTTGGAGAACAGGATAGCCATATCCAAAAGAATGAAAGAGCATGACCATCTCACACAGTATACAAAAATCAAATCAAAATGAATCAAAAGTCTAAATATAAGAGCCAAGGTCATAAAGCTCCTGGCAGATGATGTAGGGAAGCATCTTTAAGATCTTGCAGTAGGAAATGATTATGTAAATTTTACAGCCTAAAATTTACAAATCAGCAATGAAAGAAAAAATAGATCAATGGGACCATCTCAAAATTAAAAACATTTGTGCTTCAAAGGAGTTTGTCAATGTAGCAGTTTGATACAGTTATGAATTCCATAAAAAGATATTGGATTATGCTTGTAATCTGACCTGTGCCTGGGCATGATTGAGTTATGATTAGGGCATTGAGTCCCCACCCACCAAGGGGTGAGGACTCACAGATAAAAGGTGGGGACTCACGGATAAAATTTTATCTTTGTCAGGTAAAATGGCAAAGAACAGAGTTGAGGATTTCTATTGTTGGAGTTTTGATGTTGGAGTTTGATATTGAAGACTTAAGCTGGAGCCCTGGGAAGTAAGCTCACAGAGGAGAGAGAAGCCAGCCCCAGGAAGAAAGGAGTCTTGAACCCAGAGAAAAGCCAGCCCCAAGGAATGCAAGAACCCAGGAAGCCTGAACCCTCATAGACATTGGCAGCCATCTTGCTCCAAATAAACTTTGGTGAGGGAAGGAACTAATACTTTATGGCCTGATATCTGTAAGCTCCTACCCCCAAAAAATAGCTCTGTGAAAACCAACCCATTTCTGGCATTTTGCATCAGCACCCCTTTGGCTGACTAATACAGCCAAGAAAGTGAAAATGTAACCTATTCAATGGGAGAAAATATTTGAGAATCACCTATCCAATAACAATTGAATATCCAGTATATATGAAGAAACCCTACATCTAGGAAATAAAGGGACAACCTATTTTTTAAATGGGCAAGTTATCTCAATAAACACTTCCCCAAGAAGAACTTCAAATGGTTAAAATCCTAATGAAAACATGCTCACTATTACTACATATTTTAGAAATGCAAATCACAACTCACCCATCAGACTGGCAGCTATTTAAAAAACAGGGGACAACAAGTATCAGGGAGGATTTAGAGGAAAGGGAACAATTATTTACTCTTGATGGGAATGTAGAAAGATGGAGCTATTGTGGAGGACAACTTGTAAGTTTCTCAGGAAAATAAGTATAGAACAGCCATATGATCCAGTCATCCCATTGTTGGGTATATTACCCAGAAGAATTGAAAGTAGGGACACAAACAGATATACACACACCAATTTGCATAGCAGCATTATTCACTATTGCCCAAAGTTGGAAGCAACCCAAATGTTCATCAACAAATGAATGGGTAAGCAAACTATGGTATATATATGTAATGGTATATTACTCAACTGTAAAAAAGAATGCAGTATTAACTCACAGGATAACATGGATGAATCTTGAAGACCTTATGTTTAGTGAAGCCATGTACTAAAGGACAAATATTATATGATCTCACTGATATGAATTAAGTAAATCCAGCAGACTTGCATAGGGAGTGGTTTACAGGAGATAGAAAAAGAGTAGAGGGTGGTAAGTCAATGCCATATAGGCAATATCCATAATAAATGGGAAAAGTTTAGTTGTGCAATGGATGAGCATGACAGTGAAGTGATATGATTGGGTACAGCAGTCACGGTCTGTGAGGGTAAGTAGAGTGGGGGTGTTTGTGTGGACTATCCATGGAACTGGGTGGAGAATCAGTAGAAAGGGCAGGTGAACTCTGGGGATTTGCAAGTCTGTGTTTATAACTACAATGATGGGAATGCTCTTTTGGCAAATATAGAAGGAGAGGATTACAGATGTAGAATGTAGAATGTGGAATGTATGTGGAACAGGGCACACATGGGACAGGCTTCTATGGGATATGTATGTGTTCATCACGTCATTGTGTGCTATAGCAATAGATGGAGACCCATGCAATAAACAAGAAAAAATCAACCCCTCATCCTGGGGAGTCCTGCTGTTTTCAATTAGAGGGACAATAATCCCTTGAAAAAATAGGTAGTATATGATAAAAAGAAAACACACCGGACCAAGAGGTCAAATCCTCAATATAATTGCAAGTAATTATGAATCTTATTCTTCAAAAATTGAAACTTAGTGGTTAGCATAGATTCTAGGAGAAAAGGGAAGGAAAATAGAATAAATGAAACATGAGGCATTTTTTGAAGCATTTGAATTGTTCCACATGATCTTGCAAAAATGGATACAGACCACTTCAAATTTCATCAAAACCTGTAAAATTGTATGATCCAAAATGTAAACCATAATGCAAACCATTGACCATGGTTAGTAGCAATGCTTCAATATTTGTATGTCATTATAACAAATATATCATCTGCATATGAAATGTTATTAATAGGGAAGAGGAGAAGATGGGAAGGGCATTGGCTATATGAAAATCCCCTATATCCTCTATATCTTTAATATCTTTCTGTATATTAAAGCTACTTTGTAGATTAAAAAATAAGACACTGGGGATGATATGCAAGAAATTGTCAATGTACATATAAGACAACAAATCTTACAGTGTTAAAAGATTCAATGTCTAAATGTTTTTTCATTTTTTAAAAACATTTTTGTATTTTATTAAGTATTTTTAAATTATTTTTTCATTTTCTTATTACTCTTAATAGGTTATTTTGTCAGCTTCATTTTTAGAGAGGTTTTGGATCACAGAAGTGTTCCAACCATGGCAAGGGAGGATCACTGGTAAAGGGTGTCAGTGATGGGTATATATGCACAGGAAGGGATTCACCTAGGGCATGCTGCTAAGAAATATGAATATGTTCAAGTGTTCATGGGTCATTGTCATGGTGGGTAGAGATGTAAAAATAATCAAAAGAATATTGAATTCCTGTCATGGGGAGTTTTGCTACATTCTCTAATAGGCCAGCAAGAAACCCCCAAGTGTGAGGGCAGGCCTTGTTTTCACAGACCATTACACCAGGTCTTTGATATTGATGGTTATGCTTATCAACCTTTTCCTGTGAAACTGAAGCTTAGCCTAGTATTATCTACTGCTTAGGAGTTACCTCTTGAAAGCTTCCTTGTTGCTCAAACGTGGCATCTCTCGAAGCCAAACTCAGCATATACAGGCACTGTGTTCCCCCAGGCTTGGAACATGACTCGAATTGATGAGCCTCCATGGCACTGAAGGATTGCTAACAGGTTCCAACTAGAAATGCATCTGGAAAAAGACCTTGACTCAAAGGGGAAATATTAAAAACAAATGAAATTTGTAGCCAAGGTATTTCAAAGTTAGCCAGGATTTCATTCCAGGGGTTACATTATGCACATCTTAGCAGAATCTCTTCGTAGCCACAGTAAACCAGTCCCTAAAATAGCAGGACTTCTGAGGGCTCTAGGGACATCCAGAACAGAACAAGGTAACAACTTACAGCTAACAAAGAGATGGTAATGGACATTGCCCAAACCAAGAATGAACAATGAACTAAAGTATACATTATTATTCTACTATAGATTTATTTTTCGACTAGCAATGGAAGAACTCTTGTTACTGGTATAAAGGCAGTGACCTCCTCCAGACATTTTGAAGGATGGGAGAGGAAAGAATAGTAGTAATATGGGGGCATTTTTGGACATTGGAATTGTCATGCATTGCTTTGAAATGATGGATATGGGCCATTTTATATAACCTACAAAATTGTGTGGTACAGAGTGTAAACTATAATGTAAACTGCAATCCATGGTTGTTAACAGTGCTTCAATATGTGTTTATCAATTATAACAAATTAACCAAAATAATGAGGGATGATGTTGATGTTGGAAAATGTGGGAGTGGGAGGGAATGAGGCATATGAGAATCCATTATATTTTTATGTAATATTTATGTTATCTAAAACTTCTGTAAAAATTAAAGAATACTTAAAATTACTATCATTTTGCTCCATAGTTATAAAAAGAACAAATTCACATTCTTTGCTCTGATTATCAAACTAGGCTCTGTTTCTTTATTGAAGTTTCAGTCTTTTATATTTTAAGTAACTCCCTTTTATAGATTTTATGCATTCCCTTAGTTTCTAAAGTTTTTCCCTTTTTCCATTTTTCTGGTTTCTCAAAGTTATTTTCAATCTACATCCTAAAACTCTCTGGAAGTCCTTATTTTTCTCACAAGGGGTCATGACATGGATTTTTTTAAAAATAGTTTTTTTCTAAAATGACATATAATACTCTAAGTAATTTACCTTTGTTTTACTGAAAGATGATTCTGAGCTGAATGACTGCCATGGTAAAAAGCTACCCTAGACTTCTAAGACCATTTATATAATTATACTTGTAGAAAAATTCTGAGCCTGTTTTCACCTTTGTTACTCTGATTCCTTTTTATATTATTAACCTAAATACACTTTCTGATACAGCCAACCTTAGTTACTAGTGTGTTTTATAGCTGGTCATTTGTTTGTTTCTCCTCATTAGAATCTTGCTCTCCTATTCAGATCAGTGTGATAGTGCTTGTCGGCATGCCTGGCACAAGGTAGCACAGTGAAAAATGTTTACCAAATGCATAACTCTCACATGTAGTCCTCAGAGTGAAAATATAGGAATAAATAGACTTATTTGATAGCTTTACTGTTAGGAGTCATAAATAGAACCTTCACTACAATGGAGTAAAGGCTCCCTTCATACATTTGGTTACTGAGAAAATATTTTTATTGATAAGTTACATCTACACATTAAAGTCTAAAATTTGCTATCCATATGTAAGAGGTTTTATTAATTGAGGTACAGGAATGTGTTGCATGTTCCATGTTATTTTAGTGCATCATTTTCTAATTTCTGGTTGACAACTACCAGTGCTGTGTTCAAGTGTGACTCCTATCCCTCTAAACAAAAATAAATACACTTGTTCTAAATTTCATCATAGACTTTAAAGCAGAGATGTGAACACCCTATGTATCTATGTACTTTTATAGGAGCAGAACAGTAATTCAATAACTGGAAAGAACTGTCCTAAGCTTTTTACACTTATTGATTAAATCTGTCAGCCATCTTAGCTGGATTCATATCACTATCCCTGTTCTACTGGTGAATTACACACCACTCCACAGGGGAAGGTATTTAGACTGAGAATTTTTCTGTTCCTGTAAAAGTACAAGAAACACATGTGTGCATGAACTGAGATTCAATCCCAGGTTAGTCTGATTCCAAATAATTGTACTTAAGAGTATTTTTTAAGTCTTATTATTGATATCAGAAGCAAAGGGGGCATCACCCTTCCAAAATCTTCAAGATAGAAGAATGAACAAACATAAGGGGGAAATAAACTAAGAACTAAAGTAGGCTTGTAATAAGATTTAGCATGTTTCTGTTCCTATTAAGAATACCACAAAAATAAAATAAGAATGAAAGTAGACTTAAGTCCATTAAAAAAAAAATCCTGGACAGATAATTTGCAATGGAGATAATGAATGGCCACTAAACTAACATACATTCAACTAGAGTATAGTCGCAGAGGAAGTAATTTACAGCTTCCTCACAGCAGCTCCTTAGGTACATTTACACCTCATTATGCCTACTGCTGGTCCATCATATACCTTGGAAGTCTGGTCTGGACAGAAGAATTTTCATGCTGATTTTCTGTTCCCAAGAGATCAGGTTCTCATAAAAATGAATCCAACATTTATTATTCATCCTCCATGGACTCTTCTTATGTTCATCAATCTCAACTCCCAAAAGCTTATCTCATCCTTCAAATAAAGTTTTTCCAAGGTCTAAGACTGAGGAAACGGTCTTGGCTAGGTCCCTTGGATCTCAAGACACTGATTTTAGGTGAGGATATAGCCCTAGGCATTTCCTCCAGAAATTTGCTCTTCCCCCCTTCAACCATGTGGGTAACTGTGTTTATTTGATATACAACCATGGACACTAAGTTCTTTTGCTTGATGATGTTTTGCCAACACAACTAGGAGTGTCATACTTGTAACACAAAATATGACCTGTTATTTAGTACCTCTATTATAATATGTTTATTAATTATAAGAAATATGTTTAGATCTTTATATACCATACCCTGCTCTCACCTTATAGGGAATGTCTCATTTAATTTCACCCTTATATAATTGGATGGAGCTCACTATTTAGTTAACAGAACTTTAATTATTTCTACTCATTTAAATTTGAAAAATCATAAGTATATATATGTATATATTATTAAAGAAGATTTGAGTTTGAAAAACATTCATGCATAAAATAACAGAATTCCTATACATCATGCCACCAATGGCTTGCATTGTTGTAGAATATTTGTTACAAATGAATATACATCATCAAAATATTACTATACTATTTTATTATAGTATTATAATAGAAGTCTGTAACTTCTTTTTGGTGTAGTTTCTCTTAAAACACTGTATTATTGGCTGGGGTAAGTCCAATAAACCAGAGGATAGGAGTTGCAAATCTGCTGAGGCTCAGGACCTGGTTGTCACATGGACAGCCCAGAGATTCAGGTCTCCTAAGTATACACCAACCCCAGCACCAACCATAGGTCCAGTAAAAGTGACAGAAGAGCATGTGTAGAAAGGTCACATCTGAGTCCAACTCCATCACACTTAAGAACACAAACTCCAAAGTAGGGCCAGCTGACATGGCACTGAACTCCAGAGCCATCTGCCATTACCATAGAACCTGTGGGTCTCTGTAGCCCTCGGGAGAACCAGTGCCTGGGGTGGAAGAAATTGTAGCATTGATGTGGAGAAAGTGGGCACGGTATCCGCTGAGGGTAGAGAGAGGGAAGAAGAGATATGGTGTGGGGACATTTTCAGGACTTGGCGTTGTCTTGGGTGGTTCTGGAGGGACAGATGCTGGACATTTTATGTCCTGCCATGGCCCACTGGGTGGACTGGAGGGGAGTGTAAACTACAATGTAAACCACTATCCATGTGGTGCAGCAGTGCTCCAAAACGTATTCACCAGATGCAATGAATGTTCCATGATGATGGAAGAGGTTGTTGATGTGGAAGGAGTGGGATGAGGGGTGTGGGGGTATAGGGGGACCTCTTATATTTTTTTAATGTAACATTTAAAAAATAATAATGATAGGGAAAAACACTGTATTATTAATACTATGTATGAATATTGTACAAGACAATTGTTACAGTTCATGAGAAAACATTCTCATATTTGTACTACAAGCCACAATTCATTATACACCACAGTGTTCACTGTGTTGTGCAGTCCCAAAACTTGAAATATCCATTCAACATGTACACTCAATGGCTTTCATTTTCATCAGAGTTGTGCTGTCATCATGTCAGTCGATTTTAAAATGTTTTCTTTCTTCTAATAGAAAACTTCCATACCCCATTACACCCTATATTGTTGACATTTAGATTTGAGATAGTACCTTCTTTGCCATCAATTAATAAAAATTACCATATCACTGTTAGCCATAATCTACATATTACTAGAGCTGTATTTTCTTAGTGTATCGCCATATTCTTAACACCTTGTAATAGTGACTTACACTTGTCCTGGTTCATAGAATAACATTCTTTTCTTTTGTTCTATTAACAATCATCCACTGTAAGTTTTGCTATGTTATCCAACCCCTAGAATATTTTCTGACTTTCTTTCAATTGACATTTACATGTCTAAATACCCAGTTCAGTCACAATCACATTTATAAATCAGCAGTGTTAGTTATACTATACTCACTATACTGTATTATCATCGACTCTATCCAATTAAATATACTATAATAAACCGTATTAAAATTCTACATACATTAAACAATAGGCATCAGATTTCCCTTTCTCAAACTTCATTCTATTAGTAAACTATACCCTAGATTTTAACTCTATGACCTTACTCATAATATTTAGTTCCTGTTAGAGGGCCCATACAATAGTTGTTCTTTTGTGTTGGCTTATTTCTCTCACCTTAATGTCCTCCAGGTTCATCTATGTTTTCAAAGGCATTCTGAATACATTTCTTCTTTCAGCTGAACAGTACTCCATTGTATGTATGTACCACATTTTGTTTATACATTCATTGTTTGATGGATCCATGGGTTGTTTAAATCTTTTAGCAATTATGAACAATGTTATTAACATAGATGTGCAAATATCTGCATCCTTGACTTCAGTTCCTCTAAATGTAATTCTAGTAATGGGATTGCTAGATCAAATGGCAGTTCTATATATATCTTCCTTATGAATCTCACAGCTGTCATCGCAGAATTTACATCATGCTACAGTCCAACCAACAGTGAAGTAGTTTCTTCCTTTCTCCACATCCTTTTTAGAACGTGTAGCTTTCTGGTTTTTTTGTTTTGTTTTGTTTTTGTTTTTAATAATGGCCATTCTGTACAGTGTGAAATATCTCATTGAGGTTTGATCTGCATTTTTCTAATAGCTAGTGGTGTTGAACATTTTATTTTTCATGTGCTTTTTCCCATTTGTATTTTCTCTTTGGAAACATGTCTATTCAATTATTTTAAATATTTTTAAATTGCTTGCTTGCTTTTTTATCTTGAGTTGTATGACCTTTTCATGTCATATGGAAATGAAACATAAGATATGTGGTTTCCAAATATTTTCTTCAATGCAGTAGACTGCCTTGTCACTTTCTTAATAAAGTCCTTTGAGTACAAAGTGTCTAATTTTAAGCAGGTCTCATTTATCTATTTTTTCTTTCAATGCTTATAATATGAGTGTAAGGTTTAGGAATCCACCACCGACACAAGATCTTGAGGATGTTTCCCTATATTTTCTTCCAGGACTTTTATGGCTCTAGCTTTTATATTTAAGTAAATGATCCATTTTGAGTCAATTTTTACACAAGGGGGTCCTCTTTCATTTTCTGTTTGTTTTGAATATGGGTGTCAAGTTCTCCAAGCACAATTTGTTGAAAAAACTGTTCTAATACAGTTGGGTGGGCTTGGCAAGCACACACAAAATCACTTGACCATGGGTATGAGGATCTTTTTCTGTGCTCTCAATTCAATTCTTACTCTCAATTGGTCAATATGTGTATCTTTATGTCAGAACCATGTTGTTTTTTTGTTTTGTTTCATTTTTTGTTTTTGTTTTTTGACTTTAAACAATGGGAATTTACTAGTTTATAGTTTGAAGCCATGAGAGATCAAAATCAAGGCATCATCAAGGTGTTGCTTTCTTTCAGAAGACCAGCTGCTGGAGATCCTGGGCTCCTCTGCCATGTGGTAAAGTAATGGTGGCATCTATTGATCTCTCCCTTCTCTTCCTGGTTTCATTGCTTTCAGCTTCTTGAATCTGTAGTTTTCTCTCTCTGTATTCATCCCATTTATAGAAGACTCCAGTAAAATGATTAAGGCCCACCCTGGGCCATGCCTAAACTGAAGAAACCTCATCAAAAGGTCCTACTTACAGTAGGATTATACCCACAGGAATGGATTAGCTTTAAGAAGATGATTTTCTGAGATACATACAGTTCAAAACCACCATATCATCTTTTCCAGCCATTTCTGTTTCAGGGTTTTTATTACTTATTTTTATTTTGGCCATTCTCAATATATATGTGGCAATTATTATCAAGATTTTAATTTTGTATCTTGCTAGTGATATTGAACTTCTTTCCATATACTTATTTGCCATCCTTGTATCCTCTTTGGTGAAGTGTCAGTTCAAAATTGTTGCCCATATTTTAATTGGGTTGTTTGTTTTCTCACTCTTAATTTTTTTTAAATGTTACAATAAAAAAATATGAGGTCCCCATATAACCCCCACCCCCCTCACCCCAGTCCTCCCACATCAACAACCTCTTTCATCATTGTGGCACATTTATTGCATTTGGTGAATACATTTTGGAGCACTGCTGCACCACGTGGACAATAGCTTACATTATAGTTTACACTCTCCCCCAGTCGACCCAGTGGGCCATGGCAGGACATAAAATGTCCAGGAACTGTCCCTTCAGTACCACCTAGGACAACTCCAAGTCCTGAAAATGTCCCCACATCATATCTCTTCTTCCCTCTCCCTACCCTCAGCAGCTACCATGGCCACTTTCTCCACATCAATGCTACATTTTCTTCCATTACTAATCACAATAGTTCCATAGTAGAATATCAGTAAGCCCACTCTAATCCATAATCTATTTCTCCATCCTGTGGACCCTGGGATGGTTATGTCCATTCAACCAGTTATTGAGAAGGGGCTTAGATTCCACATGAATGATGGATGCAATTCTCCTGCTTGCAGCTGCAGGCACTCCTGGCTCCCTGATGTGGTGGTTGACCTTCTTCACCTCCCTGTTAGAAGGCCAGGGTAAGTCCATTAAACCAGAGGGTAGGAGTTGCAAGTCTGCTGAGGCTCAGGACCTGGTTGTGACATAGACAGTTCAGAGATTCAGGTCTGCTGAGTATACACCAACCCCAGCACCAACCACAGGTGTGGTAAAAGTAACAGAAGAGGTATGTGTAGAAAGGTCACATCTGAGTTCAACTTCATTACACTCAGGAACACAAATTCCAAAGTAGAGCCAACTAACATGGTTCTGAACTCCAGAGCTATATGCCATGACCATAGAACCTGTGGGTCCCTGTGGCTCTCAGGACAACCAGTACTTGGACTTGTAACTACTTTGACTGTCCTGGAACTCTGCTGAGGCATGTGTAAGTGTGACCCCTCTGATGACCTCCTGACTCTTTTTTGGAGACTCATAGCAATATAAACTCAGCTGTTCTTTCCATTTTCCCCTTTTATTCAATGTCAAAAAGCAGTTTTTAACACCTGATATTACATGTAGGCTGAGATATTCTGCTGGTCTGAGTTGACCCTTTTATTCAAGGCCTTTTTCTAGTTACATCATCAGCTGCTGCTTGGTAGTAATCCTTCAGTGTCAGGAAGGCTTATCCCTGGGAGTCATGTCCCACACTGGGGGGAAGGTAAAGCATTTACATGCTGAGTTTGGCTTAGAGAGTGACCATGTTTAAATAACATGGAGGCTCTCAGGAGATAACTCTTAGACACCCTGGAACTCTAGTCCTAGTTTATATTTCAGGCACACAGGCTCATAAGCATTTTCATCAGTATCAAGGGCTCATCGTTTGATGGTCCTTCTTTATTGATCTTTGCCATTGCACTTGGGGGCTTGGTGCTGTTCCATTGAGGAATGTGATAGAGCTCCCCTGGCTAGGAACTCAGCACTCCTTCAGTTGTTATTGTTAACTGTAACCACTGTGAAAATATCCAAACAAATTTATGTACCCTGTATACATGCCCTGGAGAATTCCCTCCCAACTAGGTGCTCCCTATCAATAACACCCCACACCAGTGTTCCTCCCATGACATAATTGAGCCTCTGTGGCCCAAAACTTCTTCAAAAATGAAGCGTAATATATTACCAGGTTCCATTAATAGTAAAACGAAATGCAGTGATGACTTTAAAGTAGATAGAGAATACATACTAATTTAGAAAAATTAAATAAAATAAAAATAAATTGGGGTATCAAAAAATGAAAAAGCTTTGTTTTTGATGTTTTGCATTTCATCACTGCAATAGGTGTTGCCCTCTACGTACAGTGCAAGGCAATTTCTTCCATTTCTTCCTTAGTGTCTACATCCTTTCTTTTTCTTTTTCCTTTCTGATTATTAAGTCTGTCTTGAGCAAAGTTTAAATCACAGTAATTCACATACACAATATAAGGTATGCACACATATCCAACATAAAACACTTTGTCCCTTCCCCAGCAACAATCTTTTCACATGTTCATATTTTATGTGTTGCAGCTGATGTACAGATATTGAAATAATAGCTTTCAAACATGGTTCCATTGGGATTTACATTATGGTTTATATTTTAGACTATACAATTTTCTAAATTTGTAGTTATATTATGTTTTATATTATGGTTTACATTTTAGACTATAAACTTTTATACATTTTTGGTGTAATTTAACATGTCCTTTTTCCACCATTGCATGATCTTGTGGAACACTTCCATTGCCCCACATTTAAACTGATTCCATCTATTCAATACCTCTTTCCCGCTCCCCTTAGGGCCCACAGTGACAATCAATCTTCATTATTTGAAGGACCATATTCAAGATACTTGCAACAAGGTTGAGGGTTTAACATACTGGAATGCCCTAACCCATTGGGAGCCACCATTTCTCTCAAGAGATACAATTCCCTTTATTTGAGAACATCAGTCCTCCCCAGGATGTGGGTATACCTTCACTCTCATTGTATGGGTCTCCACCCAATGATAAAACCCACTACGAAAAATGAGCACTCACACACTGCCTAGAAGCCTGCCCTGTGTCAGAGCCCCCTCATAAGCATCTTAAACAGGTAGCCTTCCATACTACATTTTCTAAAGAGTTTTCTCAACCTTATAGTTTCAACCACATACCTGACAATCTCCTATATTCAAACATTCTCCCCACCCTCACCCCCAATTTCTTGGGCCATCTTACCCATTCTCCCATCCCTAGACCTCTCAAGCCCTCGGAGCCCCACCCAAAGGTATCCCTATGCCCCCATTTTATCCTTTCCCTGTACAAACACTTATCTCCTGCTTATCATAGATTTCACCCATGTAGATGTCAGATTGAAGCCTTCCTCTACCTCCCCAACTTCCCTTAATCTTATCATGCAGTCTCTATCTCTCTGAGACTGCTTGGTATACTTATTTAATATCAGAGAGGTCATGTAGCAGTTGTCCTTCAATGCCTGGGTTGCTTCGCTCAACATAAGGTCCTCAAGATTCATCCATGTTATCACATGTGTTTATACTGTACTCATTCTTATAGCTGAGTAGTATTCCAATGTATGTATATACCACATTTTATTTATCCATTCAACTGTTGAGGGGCATTTGGGTTGATTCCAACTTTTGGCAATAGTGAATAGTGCTGCTATGAACACTAGTGGGCACATATCAGTTTGTGTTCTTGTTTTCAGTTCTACTGGGTATACACCTAGCAGTGGAATTGCTGGGTCATATGACTAATCTATAGCTATTTTTTTTTTGAGAAACTTCCAAATTGTGTCCCAGAATGGCTGAATCCTTTTGTATTTCCACCAGCAGTGGATACGTGTTCCCATTCCTCCACATCCTCTCCAGCACCTGTAGTCTTCTGTTTTTTCTTGATAATTGCCAGTCTTATGGGAGTAGGATGGTATCTCATTGTAGTTTCTATTTGCATTTCCCTAATAGCTAGTGATTTTGAGCAATTTTTCATGTGCTTTTAGCCATTTGTATTTATTCTTTAGAGAAGTGTCTGTTCAAAATTTTTTTCCCATTTTTTAAATGGGCTGTTTGTCTTTTTATTTTCTATATATAGGAGTTCTTTATATATGAAGGATATAGACCTCCTATCAGATATTCGATTACCAAATATTTTCTCCCATTGTGTAAGCTCCCTTTCACTTTCTTGACAAACTCCTTTGAGGTGCAGAAGGCTTTAAAACAGAGGAAGTCCCATTTATCTATTTTTTCTTTTGCTGCTCGTGCTTTTGGTGTGAAGTTCATGAAGCTGTTTCCTATTACAAGGGCCTGTAGATGCTTCCCTACATTGCTTTCCAAGGTATTTATGGTCTTGGTTCTTATATTTAGGCCTTTGATCCATCTTGAGTTGACTTTTGTATAAGGTGTTAGCTGGGAATCCTCTTTCATTCTTTTACATATGGATATCGAGTTCTTCAGGCACCATTTGTTGAAGAGGCCATTCTCTCCTACTCGAGTCAGCTTAGAGGCCTTGTCAAATATCATATGACTGTATATGAAGATCTATATTAGAACTCATTTTGGTTCCATTGATTGGTGTGTCTCTCCTTATGCCAATACCATGCTGTTTTCATTACTGTAGCTTCATAGTAGGTTTTGAAGTCAGGTAGTGTGATTCCTCCAAAATCATTTTCTTTTTCAATATGTCTTTGCCTCTTCAGGGCCTCTTTTCTTTCCAAATAAATTTCATAGTTAGTTTTTCTAGTTCATTAAAGAATGCTGTGTTGATTTTTATTGGGATTGTATTGAATGTGTAGATCAGTTTTGGTAGGATAGACATCTTAATAATATTTAGTCTTTCTATCTGTTAACAGGGAATATTCTTCCATTTATTTAGGTCTTGTTTGATTTCCTTAAACAGTGTTGTGTAGTTTTATGTGTATAAGTCTTTATATCTTTAGTTTAATTTATTCCTAGGTATTTGATTTTTTAATTTACTATTGTAAATGGTATTTGTTTCTTGATTTCCTCCTGAGCTTGCTCATTATTGGTATACAGAAATGCTACTGATTTTTGCACATTGATCTTAAAAACTGTGATTTTACTGAACTCATTTATAAGTTCTAGAAGCGTTGTTGTAGCCTTCTCAGGGTTTTCTATGTATACGATAAAGTCATCTACAATAGTGAAATTTTTACTTCTTCCTTTCCAATTTGGTTGCCTTTTCTGTCTGGTTCTTGCCTGAGTGCTTGAGCAAGTACTTCTAAGACAATGGTAAAAATGACAGTGGGTATCCTTGTCTTGTTCCTGATCTTAGAGGGAAAGATTTTAGGATTTCACCATTGTAAATGATGTTAGCTGTGGGTTTTTCATATATACCCTTTAACATGTTCAGAAAGTTTCCTTCTATTCTGATCTTTTAGTGTTTTTATCAAGAAAGAATGCTGTATTTTGTCAAATGCTTTTTCCTGCATCTATAGATATGAACATGTGATTCCCCCCCAATCTGTTTATATGGTGTATTACATTAACTGATTTTCTTAAGTTGAGCCATCCTTGCATACCAGAAATGAATCCCACTTGGTCATGGTGTATAATTCATTTAATGTGTTGTTGAATACAATCAGCAAGTATTTTGTTGAGGATTTTCACATCTAGATACATTAGAGAGATTGGTCTGTAATTTTCCTCTCTTGTGGTGTCTTTATTTTGCTTTGGTACTAGGGTAATGTTGGTTTCATAGAATGAGTTATGCCATGTTCCCTTCACTTCTAATTTTTGGAAGAGTTTAAGCAACAGATCTTAGTTCTTTCTGGAATATTTGGTAGAATTCACCTATGAAGCCATCTGACCAAGGGCTCTTCTTATTTGGTAGGTTTATTATTATTTTTTATTTATTTTATTTTATTTTTTTATTCATTTTTTTAAAAATATTGCATTCAAAAAATATGAAATCCCATTCAATCCCACTGCCCCCACCCCCCACTCCTCCCACAGCAACACTCTCTCCCATCATCATGACACATCCATTACATTTGGTAAGTACATCTCTGGGCATCGATGCACCTCATGGTCAATGGTCCACATCATAGCCCATACTCTCCCACGTTCCATCCAGTGGGCCCTGGGAGGATCTACAATGTCTGGTAATTGTCCCTGAAGCACCACCCAGGACAACTCCAAGTCCCGAAAATGCCTCCACATCTCATCTCTTCCTCCCATTCCCCGCACCCAGCAGCCACCTTGGCCACCCTTCCCACACCAATGCCACATTTTCTCTATGGACATTGGATTGGTTATGTCCATTGCACATCTATGTCAAGAGGGGGCTTAGATTCCACATGGATACTGGATGCAGTCCTCCTGCTTTCAGTTGTAGACACTCTAGGCTCCAAGGTGTGGTGGTTGACATTCTTCAACTCCATGTTAGCTGAGTGGGGTAAGTCCAATAAATCAGAATGTAGGAGTTGAAGTCTGTGGAGGTTCAGGGCGTGACTATCATATTGTCAGTCGAGAGATTCAAATCCCCTAGATATATCTTAAACCCCAACACCAACTACAATTCCAGTAAAGTAGCATGAAAGTCTTGTGAAAAGAGATCCCATCTGAGTCCAGTTCCATCACGCAGAAACACCAGCTCCAAAGAGGGGCCAACTGACATGGCAGTGAACCCCATCTACCATGACCATAGAACCCGTGGGTCTCTTTAGCCCTCAAAAGAACCAATACCTGGGGTTGTATCTACTTTATCTGTCTCTGAGACTCTGCTCAGGTGTGCATAAGGGCAATCCTTCTGACAACGTCCAGACTCTTTTTTAGAGACTCATAGCCATATAAACTCATTTCTCCTTTCCATTTCCCCCTTACATTTGGTCAAACAGCATTTTAAAGTCTTGTTATTATATGTAGACAGGGATATTCTGCTGATCCGCGTTGAACCTTTAATTCAAGGTCATTTTCTAGTTGCGTCATCAGCTGGTATTTGGTAGTGACCAGTTGGTGCCAGGGAGGCTCATCCCCAGGTGTCATGTCCCACGCTGGGGAGAATGCACTGCATCTACATGCTGAGTTTGGCTTCGAGACTGGCCACATTTGAGTAACATGAAGGCAGTCAGGAGGAAACTCCCAGGCACAGTGCTGCTCTAGGCCTTGTTCTTATTTCAGGCATATAGGCTCACAAGCATAGACATTTGTATCAGTAGCCCACTGTTGGACCCTCATTCCTTCCTGGTTCTTACTGTTGCACCTGGGGGACTGCTGCTGCTCCCCTAGGGACCATGACAGAGCACCCCTGGCCAGGAACCCAGTACCCCCCAGCTGTTGTTTTTAATTGTTTCCACTGTGAGTATATCCAAACATTACCATGCACCCTGGACATATGCCCTGTGTAACTCCCTGTCAACCATATATAGCCTGTCAATAATATCCCATAGCAGTATTCCTCCGCCGCCATTGTTGAACCACTCTGTGATCCAAAACTTCCTGAAAAGTGAAACCCAATACAATGTCAGGTTCCCTTACTAGTAAAATGGAATATAGCGATGAGTTTAAAGGTTGGATCTAGAATACGTATTGATTTGAAAAATTCTACATTCTATTTTTTCTTTTCTTTTTTCCTAATTATTGAGCTTCTCTTCACAAGAGCCTTAGATCGCAGTAATTCATATATACAATATACAGTACTCCCACACATCCACCATAAAACGTTTTCCCTTCCACAGCGATAATCTTTTAACTTCTTCATATCATATTTACTGAAACTGATGTACAGACTCTGAGACAGTAGCTTTCAAACAAGGTGACATCTGTGCTTACATTGTGGTCCATACTTTAGGATATACAGTTTTCTAAACTTTTTAGTTATCCTATGTTTTACATTATGGTTTATATTATTAGTCTGTCATCCCCTATATATTTTTGGTGTAATATTACATGTTTTATATTCATCCTCATGTACTCTCGCAAAACTCCTCTCTTGCCCCCACATTTACCTTCCTTCCCTCTATTCAACATCCATTTTCCCCTCCCGTTGGGGCCCACAGTGACAGCCAATCTCCATTTCCTGAGGAGCCAAGTCTAGAGATACTTGCAACAGTGTTCAGGGCCTGACTTGCTCAACTACCCTAATGCCCTGTGAGCCACCCTTTCTCTCGAGAGATACAGTTCCCTCTATTTGATGGCATTAGTCCTCCCCAGGATGTGGGTCCACCCCAGCTCTCACTACTTGGGTCTCTACCCAATGGTACAACCCACCCTGGCAAAATGAGCATTCAGACATTCCCCAGGAGTCCGTCCCGCATCAGACCATCCTCTCCGAGCATCCTAAACAGGTAACCCTCCTAATTGTATTTTGATACGATTTTCTCAGCATTTTACTCTCAACCAACACCTGACACTCACCTATGTTCATATGTTGCCCTCCCTCCAAAAGCTTGTGCTTTTGGTGTGATATTCATGAATCCATTTCCTATTACAAGGTACTGTAGATGTTTCCCTACACTGCTTTCCAAGGTCTTTATGGTCTTGGCTCTTATATTTAGGTCTCTGATCCATCTTGAGTTGATCTTTGTATAAGGTGTGCCATGGTAATCCTCTTTCATTATTCTACATATGGCTATCCAGTTCTCCAGGCACCATTTGTTGAATAGGCCATTCTCTCCCAGTTGAGAGGGTTTGGTGGCTTTATCAAATATTATATGGCTATATATATGAGGTTCTATATCAGAATTTTCAATTTGATTGCATTGGTCTGTGTGTCTCTCCTTATGCCAATACCATGCTGTTTTCACTACTGCAGCTTTATAGTATGTTTTGAAATCAGGAAGTGTGATTCCTCCAATTTCGTTTTTCTTTTTCAATATGTCTTTGGCTATTCGGGGCCTCTTTCCTTTCCAAATAAATTTCATAGTTAGTTGTTCTAGTTCCTTAAGGAAGGCTGTGTTGATTTTTATTGGGATTGCATTGAATATGTAGATCAGTTTTGTTAGGATAGACATCTTAATAATATTTAGTCTTCCTATCCATGAACAAGGAATATTCTTCCATTTATTTAGGTCTTTGATTTCCTTGAACAGTCTTGTATAGTTCTCATTGTATAAGTTTTTTACATCTTTAGTTGAATTTATTCCTAAGTATTTGATTTTTTACTTACTATTGTGAATGATATTTGCTTCTTGATTTCCTCCTGATCTTGCTCATTATTGGTGTACAGAAATGCTACTGATTTTTGCGCATTCATCTTATATTATTCACATATTCATGTGACTTGACTTTACTCATTTATGAGTTCTACAAGCTTTGTTGTAGAGCTTTCAGGGATTTCTATGTATAGGATCATGTCATCTGCAAATAATGAAATTTTGACTTCTTCCTTTCCAATTTGAATGCCTTTTATATCTGGTTCTTGCCTCAGTGCCTGAGCAAGTACTTCTAAGACAATGTTAAATAGAAGGGGAAACAATGGGCATCCTTGTCTTGTGCCTGAATTTAGAGGGAAGGATTTTAGGATTTCTCCATTGTAAACAATGTTGGCTTTAGGTTTTTCATATATACTCTTTATCATGTTCAAAAAATTTCCTTGTATTCCAAAATTTTGGAGTGTTTTTATCAAGAATGGGTGCTGTGTTTTTTTAAATGCTTTTTCTGCATCTATAGATATAATCATGTGATTTTTTCCCTTCAATCTGTTTATATGGTGTATTATATTGATAGATTTTCTTATGTTGAACCATCCTTGCATACCTGGAATAAATCCCACTTGGTTGTGGTGTATAATTCGTTTAATGTGTTGTTGAATACAATTAGCAAGTATTTTGTTAAGTATTTTTGCATCTAGGTTCATTAGAGAAATTGGTCTGTAATTTTCCTTTCTTGTGGTGTCTTTGTTTGCCTTTGGTACTAGGGTAATGTTGGCATCATAGAAGGAGTTAGGCAATGTTCCTTCTTTTTCGATTTTTTGGAATACTTTCAGCAGGATTGGTGTTAGTTCTTTCCGGAATGTTTTGTAGAATTCACCTGTGAAGCTGTCTGGCCCTGGGCTCTTCTTAGTTAGGACGTTTTTAATGACTGATTCTATCTCTTTGCTTGTGATTGGTTTGTTAAGATCATCACTTTCTTCTTTCATCAATATGGGTAGTTTATGTGTTTCTAGGAATTTGTCCATTTCCTCTGAATTGTCATTTTTGTTGGAATATAGTTTTTCAAAGTATCCTCTTATGATATTATTTCTGTGGGGTCAGTGGTGATATCACCTTTCTCATTTCTTATTTTGTGTATTTGCATCTTCTCTCTTTTTTCCTTTGTTAGTCTTGCTAAAAGTTTGTCAATTTTGTTGATCTTCTCATAAAACCAGCTCTTGGTCTTGTTTATCTTTTGAAGTGCTTTCTTATTTTCTATTTCATTTAGTTCTGCTCTTATCTTTGTTATTTCCTTCCTTCTTCTTCCTGTTGGATTACTTTGTTGTTGTTTTTCTAATTCCTTCAAATGTGCAGTTAGTTCTTCAATTTTTGCTCTTTCTTCTTTTTTGATATATGAATTTATGGCTATCAATTTCCCTCTCAGTACTGCTTTTGCTGCATCCCATAAATTTTGTTATGTTGTGTTATCATTATCATTTGTTTCAAGGTAGTCATTGATTTCTTTTGAGATTTCCTCTTTGACCCACTGTTTTTCTAAGAGTGTGCTGTTTAATTTCCAAATCGTGGTGTGAAATCTGGGCCTCTGGCCCTTGCAGGTTTCCAGCTTCACTCCACTGTGCTCAGAGATATTGTTTTGTATGATTTTGATCTTTCTGAATTCATTCAGCCTTTCTTTGTGGCCTAGCATATGGTCTGTCTTGGAGAATGAATCATGTGCGCTTGAGAAAGATGTATATCCTGCTGTGTTTGGGTGTAATGATCTATATATGTCTGTTAGATCCAGCTCCTCTAATATACTGTTCAAATATTTTGTTTCTTTAGTGATTCTCTTTTGAGATGTTCTGTCAAGAATTGATAGAGATGTATTAAAACCCCCCACTATAATTGTAGATGCATCTATTTTTTCACTTAGCTTTTCCAGCATTTGCCTCACGTATTCAGAGGCACCCTTGTTAGGAGCATAAATATTTATGATTGTTCAATCTTCTTGACAGATTGTCCCTTTCACTAAAATGTAGTATCCTTCTTTGTCTCTCACAGTTGTTTCACATTTAAAGTCTATTTTGTCTGATACTAATATAGCTACTCCTGCCTTTTTTTTTTTTTGGTTATTGTTTGCTTGTATGAATGTTTTCCAGCCATTCACTTTCAACCTCCATGAGTCTCTGCGTCTAAGATGTGTCTCTTGTAGACAGCATACGGATGGGTCATATTTCCTTATCCAATGTCCCAGCCTGAATCTTTTGATAGTTGAGTTTAATCCATTGACATTCAGTTTTATTACTTTCAAAGAATTATTTGTGTTAGCCATATTTTGATTGGATTTGTGTTTGTCATATTTAGTTTGCATTTTTTTCCCTTCTCTTTTTGTCTTTTTTGTTGCTCTTACACTCTCCTCCAACTCTGCCTGTCCTGTTTTTTCCTTTCTTCCTGCAGAACTTTCTTGTTGGCATACTCTTTCAGTTTCTGTTTATCTGCAAATATTTTGAACTCTCCATCATTTTTGAAAGCTAGTTTAGCTGGATAGAGTATTCTTGGTTGGAAATTTTTTCCCTTTAGTTCCTTGACTATATCATACCACTGCCTTCTTGCCTCCATGGTTTCAGATGAGAAATCAGCACTTAATCTTATGGAGCTTCCCTTGTATGTGCTGGTTTTCTTTTCTCTTGTTGCTTTTAGAATTTTCTCTTTCTCTTGAGTGTTGGATAATTTGACAAGTATATGTCTTGATGTGGGCCTGTTGGGGTTTATGACCAGTGGGGTGCACTGTGCTTCTTGGATATGTACATCTCTCTCTTTCAGTAGATTTGGGAAGTTTTCAGCCATTATTTCCTGCAACACCCCTTCTGACCCCTTTCCTTTCTCTTCTCCTTCTGGAATGCCTATAATATGTATGTTTGAGCATTTTGCATTATCATTCAGGTCCCTAGTCCTAACTGGATTTTTTCTATCTTTTTATCGACCATTTCTACTATCTGTTTGATTTCCAATGTACTGTCTTCCACATCACTAATTCTCTGCTCTGCCTCTTCCAGTCTGCTGATATTTGCTGCAAGTGTATTTTTGATTTCTTGAACTGTAGTGTTCATTCCCATCATATCTGTTATCTTTTTGCATATGTCTGCAATTTCCCCTCCAAGTGTTGTCTTCATGTTGTTAATCTCTTCCTTTACTTCATTAAATTTGTTGGTGATAAATGTTCTGAGAGCTTTCATTACTTGTGTGTAGTTCTGCTCCCCTTCCAGATTTTTAGTTTGTTGATTTGATTCAGCCATGTTTTTCTGATTACTGGTTTGGTTTGTAGATTTTTGTTGCTGTCTGGTCATCATTTTATCTTGATGGGTTTAATCAGTTCCTTAACTTCTTTGTCTAGTCTTGGAGATTAATTAGCTGTTTATTTTGCATAAGTATTATATCTTCTCTTTGTCACTTTGTTCTTCTTATTCTAATTTCTTATTGCTTGTTGAGTTCACTTTAAAGGAAAGTATTAGGGCCGGGGAAAGGCAATTGTGTAAGCAAGGAAAAAGTGTAAAGTAGTATTGGTGATATATGTTAATAAAGCAACAATATGAGATCTGGGAGGATGGATGTTAGATTCATGTAAATTGTGTAGAGTTATAGGAGTAGGTAGATTACCTATCATGAGGTAGCCAGCTGAATATGGGAGGAATATGATATGAATTAAAAAGCTATTGTTTTCATGAGAGAGGGAAAGAGAAAAGAAAGGCAATAGTTTCAAGAGTGAATAACAGAGAGAGGCAAGATGGTGGCTGCGTGAGCTTGCCTGGTAATGTCTCTGCAGGGGGCGGCTGGGCAGCGTTGAAGGCTCTTTGGGACCGCGCTGTTTCGGGGATTTTTGCTGGTTGGAAGGTGTCTGGACGTCAATTCGGTGGGAAGGTAACAGAGAGGATACGTCTATAATATATAAACGGAGGTCCCAGCTGGGCGGGGGAAGTTCCCTCCTTGGGTGGGCGGAGCCGCGGTAGCCGGCGCTCCTGCAGCTCCGGAGCCGCAGCGGCCAGGGTTTTTGTTTTTGTTTTTCCTTTTTCTGGAGGCTTTGCGGTGCTGAGAAATTCGCGGATACTGGGCTGCCTGGTGAGGGATTGTTGGGACAAGACTCCTTTGCAGATCGATTTGGGGAGACAGACGGTGTTTGGTTGTGAAGCGGGGGACGTTTTGGTCGCCGGACAGGGGGGTAGTGCTTCCGCCTGGAGCCCCATCCCCACAGGTCCGGCTGCCGATCTGCAACGGAATTGGATTTTGGGCAATAAGGGGACACAATTGGGAGACTGTTGTAGGGTGCAGTGAGGGAGGAGGACACGTCTGGAAGCTGATTGGGGAATATTTTGCGAAGTTTGGGATTTCGAATCTTAGAGTCTGTTTTCGGCATTTCCAGCTGAAGCCCACCCCACCCGGCGGGGCTTGGGATCTGGGTCATTGAACTGGCCGTGGTGTAGAGGCGCCCTCAAGTGGCCGTTGTGTGGGAGCACAGGGAGGGAGCTGTCCAAAGGCTGAAACCCTGAGGAGTAGGTGAATTTCAGGGATCAGACATTCAATATAGAAATCACGCATCTGGGCTGGCACCCAGCTACGGGGATCCCTGAGGGCTGTGTTGCACTGCGGGGCTCCTAAGCTTTCTGTGGACCAGATTTGAGGTTGCCAGGTCTGGGTCCCCTGGACTCTGGCGGTCCACACCCCAGACTCACACCTCTCGAGTCTTCAGTGTCTCAGACTTTCCACCCCTGAATCCATCACGCCCTGGGGTCTACCTGGGGTCCTTGAGTGCCCTGGACCTTAACGTTTGTGTTTTATCTTTATTGGTTCATATTGTTTTGTTTTTATTTTCACTATATCTTATTTTTTACTCTTTTTGACGCCCTAATTGCTAAAATTGCATTATCCCCTAGTCTTTTCTCCTAGCATGTCCCCCAAAGTCCTTTTTTTTTATACAGTTATTTAGGGGTTTTTTTGGTTGTTGTTTTAGATAGTGTTGCAATTGTGACACGTGTATACCTGTATCTCTCTTCCCCCATCTGTTCCCCACCGTTTGCCTATCCTCTTTTTCTTTCTTCCTTTCTTCTTGTCTTTCTTTTTTTCTTTATTATAATTAGTTTTATTTTTTTCAGTTTTCTCTTTCCCTCTTGTCCCTCATTTTCCACTTATTTTATTTTAATTCAAGTACACAATAGGTGCTACAGGGAACACCTCACATTTGCTGGGTTTTCCCATCCTCCACTGCCTCATTTCTGTGTGAACTGATTTAGGCTACCTACACTATCCCCCTTCCCCTGCATCTTGATATCCACTATCATCTACTGTCTCTCCTATATTCCACCCCCCACCTCCTGTTCTTTGATCCACAAAGTGTCTAACTCTTAATTTCGAATACCTTTGTTCTGTTTTCTGTCTGTTATCCACTCTTGAAAGTATTACCTTTCTTTTCTTTTTCCCTCTCTCATGAAAACAATAGCTTTGTAGTTCATACCATATTCCGCCCATATTCAGTCATCTACTTCATAAAAGGTACTCTACCTACAGCTATAAATCTATACAATCTACATGAATCTAACCTCCATCCTCCCAGATCTCATATTCTTGCTTTGTTAACATAAATTACCAATACTACTTTACACTTTTCCCTTGCTTACACAATTGCCTTTCCCCAACACTAATACTTTCCTCTAAAGTCAACTTAACCAACAACAAGTAACTAGAATAAGAAGAAAAAAGTGACAAAGAGAAGATATAACACCTATGCAAAAATAACAAGTAATTAACCTCCAAAGCAGACAAAGAAGCTAAGGAACTGATTAAATTCGTCAAAATAAAGAGATGACCAGAAAGCAACAAAAATCTACAAACCAATCCAATAATCAGGAAAACATGACTGAATCCAATCAACAAACCAATAATCACGAAGGGGAGCAAAACTCGGCACAAGCAATGAAAGAACTCAGAACATTTATCACCGACAAATTTGATGCAGTAATGAAAGAGGTTAACAACATGAAGACATCACTTGGAGGGGAAATTGCAGACATATGCAAAAACATAACAGATATGATGGGAATGAACACCACAGTTCAAGAAATCAAAAATACACTTGCAGCAAATATCAGCAGACTAGAAGAGACAGAGCAGAGAATTAGTGATGTGGAAGACAGTACATCAGAAATCAAACAGATAGTAGAAGGGGTCAATAAGAAGATAGAAAAAATCCAATTAGGATTTAGGGACCTGAATGACAATGCAAAACGCTCAAACATACGTATTATAGGCATTTCAGAAGGTGAAGAGAAGGGAAAGGGGTCAGAAGGAGTGTTGCAGGAAATAATGGCTGAAAACTTCCCAAATCTACTGAAAGAGACAGATGTACATATCCAAGAAGCACAGCGCACTCCACAAGTCATAAACCCCAACAGGCCCACACCAAGACATATACTTATCAAATTATCCAAGGCTCAAGACAAAGAGAAAATCCTAAAAGCAGCAAGAGAAAAGAAAACCATCACATACAAGGGAAGCTCAATTAGATTAAGTGCTGATTTCTCTTCTGAAACCATGGAGGCAAGAAGACAGTGGTATGATATAGTCAAGGTACTAAAGGAAAAAAACTTCCAACCAAGAATACTCTATCCAGCTAAACTAGCATTCAAACATGATGGAGAGTTTAAAATATTCACAGACAAACAGAAACTGAAAGAGTATACCAACAAGAAACCTCCCCTTCAAGAAATTCTAAAGGGAGTTCTGCAGGAAGAAAGGAAAAAACAGGAAAGGCAAAGTTGGAGGAGAGTATAAGACCAACAACAACAACAAAAAAGACAAAAAAAAATACAAACAAAATATGACAAACACAAATCCAATCAAAATATGGCTAACACAAATAATTCCTTGATAGTAATAACACTGAATGTCAACGGATTAAACTCACCTATCAAAAGATTCAGACTGGGACATTGGATAAGGAAATATGACCCATCCATATGCTGTCTACAAGAGACACATCTTAGACCCAGAGACTCATGGAGATTGAAAGTGAATGGCTGGAAAACAATCATACAAGCTAACAATAACCAAAAAAAGGCAGGAGTAGCTATATTAATATCAGACAAAATAGACTTTAAATGTGAAACAATTGTGAGAGACAAAGAAGGATACTACATTTTAGTGAAAGGGAAAATCTGTCAAGAAGATCGAACAATCATAAATATCTATGCCCCTAACAAGGGTGCCTCTAAATACGTCAGGCAAATGCTGGAAAAACTAAGTGAAAGAATAGATACATCTACAATTATAATGGGGGATTTTAATACACCACTATCAACTCTGGACAGAACATCTCAAAAGAGAATCACCAAAGAAACAAAACATCTGAATAGTATATTAGAGGAGCTGGATCTAATAGACATATATAGATTGCTACACCCAAACACAGCAGGATATACATTTTTCTCAAGCGCACATGGATCATTCTCCAAGATAGATCATATGCTAGGCCACAAAGAAAGGCTGAATGAATTCAGAAAGATTGAAATCATACAAAACATTATCTCTGACCACAGTGGAGTCAAGCTGGAGATTTGCAAGGGACAGAAGCCCAGATTTCACACCACGATTTGGAAATTAAACAGCACACTCTTAGAAAAACAGTGCGTCAAAGAGGAAATCTCAAAAGAAATCAATGACTACCTTGAAACAAATGATAATGAGAACACAACATACCAAAATTTATGGGATGCAGCAAAAGCAGTACTGAGAGGGAAGTTTATAGCCATAAATTCATATATCAAAAAAGAAGAAAGAGCAAAAATTGAAGAACTAACTGCACATTTGAAGGAATTAGAAAAACAACAACAAAGTAACCCAACAGGAAGAAGAAGGAAGGAAATAACAAAGATAAGAGCAGAACTAAATGAAATAGAAAATAAGAAAGCACTTGAACAGATAAACAAGACCAAGAGCTGTTTTTTTGAGAAGATTAACAAAATTGACAAACCTTTAGCAACACTAACAAAGAAAAAAAGAGAGAAGATGCAAATACACAAAATAAGAAATGAGAAAGGCGATATCACCACTGACCCCACAGAAATAAAGACTATCATAAGAGGATATTTTGAAAAACTATATTCCAACAAAAATGACAATCTAGAGGAAATGGACAAATTCCTAGAAACACATAAGCAGCCCATATTGACGAAAGAAGAAATTGATGATCTTAACAAACCAATCACAAGCAGAGAGATAGAATCAGTTATCAAAAATCTCCCAACTAAGAAGAGCCCAGGGCCAGATGGCTTCACAGGTGAATTCTACAAAACATTCCGGAAAGAACTGACACCAATCCTGCTGAAACTATTCCAAAACATCGAAATAGAAAGAACATTACCCAACTCCTTCTATGATGCCAACATTACCCTAGTATGAAAGCCAAACAAAGACATCACAAGAAAGGAAAATTACAGACCAATTTCTCTAATGAACCTAGATGCAAAAATACTTAACAAAATACTTGCTAATCGTATTCAACAACACATTAAACGTATTATACACCACGACCAAGTGGGATTCATCCCAGGTATGCAAGGATGGTTCAACATAAGAAAATCAATCAACGTAATACACCATATAAACAGATTGAAGAAAAAAAATCACATGATTATATCTATTGATGCAGAAAAAGCATTTGACAAAATACAGCACCCTTTCTTGATAAAATCACTCCAAAAGATTGGAATACAAGGGAATTTTTTGAACATGATAAAGAGTATATATGAAAAACCTAAAGCCAATATTGTTTACAATGGAGAAATCCTAGACTCCTTCCCTCTAAACTCAGGAACAAGACAAGGATGCCCACTGTCTCCGCTCCTATTTAACATTGTCTTAGAAGTACTTGCACGAGCACTGAGGCAAGAACCAGAAATAAAAGGCATTCAAATTGGAAAGGAAGAAGTCAAAATTTCATTATTTGCAGATGACATGATCCTATACATAGAAAACCCTGAGAGATCTACAACGAAGATTCTAGAACTCATAAATGAGTTTAGTAAAGTCGCAGGTTATAAGATCAATGCGCAAAAATCAGTAGCATTTCTGTACACCAATAATGAGCAAGATCAGGAGGAAATCAAGAAACAAATACCATTCACAATAGTAAATAAAAAAATCAAATACTTAGGAATAAATTTAACTAAAGAGGTAAAGAACTTATACAACGAGAAATATACAAGATTGTTCAAGGAAATCAAAGAAGACCTAAATAAATGGAAGACTATTCCTTGTTCATGGATAGGAAGACTGAACATTATTAAGATGTCTATCCTACCAAAACTGATCTACACATTCAATGCAATCCCAATAAAAATCAATGCAGCCTTCTTTAAGGAACTAGAAAAACTAACTATGAAATTTATTTGGAAAGGAAAGAGACCCCGAATAGCCAAAGACATACTGAAAAAGAAAAACGAAATTGGAGGAATCACACTACCTGACTTCAAAACATACTATAAAGCTACGGTGGTGAAAACAACATGGTATTGGCATAAGGAGAGACACATAGACCAATGGAATCGAACTGAAAGCTCTGATATAGAACCTCACATATACAGCCACATAATATTTGATAAAGCCACCAAACCCTCTCAATTAGGAGAGAGTGGCCTATTGAACAAATGGTGTCTGGAGAACTGGATAGCCATATGTAGAAGAATGAAAGAGGATTACCATCTCACACCTTATACAAAGATCAACTCAAGATGGATCAAAGACCTAAATATAAGATCCAAGACCATAAAAACCTTAGAAAGTAGTGTAGGGAAACATCTACAGGACCTTGTAATAGGAAATGGATTTATGAATATCTCACCAAAAGCACGAGCAGCAAAAGAACTAATAGATAAATGGGACTTCCTCAAAATTATAACCTTCTGCAACTCAAAGGAGTTTGTCAAGAAAGTAAAAAGGGAGCCCACACAGTGGGAGAAAATATTTGGCAATCATATATCTGATAAGAAACTTATAACTTGCATATATAAAGAACTCCTATATCTTGAAAATAAAAAGATAAACAACCCATTTAAAAAATGGGGAAAAGACTTAAACAGACAGTTCTCCGAAGAAGAAATACAAATGGCAAGAAAGCACATGAAAAAATGTAACAAATCTCTAGCTATCAGGGAAATGCAAATCAAAACTACAATGAGATACCATCTTACACCCATAAGATTGGCAGCTATGAAAAAAACAGAAGAATACATGTGCTGGAGGGGATGTGAAGGAAGGGGAGCACTCATCCACTGCTGGTGGGAATGCAGAAGGATCCAACCATTCTGGAGGACAGTATGGCAGTTTCTCAAAAAACTAGCCATAGATTTTCCATATGACCCAGCAATACCACTGCTGGGTATATACCCAGCAGAACTGAAAACAAGGACACAAACCGATATATGTACACCAATGTTCATAGCAGCATTGTTCACTATTGCCAAAAGTTGGAATCAACCCAAATGCCCATCAACAGATGAGTGGATCAATAAAATGTGGTATATACACACAATGGAATACTACTCGGCTGTAAGAACAAACACACTACAAACACATGTGATAACATGGATGAATTTTGAGAACCTTATGTTGAGTGAAGCAACCCAGACATTGAAGGACAAATACTACATGACCTCAATGATATGAAATAAACAAGCTGCCCTAGATAGCAAGAGACTGAATGATAGGCTTACAGGAAATCGGAGGGTCGAGGAAGGATGTGAGCTGATGTCTGCAGGGGTCGAATTTAAGACGAGATGGTGGTAAGTATGAACACAAAGAAGAGATAAAAGGGGGGCAAGGGGTTGCCTTTGCTTGGGGCTTTGCAGGTTTGAGGGTGGCTGGGGAGGGACGGATGGGTAACGTTGCCCAAAAGTGGGGGGAGGGAGGGGTAGCATATGAACACAGGAGAGGGTCAGGTGTTGGTGGAGAGTAAAATGCCGAGAAAATCATATCAAAGTATAATAAAGAGGGTTACCTGTTTAGAATGCTCGGAGGGGAGGGTCTGATGCAGGACGGGCTCCTGGGGAATGTCTAAATGCTCATTCTGCCAGAGTGGGTGACACCATGGGGTAGAAACCCAAGTAGTGAGAGTGGGGATAGACCCACATCCTGGGGAGGACTAATGCCATCAAATAGAGGGAACTGTATCCCTCGAGAGAAAGGGTGGCTCCCAGGG